>NC_091327.1:23547800-23775300 GCF_038502225.1 Cherax quadricarinatus
AAAAGGTAAGGGGACTTAAACATTAAAGAGGCTTATGGAGTGAATATGGGTGGGCAGAACTATGCTTTGGTCTATGTGATCTGGATCTCTTCTTAGATGTATCTAAGAAGAGATCCAGGAAAAATGTTTGAATGTTTTAGGCTGGTAAGTATAGTTCTTACACAGGGAAGTGAAGCGAGGATGATGCAGCTAGAGACAGTGATAGTGAAAATGGGCCACACTGTTTTGGTAATTAATGGATAATGCATAATTTCATCTATTAACTGTACTCTTTCATATATGAAACAGAAGAAATGTGTGTCATAAAGACCCTCATCTTACTTTAATATAGTCTCAGTTCATACATACAGTAATTAATCACAGCAAACAGGTAGTTAGATATGAGGTGTTATCCAAAAGCTTTAAAGAACTGTCTTGCTATGTTTGATCAATAAGGAAATTCCAATATTGTTCTCACCTTGCGAGATACACACCTCTCAATAATCCTGCAACCTCTGGGAAAATCTCAAGTCACCTTTAGGAGCAGCTTAGAGTGCACACATCTCATTTGTTTGAAGAATAAATTTCCTCTAAACTTTAGCTAATTCAGTCATGCTTTCATTTCAATTATTAAGAAAGTAAAAGGGCCGTTTGTGGCCCTGTGCTGATGTAAGGTGCATTAGCACACTGCTCTTCATGAATACTTTTATGGGAAGTGTTAAATCCATAGGGGTCATACAGTGTCTGGGAGATAAAAGGTAATCAGGTTTGACCCAAACAAGGGGATTTTTTTATTATATTAAAAAAAACTGTGATAAACCTGTCAAAGGGAAGGGCAGCTCCAATTTCTTGACTCAAGTGTCCTTCACCACCATTTGGGCAGCTGCCTTGAAGCATTTTCTGCAGAATTTGACTGCATCTGTGAATTATTAACCAGTAATGCTACTGGGATGTCTGCCATTGTTTTTTTGTAATGTCAACCAGAGAAATTTCAAAAAATGTGAGATGACCTGACAGTACACTGCATTTCAAAGCCAAGAAATTTATTGTTCAATATTGGCTCTATTTTTTAACAGAGGTAGGGTGACCCAAAAAAGGAAATGCATTTGCCATCATTCATTCAGTCTTTATCATGCTAAAAGTGTGCTAACATAACAGTTCAAATGATCCTCTGAATTGCAAACATTAAACTTCCCACCTGCAGGACTCAAGTCCTGGAGGTGTTGCACTAATTATGTACTAATGACTTTAATTTATAGCTCCTCCAGCACACTTTATCAACTAATTTTTATTTGACCTCAACAGCCATCTTCCGTCTAGGCAGGGTAACCCAAAAAATAAAACATATTCACCATCATTCAGTCTGTCTTGCCAGAAGTGTATTGACATCACAAGTCACAGTACCCTCTGACTGCAACATCCTCACCTCTCCTTCAGAGTTTAGGAACTTCCCTTTCCACCTCCAGAACTCAAGTCCAGATAACTAGGTTTCCTGAATCCCTTCATAATTATTGCTTTGCTCACACTCTAACAGCATGTCTACTAAAAACTAATTGCCTCAAAGCCTCCTTAATCCCCCCCTCCTTCCAACTGTTCCTCCCACCTTCCACTCCAGATGAATAAACCCTCTTTGTCATTCTATCCTGCTCCATTCTCTCTACCTGCCTGGACCAACTAAGGAATCCCTCAGCCATCTTGAATTATACCCTACCTGACCTCACATTAACTTTTAATTTCTATTCTCCAAATTCTCTGCATGATATTTGCACCACACATTGTTCTGCAATATGGCATCTCCACTGCTTCCAGCCTCCTTCACGCTGCAATGTTCAAACCCACGTTGTTATGACTGTACTCCAGTACATTCCCACTTAGCCTTCATAGCTAAATTTCTCTTTCCGCAAATGCTATGACTCAACCCCTGCAACCACCCATAGGTGAGTAAACCACCTACCCTCTTTCACTTTCATCTATTCTGTGGAATAGCTCATCTTTCATAGACCCATCTGCTGACATGTCCACTCCTAAACATCTAAGTACATAAGTACATCCAGCTACGATTGTATTAGTTGTATCATTTGTTATTTTTTTTTTTAACACTGGTCGATTCCCACCAAGGCAGGATGGCCCGAAAAAAAAAACTTTCATCATTCACCCCATCCCTGTCTTGCCAGAGGGGTGTTTTACACTACAGTTATAAAACTGCAACATTAACACTCCTCCTTCAGAGTGCAGACACTGTACTTCCCATCTCCAGAACTCAAGTCCGGCCTGCCGGTGTCCCTGAATCCCTTCATAAATGTTACTTTGCTCACACTCCAACAGCACGTCAAGTATTAAAAACCATTTGTCTCCATTCACTCCTATCAAATATGCTCACGCATGCTTCCTGGAAGTCCAAGCCCCTCACACACAAAACCTCCTTTATCCCCTCCCTCCAACCCTTCCTAGGCCAATTCCTACCCCGTCTTCCCTCCAATACAGATTTATACACTCTCGAAGTCATTCTGTTTTGTTCCATTCTCTCTACATGTCCAAACCACCTCAACAATCCCTCCTCAGCCCTCTGGATAATAGCTTTGATAATCCCACACTTTCTCCTAATTTCCAAACTACGAATTCTCTGCATTATATTCACACCACACATTGCCCTCAGACATGACATCTCCACTGCCTCCAGCCTCCTCCTCGTTGCAACATTCATCACCCATGCTTAACACCCATATAAGAATGTTGGTACAACTATACTCTCATACATTCCCCTCTTTGCTTTCATGGACAAAGTTCTTTGTCTCCACAGACTCCTAAGTGCACCACTCACCCTTTTCACCTCATCAAGTCTATGATTCACCTCATTCTCCATAGACCCATCGGCTGACACGTCCACTCCTAAATATCTGAATACATTCACCTCCTCCATACTCTCTCCCTCCAATCTGATATCCAATCTTTCATCACTTAATCTTTTTGTTATCCTCATCACCTTACTCTTTCCTATACAGTGGACCCCCGCTATTCGATATTAATCCGTTCCTGAGAGCTCATCGTATGCCAAAATTATCGGAAGGCGAATTAATTTTCCCCATAAGAAATAATGGAAATCAAATTAATCCGTGCAAGGCACCCAAAAATATGAAAAAAAAAATTTACCACATGAAATATTAAGTTTAATGCACACAAATTGAAGAAGACATGCACAGTTTGTAGTACTCTACTAACAATAGAATACATGACACTTACCTTTAATGAAGATCTGGTGATGATTGATGGGATGGGAGGAGGGGAGTGTCAAAGTTGTTAATGTTTAGAAGGGGAATCCCCTTCCATTAGGACTTGAGGTAGCAAGTCCTTTTCTGGGGTTACTTCCCTTCTTCTTTTAATGCCACTAGGACCAGCTTGAGAGTCACTGGACCTCTGTCACTGTTCCTTTAAGATTTGTCTAAAATGGGCCATAACATTGTCATTGTAATAGTTACCAGCACGGCTTGCAATAGCTGTGTTAGGGTAATTTTCATCCATAAAGGTTTGCAGTTCAATCCACTTTGCACACATTTCCTTAATTTTTGAAGTAGGCACAATGGATTCCACAACTGGCATAGGCTTCTCAGGGTTAGCCCCAAACCCTTCAAAATCTTTCTTAATTTCCATACTAATTTTCACCCTTTTTACCACAGGGTTGGCACTAGAAGCTTTCTTGGGGCCCATGGTGACTTATTTTGCAGAAACAAGCACCAAAAACACTGTGATTATATGGAATATACCGAATGTATGCTTAGATGCGAGCACACTGGCTGGCTTGTAAACACTGGCACTCACGTGGACGCGTCCCGGATGAATCGCGTGTGGCAGGTTTTTTAACGAGTGGCGAGGCAAAATTTTTGCGTTAAAATGTATCGGATACCGGACTTAACGTATACCAATGCCATCGAATATCGGGGGTCCACTGTATTCACCTTTAATTTTCTTCTTTTACATACCCTACCAAATTCACCCACCAATCTCTGCAACTTCTCTTCAGAATCTCCCAGAAGCACAGTGTCATCAGCAAAGAGCAACTGTGACAACTCCCACTTTGTGTTTGATCCTTTATCTTTTAATTCCACACCTCTTGCCAGGACCCTCGCATTCACTTCTCTTACAACCCCATCTATAAATATATTGAACAACCATGGTGACATCACACATCCTTGTCTAAGGCCTACTTTTACTAGGAAATAACCTCCCTCTCTCCTACATACTCTAACCTGAGCCTCACTATCCTCATAAAAACTCTTCACTGCTTTCAGTAACCTATTTCCTATACCATACACCTGCAACATCTGCCACATTGCCCCACTATCATGTACTTGTAAAAATAAAGATTATTATTATTAATTTTATTATTATTATCCCAAGGTAGTAGGATGGTAGACAGCAACCACCTTGGGAGGTACTACTGTCATGTCATTGATTGTAAAATGGAAACCTGTAATTGTTTTACATGATGGTAGGCTTGCCAGTTTCTTTTTTCTGTCTCCTAAACATGCAAGATTTCAGGTACATCTTGCTACTTCTACTTGGGTCACACCACACATGCATGTACAAGCATATATATACATACCCCTCTGAGTTTTCTTCTATTTTCTTACTAGTTCTTGTTTTTGTTTATTTCCTCTTATCTCCATGGGACAGCGGAACAGAGTTCTTCCTCCATAAGTTATGCATGTCATAAGAAGTGACTAAAATGCTGGGAGCAAGGGGTTAGTAACCCCCTCTCCTGTATACAATACTAAATTTAAAAAGAGAAACATTCATTTTTCTATTTAGGTTACCCTGCCTTGGTGGGATATGGCTGATTTGTTAAAAAAAATCATTATTATCCATTTCCTTTCCCTAAATATTTTACAACCGTAAATTTTAATTTTAATGTAAGTGTTACCCTGTGCTTCCTGACAAACAAAAAATAGAGTGAAATAATGCAGGAGAATAAAGGTATGGTATTTCTATTTACTAAATGAACTACATGTTGAAAAAATCACCAATTTTATAAGGTAATCCAAGCTTTCTAATTAATGCATCATTAAAAATATGTTAGGTTCAAAATAAACCACAAAGATTATTAATGCAAAAATATTAAACAGATCAACACATGTTCATGATTAAAAAGCAATTTTTCATATACTCTACATCCTTAAACTAATTACATGTGAAATATATTACATTAATGGAGAAGGATTAACCTATAGGGGTCATACAGCTCCTGAAGAATAAGTGAAAATTAGTTTTGATCTAAGGAAGGGAAGGATAGCTCCAGTTCCTTGAATCATGGGTCCTTCACCAGTATCAAGGCACTTCCTTGAAATGGCATGTGAAGTACAATGTGAAGTACAGAATATACTGGAATTTTTATGTATTTTCTAATATCCAAAGCCAGTAGCTAACCTAGAATACAGTGCACTCAAAAAACAATTAAGATTTAATATAATACTTCAAGTTTTAGAAGTGTGATTATATTGACAAAGTAGACATTCAGGAACAGAGATACTCTAAAAAAGACAGTACTTCACATTATCTTTTAAGGTTTATGTATAACATGAAGGAGCTTAAGTCAGCCTGGAGCATGAGTTGCATGCAAATCCATGGCTCTAAAGAAACTTTACAACCTTGAAGCTAACAACCACAGATGTTACATTGCTTATGTAATCTTGTAGGGTTCACAAGATCTTGGTAACTAAAGTATTCTACAGAATTAATTGCTCCCACAAAGGTATTATACATACTAATGCACACAGCTGTACCATGAGAATATAATCTTTCTTTATAGTATATTTATGCATGGTTGTTGTCACTATAATGTCTTCACACAATACTCTTTAAGCAGTAATGTATAGTATAACACAACCTATTGACTATTACTTAACTATAGCATTTATGATCATATGAGTTAAAGATGCCCATTCCTATTATGATGAAAGATGTCCAACTTAAATCTAGTGAAAGTGTTACTGATTGGCATTTGGTCAGATTCACTCAAACACATCCTGTGATACACAACTTAGTCAAGTCACAGAAGTGACCATGTCTAAAACCTATACATAAATCATTACCAAGAAACCTGCTGAAAAGCAAGCTAATAATCATGTTCTTGCATTCACAAAATACTATCAAACTAAAAATTAAGAACTGACCACAAATCTTAAAACTTAACTAAAAGTCAGCATTACAACAGTTTTAATCTGAATTCCATTCCAACTTAATAGTAAGAGTTAAACTGAGCTGAAATAAGCATATAACTAATCTGAAAACTAATCTTAACACAAAAGTAAAATACACTACTGTAGCTTGGGTCAGAGTCAGATTCAGATAAAAAAATCTTGTCTCTAGTTCAGAATAATATTTGGTACATTAAAAAATCAATGGAGACATATACAAATGATCCAAGCTGCTTCTTTAACTTGCAAACCTTTTCACTTTAAGTAGTTGGGAATAGACTATGGTTAACAAGAGAAATGTGAAAATATTATCCTCCTAAAAAGTTTGTGTTCTCATTGCATCCCATGCACATACAATATGTGTATGTGTGTGTGTGTGTGTGTGTGTGTGTGTGTGTGTGTGTGTGTGTGTGTGTGTGTGTGTGTGTGTGTGTGTGTGTGTGTGTGTGTGTGTGTGTGTGTGTGTGTGTGTGTGTGTGTGTGTGTGTGTGTGTGTGTGTATGCTGTGTGAAGTGGTGCACTGTTTGGTAGCAAAGTGTAATTCTGCTGGTATACAGGAGAGCCCCACTTTGTGGCACTTCACTAATACAGACATTTCAAATTATACCCAAAAATTCATTTATGTGGCTCCTGATTCGCTATTACAGCATTTGCATGCCACCCATCCACTCTTAGTTTTTTACACCTGTGAACTCTGCATCCCTCTCAATTATGTCTGGAAACTTTCCAAAGTTTCAAGTGTTTTAAAGTTATTGCCTATTTCATATATGCTTTTTTTTGTGTTACAATGACACCTAAGGGTAGTTGTGATAAAGGGAGGAGTTGTAAGGCTTTTACTTTAAGTGCAAAGTTTGAAATGATTAAGCTCAGTGAGAAAGGTATGTCTATGGCTGAGATAGGATTGAGATAGAACTGATAATTGTACTTATGTGTACCTATACCTAAATAACCCTTATGGGTTTAGCACCTAGTTATAATAATAATAATAATAATAATTATCTAGGTAGTAGGTTGGTAGACAGCAACCGCCCAGAGAGGTACTACCGTCCTGCCAAGTGAGTGTAAAACGAAAACCTGTAATTGTTTTATATGACGGTAGGATTCCTGGTGTCCTTTTTTCTGTCTCATGAACATGCAAGATTTCAGGTACGTCTTGCTACTTCTACTTACACTTAGGTCACACTACACATACATGTACAAGCATATACAGTGGACCCCCGGTTAACGATATTTTTTCACTCCAGAAGCATGTTCAGGTGCCAGTACTGACCGAATCTGTTCCCATAAGGAATATTGTGAAGTAGATTAGTCCATTTCAGACCCCCAAACATACACGTACAAACACACTTACATAAATACACTTACATAATTGGTCGCATTCGGAGGTAATCGTTATGCGGGGGTCCACTGTACTATATACACACACCTCTGGGTTTCTTCTATTTTCTTTCTAGTTCTTGTTCTTGTTTATTTCCTCTTATCTCCATGGGAAAGAACATAAAAACGAAGGTTTTGTAATATTCATCCTAGCTGGACAAATTTTATTGTAGCCAGCTGACCCAACGGCTAACGCGTCAGTATGGAGTTTTACACCTTGCTCACAGCGAGTTCAATCCCCACCCGTACCGTGGATTTTATGCAGAAAATTCATAGTATGGAAATTAGGAGGAGGTGTGGAATTACAAAAACTATTATTCAGTGGGCTGAAGATGGGTTATTGAGGTGGTTTGGTCATTTAGAAAGGATGGAACAAAATAGAATGACTTGGTGTATAAATTTGTAGTGGAGGGGTAGGGGTCATCCTAGGAAATGATGGAGGGAGAGGGTAAAAAAGGTTTTGTGTGCAAGGGGCCTGGACATGCAGCAGGCATGTGTGAGCATGTTAGATAGGAGTGAATGAAGACAAATGGTTTTTGGGACCTGATGAGCTGTTGGAGTGTGAGCAGGGTAATATTTTGTGAGGGGAAGTGAGGTGAGAAGTACAATGCCTGCACTTTAAAGGAGGGGCTTGGAATATTGGCTATTTGGAATGACAACTAAACTGTCACATCTGGGCACCTCTTCAAGGTCAGTGATTACATGTGAATGATGGTAAAAGTGTTTCTTTTTTTGGGTCACCCTGCTTCGGTGGTATACAACCGACGTGTTAAAAAAAAAAACTTACACTCTGTCCTAGCGTGCAGGTACAGTAGGGTCTTGCTTTACGGCATTTCGCATTACAGTGGAACCTCAAAATTCAAACGTATCACATATCGAACGTTTCAAAAATAGAACCCTTTTTTGGAACCAACTTTGTCCCTATTATCGAATGCGCCCCTATTTTCAGACTGCCGGGTACCAAACCTGTCCGCCAGCCCGCTCTGTCCGTGTCCCCATGCAGGCGCCGTGAGCCAGTCTGGCTTTGTTTATGCTTGAGTGAACACTAACCTGCGCTCTCATTTAAACACTTCACGATTATTTCATTGTGTTTGGTACTTGTGGGACTATGAAATAAGCTACCATGGGCCCAAAGAAACTTGCTAGTGGTACCCCTGTGGTAAAGAAAGTGAGAAACACCATAGATGTGAAGAAGGAAATAATACAGAAGTGGAATGATGTCCAAGTGGAATGATGTCCAAATGTTTGTGGAGAAGTACCACCCTGAGCAAGCTGAAACAAGCCATCTTTGCAACAAGTTCAGTGACAGGACCATGTCCCATTTTAGGGAAATCTTAAAGAGGCACCAGAAACAGAGGACTGTGGACAGTTATTTTGTGAGACAGGGGTCTAGTGACTCTCAAGCTGGTCCTAGTGGTATTAAAAGACAGAGAAGGGAAGTAACCCCAGAGAGGGCTTTACCTGAAGCCCTCATGGAGGGGGATTCTCCTTCCAAACACTAACCCCAACTCCCTCTCTCCTCCTCCCTATCTTCCAGATGCCATCACCAATCTTCAATAAAGGTAAGTAAAAATGTTATATTTATAAATATAATTGAACACTATAGTATTTGTTGTGTGTATGTAAAACTAATTAATCTCTATAAAATGTATTGTTTCTGTGAGTATTTTTGGGTTCTTATGGGAACTATTGCTTCGATTTTCAGACTTTTCGAATTTAGAACTAGCTCCTGGAACAGATTAAGTTCAAAATTTGAGGTTCCACTTTACGACGTTCTGCTAATACAGACATTTCAAATTATGACCAAAACTCACTATACGGCTCCCCCACCTAACTCTCTAATATGGTCATCGCACACCACCCGGTTTGTTTACATTCTCCATGAGCTCCGTGAGCTCCATGCCTCTCCATTATGTCTGGAATCTTTCCAAAATTTCAAGTGTTTTACAGTTATTTCATATTTTATATACATGTGGTGTGAGAGTGCAAAAGGAGAGCAGATGACAGAGTGGGAGAGGCACTGTCAAGAAATTTTAATGAAAATAAGAAAAAATTTTGGACTGAGTTAAACAAGTTAAGAAAGCCTAGGGAAAGTATGGATTTGTCAGTTAAAAACAGAGTAGGGGAGTTAGTAGATGGGGAGATGGAGGTATTAGGTAGATGGTGAGAATATTTTGAGGAACTTTTAAATGTTAAGGAAGAAACAGAGGCAGTAATTTCATGCACTGGTCAGGGAGGTATACCATCTTTTAGGAGTGAAGAAGAGCAGAATGTAAGTGTGGGGGAGGTACGTGAGGCATTACGTAAAATGAAAGGGGGTAAAGCAGCTGGAACTGATGGGATCATGACAGAAATGTTAAAAGCAGGGGGGGATATAGTGTTGGAGTGGTTGGTACTTTTGTTTAATAAATGTATGAAAGAGGGGAAGGTACCTAGGGATTGGCGGAGAGCATGTATAGTCCCTTTATATAAAGGGAAAGGGGACAAAAGAGACTGTAAAAATTATAGAGGAATAAGTTTACTGAGTATACCAGGAAAAGTGTACGGTAGGGTTATAATTGAAAGAATTAGAGGTAAGACAGAATGCAGGATTGCGGATGAGCAAGGAGGTTTCAGAGTGGGTAGGGGATGTGTAGATCAAGTGTTTACATTGAAGCATATATGTGAACAGTATTTAGATAAAGGTAGGGAAGTTTTTATTGCATTTATGGATTTAGAAAAGGCATATGATAGAGTGGATAGAGGAGCAATGTGGCAGATGTTGCAAGTACAGTGGACCCCCGGTGGCCCGGTGGCCTGGTGGCTAAAACTCCCGCTTCACACACGGAGGGCCCGGGTTCGATTCCCGGCGGGTGGAAATTCCGACACGTTTCCTTACACCTGTTGTCCTGTTCACCTAGCAGCAAATAGGTACCTGGGTGTTAGTCGACTGGTGTGGGTCGCCACCTGGGGGACAAGATTAAGGACCCCAATGGAAATAAGTTAGACAGTCCTCGATGACGCACTGACTTTCTTGGGTTATCCTGGGTGGCTAACCCTCCGGGGTTAAAAATCCGAACGAAATCTTATCTTATCTTATCTTATCTTTCACTCCAGAATTATGTTCAGGTGCCAGTACTGACCGAATTTGTTCCCATAAGGAATATTGTGAAGTAGATTAGTCCATTTCAGACCCCCAAACATACACGTACAACTGCACTTACATAATTGGTCGCATTCGGAGGTAATCGTTATGCGGGGGTCCACTGTATATGGAATAGGTGGTAAGTTATTAAATGCTGTAAAGAGTTTTTATGAGGATAGTGAGGCTCAGGTTAGGGTGTGTAGAAGAGAGGGAGACTACTTCCCGGTAAAAGTAGGTCTTAGACAGGGATGTGTAATGTCACCATGGTTGTTTAATATATTTATAGATGGGGTTGTAAAGGAAGTAAATGCTAGGGTGTTCGGGAGAGGGGTGGGATTAAATTTTGGGGAATCAAATTCAAAATGGGAATTGACACAGTTACTTTTTGCTGATGATACTGTGCTTATGGGAGATTCTAAAGAAAAATTGCAAAGGTTAGTGGATGAGTTTGGGAATGTGTGTAAAGGTAGAAAGTTGAAAGTGAACATAGAAAAGAGTAAGGTGATGAGGGTGTCAAATGATTTAGATAAAGAAAACTTGGATATCAAATTGGGGAGGAGGAGTATGGAAGAAGTGAATGTTTTCAGATACTTGGGAGTTGACGTGTCGGCGGATGGATTTATGAAGGATGAGGTTAATCATAGAATTGATGAGAGAAAAGAGGTGAGTGGTGCGTTGAGGTATATGTGGAGTCAAAAAACGTTATCTATGGAGGCAAAGAAGGGAATGTATGAAAGTATAGTAGTACCAACACTCTTATATGGGTGTGAAGCTTGGGTAGTAAATGCAGCAGCGAGGAGATGGCTGGAGGCAGTGGAGATGGCCTGTCTAAGGGCAATGTGTGGTGTAAATATTATGCAAAAAATTCGGAGTATGGAAATTAGGAAAAGGTGTAGAGTTAATAAAAGTATTAGTCAGAGGGCAGAAGAGGGGTTGTTGAGGTGGTTTGGTCATTTAGAGAGAATGGATCAAAGTAGAATGACATGGAAAGGATATAAATCTACAGGGGAAGGAAGGCGGGGTAGGGGTCGTCCTCGAAAGGGTTGGAGAGAGGGGGTAAAGGAGGTTTTGTGGGCAAGGGGCTTGGACTTCCAGCAAGCGTGCATGAGCGTGTTAGATAGGAGTGAATGGAGACGAATGGTACTTGGGACCTGACGATCTGTTGGAGCGTGAGCAGGGTAATATTTAGTGAAGGGATTCAGGGAAACCGGTTATTTTCATACAGTCGGACTTGAGTCCTGGAAATGGGAAGTACAATGCCTGCACTTTAAAGGAGGGGTTTGGGATATTGGCAGTTTGGAGGGATATGTTGTGTATCTTTATATGTGTATGCTTCTAAACTGTTGTATTCTGAGCACCTCTGCAAAAACAGTGATAATGTGCGAGTGTGGTGAAAGTGTTGAATGATGATGAAAGTATTTTCTTTTTGGGGATTTTCTTTCTTTTTTTTTGGGTCACCCTGCCTCGGTGGGAGACGGCCGACTTGTTGAAAAAAAAAAAAAAAAAAAAAAAAAAAACAAAAAAAAAAAAAAGTATACTCTGATAATTATACTTATGTGTACCTGTACCTAAATAAACTTCGACACTGGGCTGGCATGCAGGTACACATTAAAATCAATACGTGTCTCATTAGTCTTGAAGACTCCATATTAATAATGATAATAATAATAATAATAATAGTACACAATAATAATCAAGCTGAGGTGCTTTAAATGTTGTATATTATGTTAATATAAACATTTTCATTAATCCATCTATGATATTTTTTTCAAAATTATATAAACATGCTATGTAACATATGAATGTAATAAATACACCCCACAGTAGAATAAATTAACATAAATATGAGATGTTTTTTCCAGTTGTCTTGTTGGAGTGTCAGAAAGGGGTGTGTTACATGAGAATGGGAGTGTTGCTCTTTATTTATTCTACTGTACCAATGTGGAAACAACTTGTACACAAGGTAAGGTGTTTGTATTATGGTATAAGCTTCACAAACATGGAAATGAACATGTATCAACCATAACCAGATGCGTTCATCTGCTTGTTTACAGACTTCGCGTCTCTGTCCTCTCTCATTTAATCATTCTCTCACTCTCTTGTTTATTCATTTTATCTTATTTACTCACCTCTCACCCTACAATAGACCACAGTGGAACCCCAGTTTTCATCTTTAATCCATTCCAGAAGGTCAGCCAAAAACGGATTTGTACGAAAACTGAAGTAATATTTCCCATAAGAAATAATGTAAATCCAATTAATCTGCTCCAGACACCCAAAAATGTTAACAAAAAATACATTTTATAGAGAATAACTATAGTTTTACATACAGAAAACAATTAAAAATAAATATAAAGCATTAACGAAATGGATAAATGAACATTTAAATCACTTTTACCTTTATTGAAGACTCTTGTTGGCATATAGAAGATGGCGAGGAGAGGAGAGGGAGAAGAGGTTATCTCTACCACCATCACTACCACCCTCTACCACAATCACTACCACCCTCTACCACCATCACTACCACCCTCTACAAGTAACAAAGGCAGACTGAGTCACGAATGTATGAGCAGCCGCAGCCGCGGGCAGGCGGACACGTCTAGTACTGATGATTTCCGAGCGGATGTACGAAAACGGAGAAAAGTTCGCCAAAAAAAAGTGGTCGAAAACTGAACTGTACAATAATAAGATTGGACGAAAACCGGGGTTCCACTCTACAAATATTTTAAGGTAAGTAATGAGTGTACTGTACATACATCTATTTTATTGCTCTAGGGCGCTCTAAATGTATATTACATGTGAGTGGGCTAGCCATACCTACCACACCTGACCTCTTACAATAAATACTACTCATTTCTCACCCCATATTAAGACTACAAATATTTTAAGGTAAGTAATGAGTGTACTGTATATGCACTAACGCTCTAGGGTGCTTTAAATATATATTACATACGTGTGGGTGGGGTGGCCATACCTGACCTCTTACAATAAATACCTCTCACCCTACATTAAGACTGCAAGTATTTAAAGGTAAGTAATGAGTGTACTGTGTGTGTATTTTACTTTTTATTGTTTTTAATGCCTAGTTCTATTGCTAACTGAATGTATGTTAGTGTAAACTTGCTATCTGGCATTTATAAGTGAAAAAAATGGTAGTCTGCTATCCAGCAGTAGCCTGGAAGCTAACCTGCCATATAAGTTGGGCCCTACTGTACATTAAAATCATTATTTGGCATCATTACAAAGTAGGAGTAGCTATGCCAGGTGAGAGAGTAGCTAAGAGTGTCTCACAAGCTGGCAGATTAACATGATAATCGCTCTGGGGCACTTTAAATGTCAATTATTACAGCCTCTCCTCACTTATTGATGTGCTCGTTTACCAACCACTCAGACTTACGACCAGCTTTCCAACCAGTATGTAAATCTAAGTAATATATATTAGGGTTGATTTACTTTATTCTGTTGATTACAGTGTACAGTACACTACTATATAAACATTTAAAAATATACTAAAAATGTTATAAATGGTGTAAAGATGACATTAAAAAAATATCTAAAGATGGTTGACACAAACCCACCACCAGCACAGTATGATCCTCGCTTAATGACCAATTCGCTTACCGACCTACTCTTAGGAATGGAACCCCATCAAGTGGGGAGAGGCTGTATTATAGACATTTTCATTAGTCCATCTATGACATAAGCCAGGGTATGTTGCTGTGAGCCTGGGTGTGTTGTTGTACTGCATTAATGTGAAGATAATTTGTTTAGTGTCACTAATCACTCCCAGTTGGAAGTCCAATACCTGTTCAACTGCCAGAATAATATGTGTCTATCTGAGTCAATCTGACTGTGTCTATTGAGTGTCCATACATAACACTGTTTACAGAATATGTGTGCTCTTCATCTTTCTGTATTCTGGTAATTTTTACATTCATTTTACTTTTAAATTGTTGTTTTAGGCCTAGCTCTATTTCGCACTTAATATACGTTGAAGATAAATTCAAAGCTAGCAGAGGCTGGTTTCAAAGATTTAAGGAAAGAAGTCAACTTCACAAAATCAAAGTGCAGAGTAAAACAGCAAACACCGACACTGTAGCTGCAGAAAATTATCCACATGACCTACCTGGGATAATCGAATCTGGTGGACATACCAAACAATGTATTATTAATATGAATGAAACTGCATTAAGACATTTATTGCTAAACAAGTGAAGTCAATGCCTGGCTTCAAAGCTGCAAAAAACAAACAAACAACTTTTATTTATTTCTGTGGTAAAAGAAAAAATATAGTTTTACATGTACTAATACAATATTGTTAAGCACAAATAATTAAGACAGGCTAACACTCTTGCTAGGGGCTAATACTATGGGCTAATACTCACTACTTGCTATAACCTAAAGACAAAAATATTTTAAGGTAAGTAATGAGTATACTGTACATGCATTTTACTTTATTGTTTCTTAGGCCTAGTTCTATTGTTCATGTAATATATGATAGCATAAACATGTTATCAGGCATCTATATGCATATGAAAGTGAAAACAAAGGTGATTCACTATGGTGATTTTCGCTTTACTGCAGCAGCCTCTAACCTTACCCGCCATATAATTGGGGCCCTCCTGTTTAGGGGTAAATTCATACAAAATTGCATTCATCTAAAAATAATACATACTGTATGAAAATATTTGTGAGGTCAATGGTGAGTTAAGATCCTGGTCTGAGTTGACTGATAATTTATTCCTTAAAATGTTCAATATTAGCTGGGTTATGTGATTTAGGTGGGTTTATTTTGTGGAAATAGTAAGAAACAATCTAACCTAAGGAAATCCATTAACCTAACCTAAAATAACCTAACATAAATTAACCTTAGCCTGTCAGCAGTAGATATTGGCATGGCACATCTTTGTTTAGGTTTTGTTTATACAGCTACAATTAGCCAGATGCCCCACATTACAGCTAGCCTTCACTTTCAAAAGTTTCGAACATTTGCGAATGCCCAGCCGCCCAATCATATTTACCAAACAAATGCGGGAAAAAAGCACGGGAAAATGCTTTCCGCCACATCCCTATTACCCTCCCTCTTACCCCCTCAACCAGCAGATTTGGTCCTCAGGATAAGGTTAACAAAGCCATGAGGAAGACTGTGGAGTTAGCAAGGCTAGTTGGTGGTGAAGGGCTCAAGGACATGCAGGAGGGTGAGGTTAGAGAACTGGTTGAAGAACGTGCACTGGACCTAAATGATGAAGAATTGTTGGAGATTGTGCAGGCAGAGAGTGAGGATGAAAATGAGGAGAGTGTTGCTGAGGCCAATCAACTTCTTCACTGCAAGATTTGAGAATGACTACAGGAATTATCACTCACCCTTGAAAACTAGGGCAAGCGATGAGAATGACAGCATAGCTCAAACAATTTTTTTACGACATAGACCCATCAATGTTGAGGGCTTTAAGATGATTAGCGACACTGATAGGAGCATAATTCCCTACAAAACTCTGTGGATAGAAGCGGAAATGGTTTCAGGTGCCCATCACAATGCTCTTCACAAGGAAGCTTGCCACTACTCCTGCCACTACCCCTACCGCCTCACCTGAACCTCAACCTGTGGCAGAATCTTACTCCGCTGCTAACTCTAACTCTAGCGATGTTGGCAGTGACGCTGGCGGTGAAGAGTTAGAATCCACATACGTACTAGACTCATCATTACAAGTGCAGTTACACCCCATATAATCACCTCCATTCAACTGTCATCAGTAACTGCATGGCTAGCTATCATCACCATCATCATCACAAGTCGTCAGAGTTCATCTGCCTAACCTTACGAGTGGTGAGTGTTTTGTTTGTTCATTATTTGCCATTAAACCATAACATATATATACAATATTTTAAGATGTTTTCATGTGTTTTATGATTCTTCATGGTTCAGTAGGTTAAGGAAGCAGTATTGTTAGGCTAAGTAAATGCTATTATTATATTTCCCTACATCATATTTGTGCACCAAACATTCGTAAATTTTCAAGATTCACGAAGTTCTTGATCTCCTAACCCTCATGAATGTGGAGGGTCTCCTGTACACCATACCAACAGTTCACTGGCTTACATGCTGCATGTGCCAAAATAAATGGACTATTTTACTAATGTCTCCTAAAATTAAAACTTGCACAAGAAACAACAGGGTATATGTAAAGTAAGAGGACACAAGTGCAACTAATGTGACATTTATTGTGGCAACGTTTCGCTCTCCAGGAGCTTTATCAAGTTGCACTTGTGTCCTTTTACTTTACATATTGTCGGTAATTCTACCAACTTTATTACAGGGTATATGTAACATGTTTGTATTTGGCATAATAATATAATGAGTGAGTTCTAACAAGGACCTAAACTCCATATTGGCCTCAGGTGGTATATCATAAGCATCATTTTGTGTGACTACAACTAGATCAGTCCTATAATTGAAACCAATGTGAAGAACCAATGTTGCTATGCTGATCATTATGTTAAAATAATATAATATACAATAAAAATTTTATATATTTTCACTCATACCTAAGTACTAAACACAAAGTACTGTATACATACTTTTACAACATACAAGTTATATTACTTATAATATATTGTGTAACTGCAAAAACTAACTAATTAATATACATATATCATATACAGTATATATTTTAAAATATCACAGCTGCTAGTTTTCGCTTGTGAGTCAGCAACACCGTTTGCTTATCTTCTTGTCATGAAGAGAGATGGCTGAATCCTGCAGCGTAGACATAACCTCTCTATGTCCTAGTGCAAAATCTTCAACAATACATCTGAACAACTCTTCAACATTGGCCCCTGTCTTGCTGGACGTTTCAAATACCATTGCACCAACCTATTAAAAAAACTGTGTCACAAACATTTAGCAATACAGTACACCAAATCTGAATGTACACCTGAATAGGTACATCTATTCCTGCAATTGCTGTGTATATTGTCTTCTAAATTATACTTCACCTACCATTTGTTAGTGCATTCACAAAACTGTATTTTAGTTACCAATTCTTAGTGTACTTAAAATTGTATTTCACCTACCATTTCATACCATACTCATAAAATGATATTTCATTTTCAATTATTGTACTCACAACATCTTGATTCCCACACTAGGTTTATTGTTTATTAAGTTTTTAATTCCTTCAGAATCATAATACAGGCATTTTGCAAAACAAGAACAAAGTATTTTTATATTACCAGTCAAAGTACTGAAGAGAGAAACCAATAATGACTTTTAGAATTTAAATTTCAACAAAATACATTTAGATATACAAATCAAATCAAAAGTTGATTCTCTGTAAAGATTACAATGTAGGTTTTACATATTATAAAATATTGGTTACAATATGTGGTTTACATATTATAAAATATTAATTACAGAGAGGGCCACTATCATGCCTAGCATGACTAGGTATTTCGGGAAGACTAATAGTAATTCAAACTCTATATTGATACAGATTATGGAGCATATTGACATTAAAGCTAAGTAATTGCATTACAGTTTGTAAATTTAGCAATGAGAACGGTTTTGTCTTGGCATGATTCAGTTTCTATTAAAGCTCCTATATTGGGTATCTCAGGCAAACTTATGACTAGTTTAAGATTTATTAGGCAATAGCTTTATTCGTAATTTTATGCTTACAGTCATTTGGGTGAGTGTAGGTGTAAATAGGGGGAAATCACAGATATCAAGAATAGGTCTAGTTGTTTTTTTATGTGTGTATGATACAAGTAAGGTAGTAGGTTGGTAGACAGCAACCACCCAGGGAAGTACTACCGTCCTGCCAGATGACTGTGAAACAAAAACCTGTAATTGTTTTGCATGATGGTAGGATTGCTGGTTTCTTTTTCTGTCTCATAAACACGCTAGATAACAGGGATATCTTGCTACTCATACTTACACTTTGGTCACACTTCACAGACACGCACATGCATATATATATATATACATACATCTAGGTTTTTCTCCTTTTTCTAAATAGCTCTTGTCCTTTTTTATTTCTTCTATTGTCCATGGGGAAGTGGAAAAGAATCTTTCCTCCGTAAGCCATGCGTGTCGTATGAGGCGACTAAAATGCCGGGAGCAATGGGCTAGTAACCTTCTCCTGTATACATTTACTAAAAAAGAGAAGAAGAAAAACTTTATAAAACTGGGTTGCTTAAATGTGCGTGGATGTAGTGCGGATGACAAGAAACAGATGATTGCTGATGTTATGAATGAAAAGAAGTTGGATGTCCTGGCTCTAAGCGAAACAAAGCTGAAGGGGGTAGGAGAGTTTCAGTGGGGGGAAATAAATGGGATTAAATCTGGAGTATCTGAGAGAGTTAGAGCAAAGGAAGGGGTAGCAGTAATGTTAAATGATCAGTTATGGAAGGAGAAAAGAGAATATGGATGTGTAAATTCAAGAATTATGTGGATTAAAGTAAAGGTTGGATGCGAGAAGTGGGTCATAATAAACGTGTATGCACCTGGAGAAGAGAGGAATGCAGAGGAGAGAGAGAGATTTTGGGAGATGTTAAGTGAATGTATAGGAGCCTTTGAACCAAGTGAGAGAGTAATTGTGGTAGGGGACCTGAATGCTAAAGTAGGAGAAACTTTTAGAGAGGGTGTGGTAGGTAAGTTTGGGGTGCCAGGTGTAAATGATAATGGGAGCCCTTTGATTGAACTTTGTATAGAAAGGGGTTTAGTTATAGGTAATACATATTTTAAGAAAAAGAGGATAAATAAGTATACAAGATATGATGTAGGGCGAAATGACAGTAGTTTGTTGGATTATGTATTGGTAGATAAAAGACTGCTGAGTAGACTTCAGGATGTACATGTTTATAGAGGGGCCACAGATATATCAGATCACTTTCTAGTTGTAGCTACACTGAGAGTAAAAGGTAGATGGGATACAAGGAGAATAGAAGCATCAGGGAAGAGAGAGGTGAAGGTTTATAAACTAAAAGAGGAGGCAGTTAGGGTAAGATATAAACAGCTATTGGAGGATAGATGGGCAAATGAGAGCATAGGCAATGGGGTCGAAGAGGTATGGGGTAGGATTAAAAATGTAGTGTTAGAGTGTTCAGCAGAAGTTTGTGGTTACAGGAAAGTGGGTGCAGGAGGGAAGAGGAGCGATTGGTGGAATGATGATGTAAAGAGAGTAGTAAGGGAGAAAAAGTTAGCATATGAGAAGTTTTTACAAAGTAGAAGTGATGCAAGGAGGGAAGAGTATATGGAGAAAAAGAGAGAGGTTAAGAGAGTGGTGAAGCAATGTAAAAAGAGAGCAAATGAGAGAGTGGGTGAGATGTTATCAACAAATTTTGTTGAAAATAAGAAAAAGTTTTGGAGTGAGATTAACAAGTTAAGAAAGCCTAGAGAACAAATGGATTTGTCAGTTAAAAATAGGAGAGGAGAGTTATTAAATGGAGAGTTAGAGGTATTGGGAAGATGGAGGAAATATTTTGAGGAATTGTTAAATGTTGATGAAGATAGGGAAGCTGTGATTTCGTGTATAGGGCAAGGAGGAATAACATCTTGTAGGAGTGAGGAAGAGCCAGTTGTGAGTGTGGGGGAAGTTCGTGAGGCAGTAGGTAAAATGAAAGGGGGTAAGGCAGCCGGGATTGATGGGATAAAGATAGAAATGTTAAAAGCAGGTGGGGATATAGTTTTGGAGTGGTTGGTGCAATTATTTAATAAATGTATGGAAGAGGGTAAGGTACCTAGGGATTGGCAGAGAGCATGCATAGTTCCTTTGTATAAAGGCAAAGGGGATAAAAGAGAGTGCAAAAATTATAGGGGGATAAGTCTGTTGAGTGTACCTGGTAAAGTGTATGGTAGAGTTATAATTGAAAGAATTAAGAGTAAGACGGAGAATAGGATAGCAGATGAACAAGGAGGCTTTAGGAAAGGTAGGGGGTGTGTGGACCAGGTGTTTACAGTGAAACATATAAGTGAACAGTATTTAGATAAGGCTAAAGAGGTCTTTGTGGCATTTATGGATTTGGAAAAGGCGTATGACAGGGTGGATAGGGGGGCAATGTGGCAGATGTTGCAAGTGTATGGTGTAGGAGGTAGGTTACTGAAAGCAGTGAAGAGTTTTTACGAGGATAGTGAGGCTCAAGTTAGAGTATGTAGGAAAGAGGGAAATTTTTTCCCAGTAAAAGTAGGCCTTAGACAAGGATGTGTGATGTCACCGTGGTTGTTTAATATATTTATAGATGGGGTTGTAAGAGAAGTAAATGCGAGGGTCTTGGCAAGAGGCGTGGAGTTAAAAGATAAAGAATCACACACAAAGTGGGAGTTGTCACAGCTGCTCTTTGCTGATGACACTGTGCTCTTGGGAGATTCTGAAGAGAAGTTGCAGAAATTGGTGGATGAATTTGGTAGGGTGTGCAAAAGAAGAAAATTAAAGGTGAATACAGGAAAGAGTAAGGTTATGAGGATAACAAAAAGATTAGGTGATGAAAGATTGAATATCAGATTGGAGGGAGAGAGTATGGAGGAGGTGAACGTATTCAGATATTTGGGAGTGGACGTGTCAGCGGATGGGTCTATGAAAGATGAGGTGAATCATAGAATTGATGAGGGAAAAAGAGTGAGTGGTGCACTTAGGAGTCTGTGGAGACAAAGAACTTTGTCCTGGGAGGCAAAGAGGGGAATGTATGAGAGTATAGTTTTACCAACGCTCTTATATGGGTGTGAAGCGTGGGTGATGAATGTTGCAGCGAGGAGAAGGCTGGAGGCAGTGGAGATGTCATGTCTGAGGGCAATGTGTGGTGTGAATATAATGCAGAGAATTCGTAGTTTGGAAGTTAGGAGGAGGTGCGGGATTACCAAAACTGTTGTCCAGAGGGCTGAGGAAGGGTTGTTGAGGTGGTTCGGACATGTAGAGAGAATGGAGCGAAACAGAATGACTTCAAGAGTGTATCAGTCTGTAGTGGAAGGAAGGCGGGGTAGGGGTCGGCCTAGGAAAGGTTGGAGGGAGGGGGTAAAGGAGGTTTTGTGTGCGAGGGGCTTGGACTTCCAGGAGGCATGCATGAGCGTGTTTGATAGGAGTGAATGGAGACAAATGGTTTTTAATACTTGACGTGCTGTTGGAGTGTGAGCAAAGTAACATTTATGAAGGGATTCAGGGAAACCGGCAGGCCGGACTTGAGTCCTGGAGATGGGAAGTACAGTGCCTGCACTCTGAAGGAGGGGTGTTAATGTTGCAGTTTAAAAACTGTAGTGTAAAGCACCCTTCTGGCAAGACAGTGATGGAGTGAATGATGGTGAAAGTTTTTCTTTTTCGGGCCACCCTGCCTTGGTGGGAATCGGCCAGTGTGATAATAATAAAAAAAAGATACAAGTAAGAGAATAGATGGTTTTCACATACATAGTTAGCTGACAGTGGGGTGTCAGGGAGACAAGATGTTTTTTAACGGCAGTTTTGAAAGTGATAGTTGTATCTGCAGTTCTGGTTTTCAGGCAGGGAGTTCCAGATTTTAGGCCTTTTAATGTACATTGAATTTTTGTATAGGTTTAGCAGGACACAGGGAATGTCATAGAGATTTTTGTGCCTGGTGTTGTGCCTGTGGGTCCTGTCACAACTATCAAGAAAGTGTTTTAGTTCAGGGTTAATATTGGAATTTATGGTTGTGTAAATGAAGGTTACACAGTAGTAAATGTGGGTGTTCTGTACAGGGAGTAAGTTTAGATCTTTGAAGAGTGGGGGGGATAAATTTCTAGGAATTGGCAAGATTCAAGTAAACAATTGTATTAGTATATTTTTTTAACACACCTGCTGTCTCCTATTGAGGCAGGGTGATCCATAAAAGAAACACTTTCACCATCATTCACACTATCACTGTATTTCCAGAGGCACATAGATATGACAGTTCAGATGTTTCTCCAAACAGCAATGATGGGTAGTTATAAATATTTTCAGATAGTGTTATATATCACTTTTTGCCATAAAGCAAGTTCAGCTGTTAATTTTTTTTCATTTGACATGGTATTTTAATACATTAATAATAAGGCAGGGAATCTTACCTCCTCAGCATAATCAGAAATGTCATGGTAGTCAACCTGTCGTGCCTGAGATTTGTCCATCACCAGGTCAAGTTTTGTGCCACAGAGGAAAATTCTGCAATCTTCTTCATGTTTTTGTACTTCTGATACCCAAAATTTGGCCCGGTTAGAACTGGTTAGGGAGAAATCATAAAAGAAATCCTCGGAATGAAAAATAATGTAATTAAGACATGACAACTGTACTCATACACCAAAGACATTCATCTGTACATCAAACAACACAATATTAAACAGTATATTGCAGAACTGTATTTACATAAATGTGGCCTATTTGGCATCAGCTTACCTCTCTGCATTAGTTATATCATAACATATAATTGCTGCTTTCGCTTCCCTGTAATAAATACGACTCATTGCTTCATAACGTTCACTTCCTGCTGTGTCCCAAATACCAACACAAATCTGCTTTCCTTGCACATCCATACAGCGAGCTCCAAATGCTGCACCTTCAAAATAAAAAGATAAAAACATAACAGAGAAATATTTTATTAGTCAACCACACACATGCATAAAATCAGTACTGAAGAGTATTGTACATGTATATGCAAAATGTAAATGCAATAAGAAATGCAAAGTGGAAGGCACATGGTAACTGGATGGGCTAAATTAAATTTCTTATTTAATTTGTTTATCAAGTACACTGATTCTTTTATATGTGGTTATTTGGAGCATATACGTATAGTGAGTTCACATTTTCACTTATAAAGAAATGTGAATTTTATTTTACACATCTAAGAATTGGCATTTTTTCAAAGTTAGTTTTGGATCCAATACATTATTATTATTATTATTATTATTATTATTATTATTATTATTATTATTATTATTATTATTATTATTATTATTATCAAAACTAAGTGCTAAACCCACCAGGGTCATACAGTGCAGTGGATCCAATATAGTAAACTGAAGTACTGCAGAGTATAAACATAGGCACTAATAAATTGTAAATTTTCAAACCATAATACTCTTATAACTTCATCCAATCCTACCTCAGCAACAGACCACTATACCTGAAGGTTACCTGAAGGCAAAAAGTACTTGTGATCCTCAGGGCAATGTACCTTTCTATTACTTTAACAAGAACAACAAAACAACAACAACAAATACTACTGCTACCATAACTAACACAGTAATTACTACAGTACTAATTTATTTGCAAAAAAAATACAATACAGTAATAGTTATGCTTATAAGGATAATGTATAAACAGGTCTAGATGTAGATGCTGTAAAACCCACATTACACAGCATTTTGGGTGGGTCTAGGAAAATACTGTACATAAAAATATTAAGGATAATTCTTTACAAGGAGATACAGGTACATAAGAAAGTTTCATTCTACATATATGTAATACTTACAAATCAATAATATGATTGGCTGGTAGGTGAGCTATAAAAAAGAAGGAATTATATTTTGAATGACGACAAAAATATGATAACAGTAATATAATACATTAATATTCATAATACTGTACCATAATAACAAAAACTATATGATACGATTCATTTTCATTAAGATAATCAAGGGAGAAATCACTAGTCTTCTATTCAGGAGCATGAAAGAGAAAGGGGTGGGGACGAAAGGAAGAGAGAGGGTGAGGATGAAAGGAACAGTGGGAGGGCTCGTAAGCCCACACCTCAAGTTTCAATCCTTATTACACCAACGAATTGCTCCATAATATATAATACAAAATATTTTTTATTATAAGAGAATGGAAGGAGCAAGAAAGATGAGAAAAAAGAAAATAAAGAAGGAAATTCTCTGCACAATATTTACATCATACATTACTCTCCAACATGACATCTTTATTACATCTAGCCTACTCACTGCAATATCTAAATTATTACATTAATGGAGGAGCACTAAACCCATAGTCACACAGCACCTACGAGAATGAGAGGCATTCAGGTTTGATCAAAGGAAGGAAAGCACAGGTCCAATTCCTTAGATCAAGTGCCCCTCACCTTGAAAGGTGTAATACCTAAAGCCCATGCCTCACACCCATATAAAAGAACTGGTACAACTATACTTTGGTACCTTTGCCTCTATAGATGAACTTTTTCATAGATACCTATAGACACAACCTACTTTTTTCTCTTATCTATTCTATGATTCACCTTATCTTCATAGACCCATGTGCCAATATGTCCACCCCCCCCACCCAAATATTTAAATTCACTTTCTCTATACTCCCTCCAATCTGCGGTAAGTATGTAAAAATTTTGTTTTTCAATATTAGATGTATAATAATGCTAAAGTAATCATCCAATTAGTAATAATTTGCTTATTGTAATTTTCCCTAGCAATAAGGGATACAGTATATTAATTGAGGAACAATTCTACAACAGAACAAGATGTTCCTCACTAAACAATGTACTGTAATGGCTCCTTTGTTATCAACTTCTAATAAGAAAAAATCCACATTTCTTGACCAACTTCTACCAAAACATGAGCCCATTATACATATACAGTACCAACTGCATTTGACAAAAAAGTAAAAATACCTGTATACTCTTCCATCCCTTTGCCCACTCCTCCCTCCTCCATATTCTCATTTCTCTGTAACCCAACTCTTCGACTAGCCTAACTTTCTCCTACTATGAATATTCTCAACATTAACACCCAACTCTATTACAGATACAAATTTTTTTTTTTTTTTTTTTTTTTTTTTTTTTCAACAAGTCGGCCGTCTCCCACCGAGGCAGGGTGACCCAAAAAAGAAAGAAAATCCCCAAAAAGAAAATACTTTCATCATCATTCAACACTTTCACCACACTCGCACATTATCACTGTTTTTGCAGAGGTGCTCAGAATACAACAGTCTAGAAGCATACACATATAAAGATACACAACATATCCCTCCAAACTGCCAATATCCCAAACCCCTCCTTTAAAGTGCAGGCATTGTACTTCCCATTTCCAGGACTCAAGTCCGACTATATGAAAATAACCGGTTTCCCTGAATCCCTTCACTAAATATTACCCTGCTCACACTCCAACAGATCGTCAGGTCCCAAGTACCATTCGTCTCCATTCACTCCTATCTAACACGCAATTGATACAATTTTATGGAAAGCCTACAGGAAGGTAAGTGTTACTTTAACTTACACTATACTTGCAGGGAGTGGCATGTATTATCATGTTAACTCCTTGTTTAAAGGCCATGAAAATATATCTATTTCCAGAAAGATCTGGTTTTAAGGCAATAAGAAAAAATATAAGAATTATTTCTCCTTTAACCCATATTTTATTATAACATGGCAGTACTGTATATGAGAAAATTGGTTTTATTTGGTATGTATTTAGTTTTGTAACATTTTTCCAGAATACTCCAGAATAAATGTTACTATGTGGGGGATTACTGTAGCTCAAGTCAGACATACCTACCGGGTAACTACCTAATAATTTGTCCATGTGACCCCTTTTTTTATAAATTGTCTCTTGTTAATTTTTCAGTATACAGTGTCTCAAACTATTTTTTTATTAACCCTTTCAGGGTTGGTGCCATACTAGTATGGCTTGCACGCCAGGGTTGGTGCCGTACTAGTACGCATAAATTCTAGCCCCTTAAAATCTAGCGAGAGAAAGCTGGTAGGCCTACATATGAAAGAAAGGGTCTATGTGGTCAGTGTGCACAGTATAAAAAAAAATCCTGCAGCACACAGTGCGTAATGAGAAAAAAAAACTTTGACTATGTTTTCGGTTTAAAACAGCAACTCTGCACTGTATTTTTGTATGGTATTTATGGTTGTATTCTAATTTTCCTGGTCTCATTTTATAGAATGGAAGACATATTACAGAAATTAAGATGATTTTGATTGGTTTCACAATGAAAAGTACCTTGAAATTGAGCTCAAAGTAGCAGAAATGTTCGATTTTTGCCAAAGTTCAAAAGTAAACAAATCATGCCACGTGTCCAATGTACATCAACTGGTGAGTCTAATATTCTTTCAGAAGTGTGCTGATATTATTTATACCATTTCTACACTAATGCAGTAGTCTGCATAACAGTAAATCTTCTATTTTTTTGTGAGAATAAAAATTCAAAGTGGAAAGCAAAAGAAGTGTAAGAGAGACCTGGGGAGTGACTAATGAACAGAAATTTTTTTATTTTAGTACCACGAATGTCTGTCTTGTTTATTCTGGACCCTAATTGGAAATTGGCATCTTTTGAAATTTGTGTGAAATTGGCAAAACTGCCAAATTGCAAATTTCTGACCACTTTATTGGATAGTTGAAATTGGTAAATGGGTGGTTTCTTGTACTCATTAGACAGAAAAAAATGGAGTTCTCACGAAATAGTTATGATTTTTGTTGACTGGTACATTGGAATTGGCCGAAAATAGGGCTCAAATTGGGCAAAATTGCCGATGTGTAACCATCGTTGAGACCACTAACTTCGCGAGAGCATGATTCCGTAAGTTTTCCATCAAATTTCATACTTTTGGTGACATTATGATTGGGAAAAGATTCTCTATCATTTCATAAGAAAAAATAATTTTTTTTTTCGAAAAATTTCCGACCCTGAGAACAAGTTTAGGAGAGGGCCTGCCGACCCTGAAAGGGTTGACAACATAATACGTACATTCTCAGCAATAATAATACTGAAGCACAATGAATGAAATATTTTGAGACAACTAACAGTATTATAATCCTCATATTTTTAACTTCAAAAACTGTCCAATTAAACTTTTAGTTAATGGGCTAAATGAATGTGTACAATATTTTTCATATTTATACGAAGTATATACAGTATTATAAAAATAAAAACATGAATCAGTATTTTTTTGGTTCAGAAATCTTAAATTAAGCAAATCACCACATAATGCTAAATAAATGCATTAAATACCTATAGTAGTCTGGTAGTTTGTGTTGAAGCGATTATATATGAGACGTTCAACAAGGCTAGTCTTGCCACATGATGCTTGCCCAAGCACAACCACCTTCATATCAACTTTCCTAGACATCATGCTTCACTGAAAATAGAATATATAATGATGTAAATTTAACAAACAAAATAGTTTATGCAGATGTATAATTAATACCTACAGTGGTAAGGAGCTACCTTTAATGAGCCAAAGCAAATCTGATTAAGTCACAGATGCATGTACTCTACTATACAATACAATATGTACAGGTTTTCCCTAATTTTATGTTGATTCACTTTACACAACTTCACCATTATGTGATGTTTCATTTATTAGTAAATGTGGATACATGGATATACGATATACATTTGCCATATGCAATCAATATGAATCACAAAGCATATTGAAGATTCTTGTTATATGGAATTTAATGTTCATGGCCTGACTGAACTGAAGTATAGCTACCATGAGTTAAGAATGCATCTGTAGCTCTGTAGCATAAAATGAGGGACACCAGGTACAATATACAGGAGCCTCAATGAATGATACTGTCACAATATGTGGCCAAAGAGCTACAGGTAGATGCAAACAGACAAAGTAAAGCTAATCTTTTCAACAGATCACTACCAACAGATATGGTACCAGACAAGCAGAAAATGGCAAATGTGATATCCATTTACAAAGTGGGAGAAAGGTTCTTAACTTTAAATTTTACACCAATCAGCCTAATCATAACTATGGAAAAGTTGATGGAGTTAATAATTGTGGATGCAATTCAAAGTCACCATAAAAGATATAATTTGATCAATAACTCTCAGGATGGTTATACAAAGGTTTCAATCTTGTGTTACAAATTTACAATTTTTTATATATGAAGTATGTATATAATAGAAGTCCTAAGGTTATATATACATGTACTTCAACATTATATATCTCTAGTAATGCCTTTCTTACATAGACTGAGGGCAATAAATTTGCACTTTCTGGAAAAGTGTAGAATTAGGGGAGATACAACTGAAATGTACAAACGGTAAACAGGAATAAATTAAGGGGATATAAATATTGTGCGGAAAATATCTAACCAAGACAAGATTCACAGCAATGGATTCGAGCTGGCAAAATTTAGACTTATTAAAGATATAGGGAAGTAATGGTTTGGCAATGAAGTTGTAGATGAGTGGAACAAATGACCAGATAACATAACTGAAGTGAGAACTTTGGGTAGCTTACAATGTACATTGGACGGTACATGAATGGGCGTGCTTGGGTGTGAAATGAACCTGCCTAGCATGGGCCAACAGGCTAATTGCAGTTCACCACTGTTCTTATGTTCTTAAATTCTACATAAAATACACAAAACCACTGTAAAAGTTTAATACATGCCTAAACTAAATGAAAATATAATTACTTTCTTAAATCCCTCTGTGGTCCATATGTAACATAAATGGGCTGAATATTATTACACTCACAGGGGAAGTGCTAAACCCATAGGGTCATACAGTACCTGAAAATGAGAAGCAATTCAGTCCAAGGAGAGGGAGGCTAGATCCAATTATTTGAATTAAGAGCCTTTCACCAGCATCAATGTACCTCCAATGAAGGAAGAAATAGGGTGAACAACATGTAGAGAAATATGACATATATTAACCCCCTTGAGTAAAAAAAATGTAAACAATATTAAACTTTCACCTTTGAGGCGCAGGATGTAGATATAATGAAGTGTAAAACAATATAAGAATAAATAATTAGTATACATCTAGGGTGCTGAAAATGTCTAAGTATGAGAAAACTCACAACAGATTTAATTTGAGAAATTTATCTACAATTTTTGTTGTTTTCTGTATTCCCCTTGTAGTTAGTTTATAGAGCTACTATAACTAACGCCGTATTCTTCTTCCTTCAGTGGTATATTACAGACCATTCTGGAGAAATACCCTGACTTTGCTCCCTGTAAATAAAGCATTACCACGTGTGTGTGTGTACTCACCTATTTGTGGTTGCAGGGGTCAAGTCATAGCTCCTGGCCCCGCCTCTTCGCTGATTGCTACTAGGTCCTCTCTCTCCCTGCTCCATGAGCTTTATCATACCTCGCCTTAAAACTATGTATGGTTCCCGCCTCCACTACGTCACTTTCTAGGCTATTCCACGGCCTGACTACTCTATGACTGAATTATTATTATTATTATAATCAAGGGGGAAGCGCTAAACCCGGAGGATTATACAGCGCCTGGGGGGGGGATGTGGAAGGCATTCAGGCTTAATTCGGGGAACTGGAACACAGATCCAATTCCCTAAATCAAGAGCCCCTCACCAACATCATCTATGACTGAAGAAATGGGCTGTGGCTCGTATGTTGGTTTGCGTGCAGCCAGCAGCAACAGCCTGGTTGATCAGGCTCTGATCCACCAGGAGGCCTGGTCTCAGACCGGGCCGCGGGGGCGTTGACCCCCGGAACTCTCTCCAGGTAAACTCCAGGTACTCACCTAGTTGAGGTTGCGGGGGTCGAGTCCGAGCTCCTGGCCCCGCCTCTTCACTGATCGCTACTAGGTCACTCTCCCTGAGCCGTGAGCTTTATCATACCTCTGCTTAAAGCTATGTATGGATCCTGCCTCCACTACATCGCTTCCCAAACTATTCCACTTACTGACTACTCTGTGGCTGAAGAAATACTTCCTAACATCCCTGTGATTCATCTGTGTCTTCAGCTTCCAACTGTGTCCCCTTGTGTGTGTGTGTGTGACTCAACAATCAATATTTGCACCAATAACTCATTACAGTTGTGACCGGGTGTGGAAGTGTGAATTGCTCATTACTCTATAATTTGTTCATGATTGTACCCATGTATAAACGTAAGTAACCATTCTTACAGGATTCATTACCTTTGTAACTTGTGAGTTCATTACCTCTGTAACTTGCTCAGCTATCAAAACTTTGGAGTCCAGTCCCTGGACCAATTATGTACCTCTGTAATCTTTTGACTACCGCCCACAGGATGGGTATGTGGTGCATAATAAAGTTATTAAACTAAACTTCCTTATTGGGTTTATCAGGGCCACTGACAGCGTAAGCCGTATCGAACCCGGTTTCTGGATGGTACGAGGAAAAATTATTGCCCAAGGCTGGGCGATGAGAGAAAAGGAACAAAAGTTCCTTTGTAAATAGAGATAGAAACTTGAAGTTTCCAATTAGATCCGGTGGACCCCTTGCCAAACCCCATCAGGGCGGGACGCCTACACTCCCACCTGAGTTCAGTAACCGGCTTCCCACCAAAGACCGATAAAGAATTTTCCGCAGAGCGGAAAAAATGGAGCTGGCTAAAAGTAAGCCGATGAACAAATGCCCCTCCTGTAGAGTGCCCGGTGGGCAAAATAGATGAGGACAAGCGTCCCAGAGAAAACGGGGGAAATTTGTCACTCAAGCGAGAGAGGCGTCCTCACCCGACGAAGGCTGGCACAGAAGTCCTAACGCCGTATTGGGCCATACATTAAAATTTTGGAAAAGATAATTCCCAAAACTGGGCATTATCTTTTGATTTTGAGAAAAAAAAACTAAATAACGGTTCCCAATTAGATTAGGTGAATCCCAAGCATAAATCACGGCAGAAGCAGATGCTCACCCTCCACTAAGTCAACAAACGGCTTTCTCCAGTTTAGTTTAGTTTAATATGTTTATTATGCACCCCATACCCATCCTGTGGGCGGTAGTCAAAAGAGTACAGAGGTACATAATTGGTCCAGGGACTGGACTCCAAAGTTTTGATAGCTGAGCAAGTTACAGAGGTAATGAACTCACAATTTACAAAGGTAATGAACTCACAATTTACAAAGGTAATGAACTCACAATTTACAAAGGTAATGAACTCACAATTTACAAAGGTAATGAACTCCAGGTAGGTCTGGTCACAATCATGACAAGTTACAAAGGTATTTACAGATTACAGAGGTACGTAATGGGTCCAGGGACTGGGCCCCCGAAGTTTTGATAGCTGAACTAGGTACAAAGGTAATGAGCTCACAAGTTACAAAGGTAATGAATTCTGTAGAATGGTTACTTACGTTTATACATGGCTACAATCATGAACAAATTGTAGAGTAATGAGCAATTCACACTTCCACACCCGGTCACAACTGTAATAAGTTATTGGTGCAAATATTGATTGTTGAGTCACATACACACACACACACCACACACACACACACACACACACACACACACACACACACACACACACACACACACACACACACACACACACACACACACACACTAGACGAAGCTAAAGGGGAAACTTATGATGAAAGAAAGCAGGAGGAGAAAAAAGCGATTGAAGATATCATGAAGGTGATAGGCGAGGGGGACATGACCCAGGTGGCAAATTTTCGGAGAATTGGGTGGTTCACAAAGAAAAGGAATCGGCCTCTCAAAGTAATTTTCAAGGTAGAATCAACCCGAACCATGATCCTGCAGGAGAAAGCACGGCTGAGAGGCAAGCAGGAGTTCCGGAGTGTGTACCTCGACCGAGACAGAACACAGGACGAAAGGAAGACAATGAAAGAGAGAGTACAAAAACGAAAGGAGAAATGGGAGGAAATGAAAAAGGAGAGCAGAATAACCCAGGATCAAATGGAAGGACAAGCGCACCCCCCAGAAACACCTGCAGAAGGACTCCAGCCACGACACCCCCAAGGCAACTGAACAATCCAAACCAACCATCACACACCGATCCCTCTGTTTCCACCCCCCGCACCACAGTTACAGTATTAGAACAGAAGTTGAAGGTTTGGTACACAAATGCAGATGGATTAACGAATAAACATGAGGAATGGCAAGAAAGAATCAATGAGAAGTCCCCAGACATCATAGCAGTTACAGAAACAAAATTCATGGAGACAATAACAGATGCAATCTTCCCACCAGGATACCAGATCATGAGGAAAGATAGAAGGGGCAGGGGGGGAGGTGGGGTTGCTCTGCTCGTAAAAAACAGATGGAAATTCGAGAAAATGGAAGGAATAGATGAGACGGGAGAAAGAGACTACATAGCAGGTACACTTCAGTCTGGGGAACACAAAGTGGTCATTGCAGTGATGTATAATCCACCACAGAACTGCAGGAAGCCAAGAGAGGAATATGAAGAGAGCAACAGAGCAATGGTGGACACACTTGCTGAGGTGGCAAGAAGAGCTCACTCCAGCAGAGCAAAGATGCTGGTTATGGGGGATTTCAACCACAGGGAGATTGACTGGGAAAACCTGGAGCCACATGGGGGTCCCGAAACATGGAGAGCCAGGATGTTGGACGTGGTGCTGGAAAACCTCATGCACCAACATGTTAAGGACACTACCAGAGTGAGAGGGGAGGATGAACCAGCAAGATTGGACCTTGTGTTCACCCTGGGCAGCTCAGACATTGAGGACATCAAGTATGAGAGTCCCCTAGGAGCTAGCGACCACGTGGTTCTGTGCTTTGAATACATAGTAGAGCTGCAAGTGGAGAGAATAACAGGAGTAGAATGGGAAAAGCCTGACTATAAAAGAGGGGACTACATAGGGTTGAAGAACTTCCTGCGGGAGGTCCAGTGGGACAGAGAACTGGCAGGAAAGCCAGTAAATAAAATGATGGAATATGTAGCAACAAAATGCAAGGAGGCAGTGGAAAGGTTCATTCCCAAGGGCAACAGTAACAACGGGAAGACCAGAACGAGCCCCTGGTTTACCCGACGGTGTAAGGAGGCAAAAACAAAGTGCAATAGAGAATGGAAAAAGTACAGAAGGAAGAGAACACACGAAAATAGGGAGATCAGTCGCAGAGCCAGGAATGAGTATGCACAGGTAAGGAGGGAGGCCCAGCGACAGTATGAAAATGACATAGCATCGAGAATCAAAACTGACCCGAAACTGTTGTATAGCCACATCAGGAGGAAGACAACAGTCAAAGACCAGGTAATCAGATTAAGGACAGAAGGTGGTGAACTCACAAGAAATGATCAGGAGGTATGTGAGGAGCTGAACAGGAGATTTAAGGAAGTTTTTACAGTAGAGACAGGAAGGGCTGTGGGAAGACAGCACAGAAGGGAACATCAAGAGGGAATATACCAACAAGTGTTGGATGACATACGAACAACTGAGGAGGAGGTGAAGAAGCTCTTAAGTGACCTTGACACCTCAAAGGCGATGGGACCGGACAACATCTCCCCATGGGTCCTTAGAGAAGGAGCAGAGATGCTGTGTGTGCCTCTAACCACAATCTTCAACACATCCCTTGAAACTGGGCAACTACCTGAGAAATGGAAGACAGCTAATGTAGTCCCCATATTTAAGAAAGGAAACAGAAACGAGGCACTAAACTACAGACCTGTGTCTCTGACATGTATTGTGTGCAAAGTCATGGAGAAGATTATCAGGAGGAGAGTGGTCGAACACCTGGAAAGGAACAAGATTATAAATGAAAACCAGCATGGGTTCATGGAAGGCAAATCTTGTATCACAAACCTCCTGGAGTTTTATGACAAGGTAACAGAAGTAAGACACGAGAGAGAGGGGTGGGTAGATTGCGTTTTCCTAGACTGCAGGAAGGCCTTTGACACAGTTCCCCACAAGAGATTAGTGCAGAAGCTGGAGGATCAGGCACACGTAAAAGGAAGGGCACTGCAATGGATAAGGGAATACCTGACAAGGAGACAGCAACGAGTCATGGTACGTGAAGAGGTATCACAGTGGGCGCCTGTTACGAGCGGGGTCCCACAGGTGTCAGTCCTAGGACCAGTGCTATTTTTGATATATGTGAACGACATGATGGAAGGAATAGACTCTGAAGTGTCCCTGTTCACAGATGACGTGAAGTTGATGAGAAGAATTAAATCGGACGAGGATGAGGCAGGACTGCAAAGAGACCTGGAGAGGCTGGACATGTGGTCCAGTAACTGGCTTCTCGAATTCAATCCAGCCAAATGCAAAGTCATGAAGATTGGGGAGGGGCAAAGAAGACCGCAGACAGAGTATAGGCTAGGTGGACAAAGACTACAGACCTCACTCAGGGAGAAAGACCTTGGGGTGACCATAACACCGAGCACATCACCGGAGGCACACATCAACCAAATAACCGCTGCAGCATATGGGCGCCTGGCAAACCTGAGAATAGCGTTCCGATACCTTAATAAGGAATCGTTCAAGACACTGTACACTGTGTATGTTAGGCCCATACTGGAGTATGCAGCACCAATCTGGAACCCACACCTGGTCAAGCACGTCAAGAAGTTAGAGAAAGTACAAAGGTTTGCAACAAGGCTAGTCCCAGAGCTCAAGGGAATGTCGTACGAGGAAAGGTTAAGGGAAATCGGACTGACGACACTGGAGGACAGAAGGGTCAGGGGAGACATGATAATGACATACAAGATACTGCGGGGAATAGACAAGGTGGACAGAGATAGGATGTTCCAGAGAGGGGACACAGGGACAAGGGGTCACAACTGGAAGCTGAAGACTCAGACGAGTCACAGGGACGTTAGGAAGTATTTCTTCAGTCATAGAGTTGTCAGCAAGTGGAATAGCCTAGCAAGTGAAGTAGTGGAGGCAGGAACCATACATAGTTTTAAGAAGAGGTATGACAAAGCTCAGGAAGCAGAGAGAGAGAGGATCCAGTAGCGATCAGTGAAGAGGCGGGGCCAGGAGCTGAGTATCGACCCCTGCAACCACAATTAGGTGAGTACAATTAGGTGAGTACACACACACTTTAGTTTAATATCTTTATTATGCACCCCATACCCATCCTGTGGGCGGTAGTCAAAAGACTACAAAGGTACATAATGGGTCCAGTGACTGGACCCCAAAGTTATGATAGCTGAACTAGTTACAAAGGTAATGAACTCCAGGTAGATCTGGTCACAATCATGGCAAGTTACAGAGGTAATGAATCAGCTTCACTCCTATACACGGTTACAGTCATGAGCAAATTACAAAGTAATGAATCACTGATACGTCCACACCTGGTCACAATTGTAATGAGTTATAAATACAAATATTAAGTGGATCATACACCCACACTAGCGCGGCGGTGCGGCACTTCAAGGATCCTAGTGGAAATATGTCACTGTCTGACAATTTTGGGTTACTCTGTCCCCTCAATGGAGATTCCTTGAAGCTAATGAGGGACTCTTGATCTAGGGAATTGGATCTGTGCCCCAGTTCCCTGAACTGAGCCTGAATGCCTTCCACCACCCCCCACATGCGCTGTATAATCCTATGAGTTTAGCGCTCCCCATAATTATAATAATACTAATGGGTTACTGTAGGTAATTTACGCATGTTATTATGCATTATAATTGTACCTATGTGTACTTTTGTATCTCAACCAACTACTCTGCAGAGGAATCAGTCCCTGCTAAGAAATCACCTCATCACCCAAATTTAACCAGACAAACCGTACCTAATACCTACCAGTTACTCAAAAGCTACTCATATTGTGCTGAGGATTGCTCAACCACTTACTACTTCAAAATTAGGATGTCTAAGTTTCATTGTTTTAAATGGTACTAAATTGTAATACATCATACTGTAAATTGTTTCAAATTGTTCTATTGTAATACTGTAATCTTTATAAACTAACTCAATATTGTAACTATTCTCTACTAAACTTATCAAAGCCATGTAGAAATACCTAATAGAATATTCAAATCTCTCGTACTCACTGTAATTTATCTAATGACCATATGAAATGTTATTGCCTTCCTAATCTTAATTTAATTTTTAAGTTTGCCCGAAATGCTGTGCATACAAAGGGGCTTTTGGCATTATATTCTTCTGTACAACCATGTATCATGTCAAAATAAACTTCTTATTCTTAATGTTCAGGGAAGGGGAGATTAAGACGCCCACACTGCCATGAGCGGCTGAAGCTCCTTGTTTTAAATATTGATGTTGCTGGGGAAAATAGTGACAGTTCGAAGAGTGGTACATACACTATGGCCACAACTCTGGAGTCGGTTGCCTACCGCAGACTAGGGTGCTTTGCCCGAAAAAACGGATAAATGTGCTAGACTACTAACCTGTTTGTGGTTGCAGAAATCCATTTTCAGCTTGTGGCCTTGCTTGTTAACTTGCTGCTACCAGGGTCACTCATTACTATTATTTATTTATTATATACCTATTGTTTAAGTTACATATCCAGTCCACGTCTAGCACTTCTTCGCTCAGGTCACTTTTTGTTCACTCAGAAGCTGAAGAAATATTTCATGACATCCCTGGAGTATACCTGGAGAGGGTTTCGGGGGTCAACGCCCCCGTTGCCCAGTCTGTGACCAGGCCTCATGGTGGATCAGGGTCTGATCAACCAGGCTGTTACTGCTGGCCGCACGCAACCCGACGTACGAATCACATTATTATAATCAAGGGGGAAGCGCTAAACCTGTAGGATTATACAGCGCCTGGGGGGATGTGGAAGGCATTCAGGCTTAATTCGGGGAACTGGAGCACAGATCCAATTCCCTAAATCAAAAGCCCCTCACCAACATCAAGGAACCTTCCCTGAGGGGTACGAACCACAGCCCGGCTGGTCAGGTACTGACTTTAGGTGCCTGTCCAGTGCCTTCTTGTATGCTGGAAGGCAGCTGAACAGTTTTGGGCCCCTGACACTAACTGTGTTGTCTCTTATCGTACTAGTGGCGCCCCTACTTTTCATTAGGGGGATGTTGCACTGTCTGCTGAGTCTTTTTGCTTTCATACGGAGTGATTTTCGTGTGCAAGTTTGGTACTAATCCCTCTAGGATTTTACGGGTGTATATAATCATGTATCTCTCCCTCCTGCGTTCGAGGGAGTACAGGTTGAGGAACTTAAGCGTTCCCAGTAATTGAGGTGTTTTATCGCAGTTATGTGCTGTGAAGATTCTCTGTACACTCTCTAGGTCAGCAAATTTCACCTGCCTTGAAAGGTGCTGTTAGTGCACAGCAATATTCCAGTCTAGATAAAACAAGTGACCTGAAGAGTGTCATCATGTGTTTGGCATCCCTAGTTTTGAAGGTTCTTATTATCCATCCTGTCATTCTTTTAGCAGATGCGATTGAAACAATGTTATAGTCTTTGAAAGTGAGATCCTCTGACATGATCACTCCCAGGTCTTTTACGTTAGTTTTTCGCTCAATTGTATAGTTGGAATTTGTTTTATACCCCGATGTAGTTTTAATTATTACTTTCTTCACGTTTTCCATATCGGAGTAATTGAAATTTCTCATCATTGAACTTCATATTGTTTTCTGCAGCCCATTTAAAGATTTGGTTGATGTCCGCCTGGAGTCTTGCGGTGTCTTCACTGGAGGACACTCATGCTAATTCGGGTCATCTGCAAAGGAGTACAGTTTGAAGGACTTCAAAGGCTTCCCGTAATTTAGGTGCTTATTTGTTTTTGTGCGAGCTATAAAGGTTCTTTATACATTCTCTAGTTATGTAGTTTCGCCCATCTTGAAGGGGTCTATAAGTATACAGCAATATTCCAGCCGAGAGAGGACAAGTGATCGGAAGAATATCATTACTGGCTTGGCCTCTCTTGTTTTGAAAGTTCTAGTTATTCAACCCATCATTTTCTTTGTAGAATTGAGACACTTATGCAACATATGGGAATCTTTGTTGAAGTATCGTTTCACCACACAGTGGCTTCATCAGTCCAATACAAAGCAAGAAGGTATAAGGGGAGGAGTTTGAGGTTTACCTGGAGAGAGAGTTCCGGGGGTCAACGCCCCCGCGGCCCGGTTTGTGACCAGGCCTCCTGGTGGATCAGAGCCTGATCAACCAGGCTGTTGCTGCTGGCTGCACGCAAACCAACGTACGAGCCATAGCCCGGCTGATCAGGAACTGACTTTAGGTGCTTGTCCAGTGCCAGCTTGAAGACTGCCAGGGGTCTGTTGGTAATCCCCCTTATGTGTGCTGGGAGGCAGTTGAACAGTCTCGGGCCCCTGACACTTATTGTATGGTCTCTTAACGTGCTAGTGACACCCCTGCTTTTCATTGGGGGGATGGTGCATCGTCTGCCAAGTCTTTTGCTTTCGTAGTGAGTGATTTTCGTGTGCAAGTTCGGTACTAGTCCCTCTAGGATTTTCCAGGTGTATATAATCATGTATCTCTCCCTCCTGCGTTCCAGGGAATACAGGTTTAGGAACCTCAAGCGCTCCCAGTAATTGAGGTGTTTTATCTCCGTTATGCGCGCCGTGAAAGTTCTCTGTACATTTTCTAGGTCGGCAATGTCACCTGCCTTGAAAGGTGCTGTTAGTGTGCAGCAATATTCCAGCCTAGATAGAACAAGTGACCTGAAGAGTGTCATCATGGGCTTGGCCTCCCTAGTTTTGAAGGTTCTCATTATCCATCCTGTCATTTTTCTAGCAGATGCGATTGATACAATGTTATGGTCCTTGAAGGTGAGATCCTCCGACATGATCACTCCCAGGTCTTTGACGTTGGTGTTTCGCTCTATTTTGTGGCCAGAATTTGTTTTGTACTCTGATGAAGATTTAATTTCCTCATGTTTACCATATCTGAGTAATTGAAATTTCTCATCGTTGAACTTCATATTGTTTTCTGCAGCCCACTGAAAGATTTGGTTGATGTCCGCCTGGAGCCTTGCAGTGTCTGCAATGGAAGACACTGTCATGCAGATTCGGGTGTCATCTGCAAAGGAAGACACGGTGCTGTGGCTGACATCCTTGTCTATGTCGGATATGAGGATGAGGAACAAGATGGGAGCGAGTACTGTGCCTTGTGGAACAGAGCTTTTCACCTTTGGAACAGAGCTTTTCGTCTTTGTAGTTGCGATAGGTAATCAGTCCTTCAGCCTGGCATCGATGTGTTCAGTCCATCACTTGTAGGAAGTACATCATATGGCCAGAGAGGTGGCTTATATACTGCAGTCAGGTGAATCGAAGCAGGAGGCGGGATCACAGTGGTACCATCCACTAGTGTAAGTAGGTCTTCGTCCAAAGGTTGGACAAGTGTTGAAGAATTCTTTGTATCAAGATCCCACGTTTCTTTAATAAAGATTCCCATATGTTGCATAAGTGTCTCAATTCTTCAACTAGTCGGTTTTCAAAACCATTCATCACATCTGTCAGACACCGCAACATTGTGGAATCTTGATACAAAGAATTCTTCAACACTTGCCCAACTTTTGGACGAATACCTACTTACACTAGTGGATGGTCCAATTGTGATCCCGCCTCCTCCTGCTTCTACTCACCTGACTGCAGTATATAAGCCACCTCTCTGGCCCTATACTGTAATTCATACAAGAGTGATGGACTGAACGTCATTGCCAGGGTGAGGGACTGATTACCTCAAACTCCTCCTCTCCTTATACCTTCCTGCTTTGTAATGGACTGATGAAGCCACTGATTGGAAAAACGTTTCTTCAATAAAGATTCCATATGTTGCCTAAGTGTCTCAATTCTTCAACTTGTCGGTTTTCAAAACCATTCATCACATTTTCTTTGTAGTTGCGATAGCACTGTTGTGCTCCTTGAATGCGATTATTATTATAATCATTGGGGAGCGCTCAACCCATAGGATTATACAGCGTATGAGGGGAGGGGGTGGAAGGTATTCAGGCTCAATTCTGGGAACTGGAGCACAGATCCAATTCCCCAGATCAAGAGCCCCTCACCAGCATCAAGGAGCCTCCTTTGAGGGGGGTCCTTGAATGCGAGATCGTCTTGACATTGTTATTACAAGTCTCTCACATTGGTCTTCCACACTATTGATTTGAGTTTGTCGTGCACTCATGGAGCAGGAAGTGACCTAGTAGCGGCAACTGAAGAGGCGGGACCAGGAGCTGTGACTCGACCCCTGGAACCACAACTAGATGAGTGTGGTTCATATCCCTGTCTATCGGATATGAGAATAAGAAAGAATGAGACGAATACCGTACCTTGAGGAATATAGCTTTTTAATGTGGCATCCTCTGCTCTCTGTTTACTATTACTCTTTGGGTTCTTTTTGTTAGGAAATTAAACATTCATCTGCCCACCTTTCCGGTTATTCAAATCAAAAGACCGAAGATCAGATAATAAAACATCATCTACATAATGGAACAAGTAAAGGATGTACATAATTGTGTTAAGGGGTTTTAAAATATTCACAGAGTAAAAAAAAATGCAGAGAATCAAGAGTAGCTAATGACTGCACCAAAAGTTTGATGTTAAAAATTACAATTAAAAAAAAAAAAAAAATTAATGATAGTCCTAAACAAACTGACACGACAGTTATCAATTTTAAGTTATTTTAAAGTTATGATACCACGACCTCAAGGTTGGACATATTTAGAATAAAATAGTCTGTTTTACAAGATTTCAGTTTATTTTTATTCACATGTTAATAACATGAGCAAGCTATATTTTCACAAGGAAAAATATTTTGGACATAATTTGAAATTTCAATGCATAAAATTTTCCAAATCCTTAAAGCAATGTCTTGTTTTCATATATGATTAATTGAATGATGAAGTCAAAATTCCTTTCAAAACAAATCTAACATTTAAGTGTTTAGATTAACTACAGTGTAAACCATTTTTATTATAGTTCAAGACTTTAAAACTTACTTTCATCACCACTATCATCATCACCATCCCCGGCAATTTCTTCATAATCTTTCTCAAGTGCTGCTAGATCTTCACGAGCTTCTTTGAACTCAACCTCTTCCATTCCCTCTCCAACATACCAATGAACAAAGGCTCGTTTTGAATGCATCAAGTCGAACTTATAATTTAGACGAGCCCAAGCCTCAATGATTGCTGTTGTATTGGAAAGCCCACACAGTGCACGACATACTTTTGCAAGATCCCCACATGGGACTACTGCAGGAGGCTTGGAATTCATTCCAACCTTGAAACCTGTTGGACACCATTCAACAAACTGAATGAACCGATTTCTCTTGACAGCATCAATAGCTGCATGAACATCCGTAGGCACTACATCACCCCGGTAGAGAAGACAGCATGCCACATACTTTCCATTTCGCGGGTCACACATGACCATCTGGTTGGTAGGGTCAAAACAAGCATTGGTGATCTGGGAAACAGACATTTGTTCGTGATATGCGTTCTCTACAGAAGCTATGGGCGCATAAGTGACCAGTGGAAAATGAATCCTTGGATAGGGCACTAAGTTGGTCTGAAATTCAGCTAAGTCTACGTTAAGAGAACCTGGAAAACGGAGTGAAGCTGTGATAGAAGAAACAACCTGGCTAACAAGACGGTTCAGGTTGTTATATGTAGGGCGATCGACCCCTAATTTTCTATGGCAGATGTCATAAACAGCTTCATTGTCAATTATGAACGCACAATCTGTATGTTCAAGAGTAGTGTGTGTTGTTAATATGGAGTTGTAAGGCTCCACAACTGCAGTAGCAATACGGGGTGAAGGGTAAATTGCAAATTCCAGCTTACTCTTATTGCCATATTCCACTGATAATCTCTCCATTAGTAAGGCAGTGAATCCTGATCCTGTGCCACCACCAAATGAATGGGAAACTAGGAAGCCCTGGAGACCATCGGTGTTGTCCGCCATCTTTCGGATATGGTCAAGAACCACGTCAATAATTTCCTTGCCTACCGTATAGTGGCCACGGGCATAGTTGTTTGCTGCGTCTTCCTTCCCGGAGATCAGTAGTTCTGGGTGATATAGTTTATGGTATGGGCCTTTACGAATTTGGTCTGAGAAAAAGAAGTTATTAATTTTTAATTAAAAATATCAATATTATTAACCGTAATAACCTATGCAATAAGAAAAATCTGCATATGTGAATTTAGTATGATCACTGGTGTACAGCAAGTTGTGCTATGCAAAAGCTACCAAAACCATTTGCACTTGAGATTGTATAATTCCTCAGCTTCCCACTTGCACACAATCATCCGCTAAACCGCTATAGGAAGTTTGCACGTGATGTAACAGATTAAGTCTCAAAATGTTGACGATCCAAGCGTGTACCAATGATTTTTACTTCTAAGGTTAAAATACAACTGGGTATATTTCAAACATAATGCTGTTAATTACTACTACAACAAATAATAATAATAATAATAATGATAATAATAATTATTATTATTATAAAATAACAAAATAAAATGTGGAGCTCGAATGCATGGCAAGTGACTAAGACTTGCAAGCCAGTGTACTGCCAGCTGTAGGTTTTAACATAAGAACATAAGAAAGAACACTGCAACAGGCCTACTGGCCCATGCGAGGCAGGTCAAAGTCCCCCACCAGCCCAAGCTGGTGGGTTAGGTCACATTCACTCAAGGAAGGAGCACGGCATCTGACCTAGTAGCAGAAGCTAGTCAGGTCCCAATTCACACCCACTCAAGTATTTATCTAACCTATTTTTAAAACTACACGTCTTAGCTTCTTTGACGGTACTCGGGAGTTTGTTCCACTCATCCAAAACTATTACCAAACCAGTGCTTTCCTATATCCTTCCTGAATCTGAATTTTTCCAACTTAAAACCACTGCTGCGAGTCCCGTTCGCTTGCCATGGGTTCGATCTCACCCGTTCTGTGATTTGTTTGCAAGTGTTATTACGATTTCGTGAACATTAATAAAGAGCAAAAAAATCACAGTACCGTGACTGAAACAATACACAAATAACTCGCACATAGAAAGCAAAGCCTACAACGTTCCTGTCCGACTTGGACCATTTGTAGTCAAAATTCATAAGTTTTTCTCTCTCCTATGTGCTGGTTATTTGCGTATAATACTAATAATAATATGCACGCATATGAGCGCGCACACGCACGCTAAGAAAATGTATATATTGGAAAAATATGCAAAAATACATTGTCTTAATAAAATGCAATAGTAAAAAAAAAACACAAGAGTAAATTATTTAACACACCGATTACAGTAGGGTCCAGATCTATGAATAGTGCTCTGGGAACAACTTTCCCAGAGCATGTTTCCATGAAGAATGTGTCGAGAGCCGAGAATCCTTGAAAGTTTGTTGGTGCTACGGTTATCTCACCTTCAGGTGTGATGTCATGTTCCACACAATACAACTCCCAGCAGGAATTCCCTATCTGGCATCCTGCTTGACCAATATGTATAGACAAGCACTCGCGCTGAAAACGGGATGGAAAAAAATAACTTATAAAAATTAGAAATATTTATATCGTTTGGCTGATTAATGGGGTTTAATGTAAGCCTATAGACTACATTACGGTCATTAAGGGTGCGCGTAAGATTTTTTAACCACCAATCAATACTTTAATCCCTATAACAAGAATTAAAGTATATCGAAAGAAATACACCTCCTGGTGTGTATATCCTATGTATAACGTGTTTAGATTGTTAATATTCCAAGGAAAAATGAAATTCATTACTATTTAGAATGAGTTTAAAAATAATAATATAAATGAGGAGATACTGCAGAAACACACGAGAAATTAGTACTATTACTGATACACAAATATAACCTGTAACGATAACCATTTCTTATTACCTGACATGTGGGTTGTTTACTTCCATGATAGACTTGATTGTAGGAAATTATATTAAACTGGCATACATTATCATTTTTAAATATTTCACTTAAAATTAGTATTGATTAGGCTGCCCAGCACACTACAATTCTTATTACCGAGATCATTTTTTTTTTCAGAAAATTACTATAATATAGCGATAATAAAACTCTCAAACTTATACGTGGAATACGCAAATTTCAGTTTAGTTTAATATTTTTATTATACACCCCATACCCATCCTGTGGGCAGTAGTTAAAAGATTACGGAGGTACATAATGGGGTTCAGGAACTGGACTGTAGTTTTGATAGTTGAAAAAGTTAGTGATAATGAACTATATACATGTTTATATCTGGTCACAATCGTAATGAGTTGGATACACAAGTGTTGACAGTTTGACGCCAATCAGAAGACATTTTCTCAAGTCATCGTACAGAAACCACATGTAAGATAAGATTTCGTTCGGATTTTTAACCCCGGAGGGTTAGCCACTCAGGATAACCCAATTAAGTCAGTGTGTCATCGAGGACTGTCTAGCTTATTTCCATTGGGGTCCTTAATCTTGTCCCCCAGGTACCTATTTGCTGCTAGGTGAACAGAACAACAGGTGTAAGGAAACGTGTCGAAATGTTTCCACCCGCCGGGAATCGAACCCGGGCCCTCCGAGTGTGAAGCGGAAGCTTTAGCCACCAGGCCAGGTAATAGGTTTCCATTTCACACTCATTTGTAAAGACGGTAGTACCTCCCTGGATGACTGCTGTCTGCCACCCTACTACGTATTTAAGAACATAAGAACAGAAACAAGGCTGGTTGACGTTATTAACACCGGTATGAAATGTAAAAATGAGGTTTTAGTGGCAAGAGACCCCAGAAGCCTTGGGCATCCACCCCGTAAAACATCTTGTCCTTGATATTGGTCTAGCCTACTGATTAATTATTATATTTAGGGGAAGAGCTAAACCCATAGGTCTTGCAGCGCCTCGTGGAACGGGAAGCAGTCAGGTTTAACCCAAGAATGGAGAGGAAAAGTCAGACTACACATCAATTATTATTCTGAAGTTCTGCAAGAAATTTTCTTTATTCAGGCATACAATTTCTTAATTATTGTACTTACCTAGCCATAAGCTAGGCCTCTATGGCTTAGCTTACGGCCCCTCCTAAGTGGTCGGTTGTAAATGGATTCACTCTCCTGGTAGTGTTGTATCTGGAGGGCATTCCTGGGATCAACGCCCCTGCGGCCCGGTCCATGACCAGACCGCCTGGTGGATCAGGACCTGATCAACGAGGCTGTTACTGCTGGCCGAATGTACGAACCACAGCTGATCTGGCACTGACTTTAGGTATCTGCCCAGTTCCCTCTTGAAGACAACCAGGGGTCTTCCCGTAATGCCCCTTATGGCTGGTGGGAAGCTGTTGAAGTCTTCGGCCCTGGGCACTTGTTGTTTTCTCTTTGTGTACCAGTGGCGCCCCTACTTTTCACAGGGGGTATGTTACATCGCCTGCCAAGTCTTTTGCTTTCGTAGGGAGTGATTTGTGTGCAGGTAAGGGACCAGTCCCTCCAGAATCTTCCAGGTGTAGATTATGATATATCTCTCGCCTGCGCTCCAGTGAGTACAAGTCAAGTGCTTCCAGGCGTTCCCAGTAGGTAAGGTGTTTGATGGAACTTATACGTGCAGTAATGGTTCTCTGTACATTCTCTAGATCTGCAATTTCACCTGCCTTCAATGGGGATGTTAATGAACAGCAGTATTCCAGCCTAAAGATAAGTGATTTAAAAAGCATCATCATTGACTTGGCATCTCTTGTCTTGAATGTTCTCATTATCCATTCTATCAGTTTCCTCGCAGATGTGATAGTGGCATTGTTGTGGTCCTTGAAGGCGAAATCTTCGGACAATACCACTCCCAGGTCCTTCACATTGCTTTTCCGCTCTATTGTGTGATTTGAATTTATAGTATACTCAGTCCTAGCTATTATTTCCTCCAGTTTTCCATAACGGAGTAGTTGGAGTTTGTCTTCATTGAACATCATATTGTTCTACGTTGCCTATCGGAAAACTTGGTTTATATCTTCTTGGAGATTTTCCGTGTCCTCAATGGATGACACTCATGCAGATCCTAGTATCGTCTGCAAAGGATGATACGGTGCTATGGTTTACATCTCTGTCTACTATGAGAACGAGGAAATATTTTTGTATGTGTTAGCCTGGTTGATCAGGCTCTGATCCACCAGGAGGCCTGGTCACAGACCGGGCCGCGGGGGCGTTGACCCCCGGAACTCTCTCCAGGTAAACTATATAACTTGCTCAGCTAATAATGCTGGGGTAGAGTGCTTCTGTAAATTATTTATTTCCACATGATACATTGTTTGTACAGAAATGGGCGACGCTTGATAATGCATGTAGAAAGCCCATGGTTATCCAGTGCTTAAGCCTAACTTAATATATGTATGTACGTATATAAGGATATTAAATATATACACAATAAAACCGATTCAATGATTATATAATGAATGTAGATTAAATATATCATTGTACATGATTATAAGGGAAATTATTTGGGTTATACAGTCTAGTAAATTTACAGGAACATTTTTTTACACTAGATCAGGGACGTATACTGTGTGTTAGGTAAGACACATATGCAACAGTTAGGTATCTTTATTGTGAAACGTTTCGCCTACACAGTCAAGTACAGAAAAGTTGATACGTATACTGTGTACGCGCTAGGTGAGAGCGGCACACCCACCAAAGATGGTAAATTCATCATAAATATTAAGCTCACTCAATAATATAATCATGGACCATAATGGGAAACTAATTTTTGTCCCCTGTTATGAATACTGTGACAGTTGTTCTTAGATAGCAGCACACAATCCACAGCTAATTGTATCATGTAGTGCACGCCGTGACAATAGCCACCATAAGTCACTGTACTAGATGACATTGTTTAAGAACTCGAATTTTGGGGACTAACATCCACTGAATTGGTGTGGTGGTCATTAAACACTCCTAGCTTAATGGGTCCTATTATGCCTCGAATGCTTCACGCAAGTTAGTCCACTCTCTAACCGCCTTGAGGCTGAATATTTCCTGGCATCCCTGAGGCTGTTTTCCTGTACCCAGGATTCCAGCACTAGAGCCTGTCCGCCATATCAAGAGCGTTGTCCATTATTATTCACAGGGAAGCAATAAATAGGTGTTTATTTAAGCACAGGTATACATAAGTACAATTATTATACCTAGTAATATATGTGAAAATTACCTACGATAACTAAAAAAAAAGTGACATTGCCAATGAAGTCATAATGCCTGGGAAATCGGGATAATCTGGTTTGATATATTATTACAATCAACACTTAGTGCTAAACCCGCCAAGGTCATACTGCGCTGAGGTTTGATACAAGGAAGGGTAGGCTAGCCATTAATGCCGACTTAATACCTCGGTAGAATAGCCCACCTGCATCAATGCCCCCCTCCCCGTGAAACCAACGCCATTTTAGTCATCGAAGATCAGTTTCATACTTTTACATCAAGTAGAATTTGGAGTACCTACCATTGTCACCAGAGGAAAGAGCAAGATGGAGCAATAAGAAAGTAATAGTGGCTGAGGTGATATATTAGCAGAGTTGCGCGTAACGTGGCCACCAGGGCCTTAAACGTTAGTCGCCGTGACGTCACTACCCTCCTGTTCGCTGATTGGCCAATACAAGTGACCAGAGATCATGCCTCTAAAACGGCACCTGATTTATAATAATAATAATTATTATTAGTAGTAGTAGTTGTTGTTGTATTATTATTATTACTATTTGTTTTTAAACATTTATTTAGGATTATAACTAGATAGTGGAGCTACAGTAACTAACACTTATATTCAATACACATCTTCATTATTATTATCATTATAATCAAAAAGAAGCGCTAAGCCACAAGGGCTATACAGCACACATCTTCATTAACATTTCGCCAGATGTATGGTGGAAACGTTGTAGTTAATAAAGGTATCCACTGTGTGAGAGAAACTTATTATAATAAAGGAGAAGCGCTAAACCCGTAGGGTTATACAGCGCCTGAGGGGGGAATGTGGAAGGTATTCAGGGAACTGGAGAACAGATCCAATTCCCTAGATCAAGAGGCCCTCACCAGCATCAAGGAACCTTCCTTGAGGGGGTGATGTGTGGGAGAAACACTGTGGGTAATAAGATACCCCGTGTATGAGAAATATGGGCAGTAAAGATATTCACTGTGGGAGAAACGTTGTGGGGTAATAAAGTTATCCACTGTGTGGGAGAAACACTATGGGTAATAAAGAAGTTCACTGTAGGAGAAACGTGGGTGATGAAGGTGCCCATTGTGTGGGAGAAGCTGGGGATAAAGGTAACTAGCGTGGAAGAAACGTTGTGGATACTAAAGGTATCTATTGTGTGGTGAAACTATGTTTAATAGATATATAGTGTGGATACTAAAGGTATCTACTGTGTGGTGAAGCTATGGTTAATAGATATATAGTGTGGATACTAAAGGTATCTACTGTGTGGTGAAACTATGGTTAATAGATATACAGTGTGGGAAAAATGCTGTGGATAATAAAGGTATTGACTGTGTGGAAGAAACTGTGATTAATAAAGATATCTAATGTGAGTGAAACATTGTGAGTAATGCATCCAATATCATTAAATCCACCTTATTATTTACATAACATTACAGTTGCAATAGGTTGGTATGGATTCATGTGGACCAGTAATTAGGTATTTTGGAGCAATTTGATTGCACTGAGTGGGCAGAAGCTGAGTAGGATGTTTGTGCTGTGGCAGGGGCAGGGTAAGAGTCAAGGGCAAGGACTGAGTATGGGTTCACAGTCTCTGGGCAAGGACTGAGTAAGGGGTTCACTATCTCTGGGCAAGGACTGAGTAAAGGGTTCACTATCTCTGGACAAGGACTGAGTAAGGGGTTCACTATCTCTGGGCAAGGACTGAGTAAGGGGTTCACTATCTCTGGGCAAGGACTGAGTAAGGGGTTCACTATCTCTGGACAAGGACTGAGTAAGAGGTTCACTATCTCTGGGCAGAAGCTTAGTTGGAGGTCTCTGGATAGGAACTAGGTTGAGGGTCTTTTGGTAAGGGCTTGGTAGGGGTTTCTTAGCATGGACTGGGTAGCAGGTCTGAGAAAGGGCTGGGTCAGGAGAGTCTTTGGGCAATGATAATGTACAGGTTTTCTGGGAAGGTATGCCTAAAGTGGACACCTTCCCAACCCCTGTCAAGAAATTCCTGCATGATTAATTGGATTTGCAACTGCATCAGAAAAATGGAAACCTGCAAGCAGAGGCTGTCTCCATGGCTCTCCTGCAGTACCTCAACATGCTCCTATGAGATAAAGGTTATACTGACACAACTAGCTATGATAAGTCAGCTACTCAACTATGCCCAAGTCTAGGCTATATCACAGGGTGGATATGCACTATAGGATGCTGTGTCACAGAGAGTGCAGATATTCAAATTATTGGAAGGAAGCAATGAGAAATATGATTAACACACAACATATGCTTATATTTCAGGTGTGGATCAAAGACTAGTCCACAGAGTTATGAAATCCAACAGGTGTGGATGTGGAGTCATCTGTTATACACTCAACTGTGAATAAAATGACCAGCTGACATCCCCTAAGCCTTTAAATTATTAAGTCTTGAAACATCCATCAAGCACTTCCTAGAAGGTATAGCAGCAGCAGTAGATGGCAACACCACAGGACTTACTACAACAGACAGATGATAGTTATGTCAACACTTACTTAAACAAGATGGGTCCTACACAGATGACAGCAAGGAAATAAGTGAGCTACTCAAGTCCCAATATGACTCAGTTTTTAGCAAGCCACTAACCAGACTAAGAGTCAAAGATCAAAATGAATTTTTTATGAGAGAGCCACAGAATTTGGTTAACACAACAACAAGTAAGAGGGAGGTGAAAGTGTATAAACTAAGGGAGGAGGAAGTTCGGGCGAGATATAAGCGACTATTGGCAGAAAGGTGGGATAGTGCAAAGATGAGTAATGGGGGGGTTGAAGAGGGTTGGAATAGTTTTAAAAATGCAGTATTAGAATGTGGGGCAGAAGTTTGTGGTTATAGGAGGGTGGGTGCAGGAGGAAAGAGGAGTGATTGGTGGAATGATGAAGTAAAGGGTGTGATAAAAGAGAAAAAGGTAGCTTATGAGAGGTTTTTACAAAGCAGAAGTGTTATAAGAAGAGCAGAATATATGGAGAGTAAAAGAAAGGTAAAGAGAGTGGTGAGAGAGTGCAAAAGGAGAGCAGATGATAGAGTGGGAGAGGCACTGTCAAGAAATTTTAATGAAAATAAGAAAAAATTTTGGAGTGAGTTAAACAAGTTAAGAAAGCCAAGGGAAAATATGGATTTGTCAGTTAAAAACAGAGTAGGGGAGTTAGTAGATGGGGAGATGGAGGTATTAGGTAGATGGCGAGAATATTTTGAGGAACTTTTAAATGTTAAGGAAGAAACAGAGGCAGTAATTTCATGCACTGGTCAGGGAGGTATACCATCTTTTAGGAGTGAAGAAGAGCAGAATGTAAGTGTGGGGGAGGTACGTGAGGCATTACGTAAAATGAAAGGGGGTAAAGCAGCTGGTACTGATGGGATCATGACAGAAATGTTAAAAGCAGGGGGGGATATAGTGTTGGAGTGGTTGGTACTTTTGTTCAATAAATGTATGAAAGAGGGGAAGGTACCTAGGGATTGGCGGAGAGCATGTATAGTCCCTTTATATAAAGGGAAAGGGGACAAAAGAGACTGTAAAAATTATAGAGGAATAAGCTTACTGAGTATACCAGGAAAAGTGTACGGTAGGGTTATAATTGAAAGAATTAGAGGTAAGACAGAATGTAGGATTGCGGATGAGCAAGGAGGTTTCAGAGTGGGTAGGGGATGTGTAGATCAAGTGTTTACATTGAAGCATATATGTGAACAGTATTTAGATAAAGGTAGGGAAGTTTTTATTGCATTTATGGATTTAGAAAAGGCATATGATAGAGTGGATAGAGGAGCAATGTGGCAGATGTTGCAAGTATATGGAATAGGTGGTAAGTTATTAAATGCTGTAAAGAGTTTTTATGAAGATAGTGAGGCTCAGGTTAGGGTGTGTAGAAGAGAGGGAGACTATTTCCCGGTAAAAGTAGGTCTTAGACAGGGATGTGTAATGTCACCATGGTTGTTTAATATATTTATAGATGGGGTTGTTAAGGAAGTAAATGCTAGGGTGTTTGGGAGAGGGGTGGGATTAAATTATGGGGAATCAAATTCAAAATGGGAATTGACACAGTTACTTTTTGCTGATGATACTGTGCTTATGGGAGATTCTAAAGAAAAATTGCAAAGGTTAGTGGATGAGTTTGGGAATGTGTGTAAAGGTAGAAAGTTGAAAGTGAACATAGAAAAGAGTAAGGTGATGAGGGTGTCAAATGATTTAGATAAAGAAAAATTGGATATCAAATTGGGGAGGAGGAGTATGGAAGAAGTGAATGTTTTCAGATACTTGGGAGTTGACGTGTCGGCGGATGGATTTATGAAGGATGAGGTTAATCATAGAATTGATGAGGGAAAAAAGGTGAGTGGTGCGTTGAGGTATATGTGGAGTCAAAAAAACGTTATCTATGGAGGCAAAGAAGGGAATGTATGAAAGTATAGTAGTACCAACACTCTTATATGGGTGTGAAGCTTGGGTGGTAAATGCAGCAGCGAGGAGACGGTTGGAGGCAGTGGAGATGTCCTGTTTAAGGGCAATGTGTGGTGTAAATATTATGCAGAAAATTCGGAGTGTGGAAATTAGGAGAAGGTGTGGAGTTAATAAAAGTATTAGTCAGAGGGCAGAAGAGGGGTTGTTGAGGTGGTTTGGTCATTTAGAGAGAATGGATCAAAGTAGAATGACATGGAAAGCATATAAATCTATAGGGGAAGGAAGGCGGGGTAGGGGTCGTCCTCGAAAGGGTTGGAGAGAGGGGGTAAAGGAGGTTTTGTGGGTAAGGGGCTTGGACTTCCAGCAAGCGTGCGTGAGCGTGTTAGATAGGAGTGAATGGAGACGAATGGTACTTGGGACCTGACGATCTGTTGGAGTGTGAGCAGGGTAATATTTAGTGAAGGGATTCAGGGAAACCGGTTATTTTCATATAGTCGGACTTGAGTCCTGGAAATGGGAAGTACAATGCCTGCACTTTAAAGGAGGGGTTTGGGATATTGGCAGTTTGGAGGGATATGTTGTGTATCTTTATATGTGTATGCTTCTAGACTGTTGTATTCTGAGCACCTCTGCAAAAACAGTGATAATGTGCGAGTGTGGTGAAAGTGTTGAATGATGATGAAAGTATTTTCTTTTTGGGGATTTTCTTTCTTTTTTGGGTCACCCTGCCTCGGTGGGAGACGGCCGACTTGTTGAAAAAAGCCTATCTGATGTTATCCTGATGCCAAATGACTTCGAACAGGCGATAAATGACATGCCCATGCACTCTGCCCCAGGGCCAGACTCATGGAACTCCGTGTTCATCAAGAACTGCAAGAAGCCCCTATCACGAGCCTTTACCTTCCTATAGAGAAGGAGCATGGACACGGGGGTCGTCCCACAGTTACTAAAAACAACAGACATAGCCCCACTCCACAAAGGGGGCAGTAAAGCAACAGCAAAGAACTACAGACCGATAGCACTAACATCCCATATCATAAAAATCTTTGAAAGAGTCCTAAGAAGCAAGATCACCACCCATCTAGAAACCCATCAGTTACACAACCCAGGGCAACATGGGTTTAGAACAGGTCGCTCCTGTCTGTCTCAACTATTGGATCACTATGACAAGGTCCTAGATGCACTAGAAGACAAAAAGAATGCAGATGTAATATATACAGACTTTGCAAAAGCCTTCGACAAGTGTGACCATGGCGTAATAGCGCACAAAATGCGTGCTAAAGGAATAACAGGAAAAGTCGGTCGATGGATCTATAATTTCCTCACTAACAGAACACAGAGAGTAGTAGTCAACAGAGTAAAGTCCGAGGCAGGCACGGTGAAAAGCTCTGTTCCACAAGGCACAGTACTCGCTCCCATCTTGTTCCTCATCCTCATATCTGACATAGACAAGGATGTCAGCCACAGCACTGTGTCTTCCTTTGCAGATGACACCCAAATCTGCATGACAGTGTCTTCCATTGCAGACACTGCAAGGCTCCAGGCGGACATCAACCAAATCTTTCAGTGGGCTGCAGAAAACAATATGAAGTTCAACGATGAGAAATTTCAATTACTCAGATATGGTAAACACGAGGAAATTAAATCTTCATCAGAGTACAAAACAAATTCTGGCCACAAAATAGAGCGAAACACCAACGTCAAAGACCTGGGAGTGATCATGTCGGAGGATCTCACCTTCAAGGACCATAACATTGTATCGATCGCATCTGCTAGAAAAATGACAGGATGGATAATGAGAACCTTCAAAACGAGGGATGCCAAGCCCATGATGACACTCTTCAGGTCACTTGTTCTATCTAGGCTGGAATATTGCTGCACACTAATAGCACCTTTCAAGGCAGGTGAAATTGCTGACCTAGAAAATGTACAGAGAACCTTCACGGTGCGCATAACGGAGATAAAACACCTCAATTACTGGAAGCGCTTGAGGTTCCTGAACCTGTATTCCCTGGAATGCAGGCGGGAGAGATACATGATTATATACACCTGGAAAATCCTAGAGGGACTAGTACCGAACTTGCACACGAAAATCACTCACTACGAAAGCAAAAGACTTGGCAGACGATGCAACATCCCCCCAATGAAAAGCAGGGGTGTCACTAGCACGTTAAGAGACCATACAATAAGTGTCAGGGGCCCGAGACTGTTCAACTGCCTCCCAGCATACATAAGGGGGATTACCAACAGACCCCTGGCAGTCTTCAAGCTGGCACTGGACAAGCACCTAAAGTCGGTTCCTGATCAGCCGGGCTGTGGCTCGTACGTTGGTTTGCGTGCAGCCAGCAGTAACAGCCTGGTTGATCAGGCTCTGATCCACCAGGAGGCCTGGTCACAGACCGGGCCGCGGGGGCATTGACCCCCGGAACTCTCTCCAGGTAAACTCCAGGTAAACTCTGCCCCTAAGGAGAGGGGAATAGATGAGGCAGCTTTCAGTCTGGCTGGGAGATTTTCTGTAATTATTTTCTATTTCCTATTCACTGTTATTTTTTATGGTGGTTGTATGATGTCAAGAATAGAAGGGGTGTCCCGCGGTTCAGTTGGCACCACACTGAGCTCACATACTGAGTGTCCATGGCTTGATCCCTTGCACAGGTGGAAACATTGGTCATGTTTCCTTACACCTACTGCTCCTGTTCACCTAGCAGTAAGTAGGTACCTGGGTGTTAATCCACTGTTGTGGGTTGCATCCTGGGGCATGGTAGTATACCTTACATGGGGCTGGGCTCTGAAATGAACTGAGACAGGATAACAGCTCAGCCTGTAAAATTGATTTGTGTAAAAAACAAAATACCATACATAGAATTTAATTTTGTTCTTAATGGTATACAGTTATACTGGTATATTTCCCAACAACATAAAATCATTTAAATAGCACTAATATGATTAAGAACATCTTGAGTAATAAAGGCTTGTGTGTTTTAGCTCAATATTGTCACAAAATTATTATACATGTCCAGTGGACCCCCCCCCCCCCCCCGAGTTTCGTGATTAATCCGTTCCAGAGAGTCTGCCGAATGACGAAACTGCCAAATGGCGAAACCATTTTCCCCATAAGAAATAATGGAAATAAAATTAATCCGTTCCAGACACCCAAAAATATTAAAATAAAATTTTTTTTTTTTCAAATTAAATAAAGATTTACATACTGAAAACAATGAGAAATCAAGTACATACATATATAAAATAATAATAACATTACACTTACCTTTACTGAAGACTTCTGGGTGGATGGAAGACGGGAGGGGATAAAAAGAAGGTGTACACTATTGTTTGGAAGGAGAATCTCCTTCCATTAGGACTTCAGGTACCAAGTCCTTATCTGGGGTTACTTCCCTTCTTTGTTTTTTAAAGACACTGGGAACAACTTGAGAGTCATTGGACCCCTGTCGCACAAAATATCTGTCCAGAGAGCTCTGTTTCTGGCGTTTCTTTAAGATTTGTCTGAACTGGGACACAACACTGTCATTGTACATGTTGCCAATACGGCCTGCAACAGCTTTGTCAGGGTGAAGTTCATCCATAAATGTTTGTACTTCAGTCCACTTTGCACAAATGTCCTTAATCTTTGAAGAAGGCACCTTCCTCCATCTCTCTTCCTCCTCCTCTGCAGCAATTTCCTGAGCTGTGATCTCTTGCTGTTGCAGATGAAGCTCTTGCAGCTCTTCAGTGGTTAGCTCTTCCCTGTGGTCCTCCACCAACTCTTCCACATCCTCGCCATTCACCTCCAACCCCAGGGACTTCTCCAATGCCACAATAGATTCCACAACTGGCATAGACTCCTTAGGGTCAGCCCCAAACCCTTCAAAATCCCTCTCTTGTACACATTCTGGCCACAATTTTCTCCAAGCAGAATTCAAAGTTCTGCAAGTCACTCCTTCCCAAGCCTTACCTATAAGGTTTATGCAAGTGAGGATATTGAACTGATCTTTCCAGAACTCTCTTAGGGTCAATTCAGTGTCTGAGGTCACTTCAAAGCACTTTTGAAACACTGCTTTGGTGTACAGTTTTTTGAAGTTTGAAATGACCTGCTGGTCCATGAGCGGGATGAGAGGAGTTGTATTAGGGGGCAAGAACTTCACCGTGATGAAACTAAACTCCTCCGCTATTTGCTCTTCCAAGTCTGGAGGATGAGCAGGAGCACTGTCCATTACCAGAAGGCACTTGAGTGGCAATTTATTTTCCAGGAGGCATTTCTTCACACTGGGGCCAAACACTTCATTAAACCAGTCTAGGAAAATGCCCCTTGTGGCCCATGCCTTATTGTTAGCCTTCCACATCACACACAAATTACTCTTGGTGACACTGTTTTTCTTGAACACTCTGGGATTTTCAGTGATACACCAGTAAAGGCTTCACTTTGCAATCCCCACTAGCATTACTACAAAACATGAGAGTAAGCCTATCCATCATAGGCTTGTGTCCTGAGAGTGCCGTTTCCTCCTGCGTGATGTAGGTCCTGTTTGGCATTTTCTTCCAAAAGGCCTGTTTTGTCACAATTAAACACTTGTTGGGGTTTGAATTCTCCAGTGTCTACGCACTCCTTAAACTCCTGTACAAACTTCTCAGCTGTTTTTTTGTCAGAACTGGCAGCCTCACCATGCCTTATCACACTGTGAATGCCACTACGATTCTTAAATCTCTCAAACCAACCTTTGCTGGCCTTAAAATCACAAGCATCACCACTCGTTGCAGGCATTTTCTTTATGAGATCGTCATGCAACTTTTCACATATTATCGACTGCATAATACTATCTCCTGCTAACTGTTTTTGGGTAATCCACACCAACAATAACCTTTCCACTTCTTTGAGGATTTGCAATCTCTTTTTTGTCAGCATATCTACCCTTTTGCAACAACAGCACAATGTCATTTTTTATAGAAGTTATATCTATATATTTTAACTAGCTATACTCATCATCATGAGTCAAAAGTATCCATATACAGAGGTTAGTGCTGCCCACATATGGCATATTTTGTGACTTACAAGTGATATAATAAAGTGACTACTCAGCCTGTGTATGGAGACTTGATTTTCCCTGTACAGTATTATTAATAACTGTAAAAAAGTTCTTTCCTTTAATACATCCTTACAGTCACTGTACACATATGCCAATCTTCCTTAGTCAATATTTTAACTATGCAAGTACATACTAGCAGATTATTCTCTAAATATTTTTAATAGTTGAGAGGAAAGCAGACAATAATGGATACCGGTACCAAAACTTGTATGAAATCTAAATTTCTGAGGAAATTTTTGAATGATTTCATATCTTACAATCAAGCATTAGCTATTAGTCATTATGAAGGACTATCCATAAGAATCATACTGCACCTAAGGAATGGCATTTCTTTTTAACACATTCTCCATTTCCCGCAGATTTTATCCAAGAAAAAGGAGGGTAGCTCCAATTACCCTAGATCAAAAGCCTCACTGGCCCTGGAGATCCATCAATTAGTTAATAGGCTAGAGTCTCATTCGTTACCGGAATTAACCAGACAAATCACTCCACCAACTAAGAACGGCCATGCACCACCACCCACTGAATCGAGAAAGAGCTCTCAATCTGTCAGTCCTTCCGGTGTCTGGGCCTGGTGAGGTTTCCATTGTTGAGTCAAATTAAGCCGCAGGCTCCACTCCTGGTGGTGCCCTTCCATCAATTCCTTTAATTTTCAGCTTTGCAACCATACTTCCCCCAGAACCCAAAAACTTTGGTTTCCCTGAAGCTGCCCACCGGGTCATGGGATTAACGCCGGCGGATCGCTAGTTGGCATTGTTTATGGTTAGAACTAGGGCAGTATCTGATCGCCTTCGAACCTCTAATTTTCATTCTTGATTAATGAAAACATCTTTGGCAAATGCTTTCGCAGTAGTTCATCTTGTGTCGATCCAAGAATTTCACCTCTAGCGTCGCAATACGAATGCCCCCACTTGTCCCGATTAGTCATTACTTCAGGCTACGAAAACCAACAAAATAGAACCGAGCAACAGCATTAAACTATGAATGGAAATCTCATATAAATTATTTTTAAGCTAGATTGAGCTAAATTGCTGGGTTACTGTAAAAAGTTAACCTCATTTAAAAATGCAAATATATACTGCACTGTTTCTGCCTCACTCTTCTGTATCAACATATTCAAAATAACTGTAAACTTGTTATTATCTATGTTCTTCTCCAGTTATTAGTGGCCTACTGCTTTTGCTGTAATGTATTAAAAATCTTGATAAACACAGACCTCAATTGTTATGAAACCCCAATAAAACCAAGCTATCAAGAGAAAAGAGAACTGTTTACTTCCATTATTTTCATGGTTATAAAGCTTCAAGTTACATTTAAGGAAAAATAAAGAATTACTACAGTGTAAATATTATATTTTGCAACAATAAATTAATGTATAAATTGTGTATTGTAAATATGCTCTTTTTTACACTGAAAACAAATGTAGAAAATATAACAAATTAATTACTGTACATCATAACACAATACTGTACTATAAGATTAAAAATATAGGTAGTAGGTTGGTAGACAGCAACCACCCAGGGAAGTACTACCGTCCTGCCAGATGACTGTGAAACAGAAACCTGTAACTGTTTTGCATGATGGTAGGATTGCTGGTTTCTTTTTCTGTCTCATAAACACGCTAGATAACAGGGATATCTTGCTACTCCTACTTACACTTTGGTCACACTTCACAGACACGCACATGCATATATATATACATACATCTAGGTTTTTCTCCTTTTTCTAAATAGCTCTTGTTCCTTTTTATTTCTTCTATTGTCCATGGGGAAGTGGAAAAGAATCTTTCCTCCGTAAGCCATGCGTGTCGTATGAGGCGACTAAAATGCCGGGAGCAATGGGCTAGTAACCCCTTCTCCTGTAGACATTTACTAAAAAAGAGAAGAAGAAAAACTTTATAAAACTGGGATGCCTAAATGTGCGTGGATGTAGTGCGGATGACAAGAAACAGATGATTGCTGATGTTATGAATAGCGTGTTTGATAGGAGTGAATGGAGACAAATGGTTTTTAATACTTGACGTGCTGTTGGAGTGTGAGCAAAGTAACATTTATGAAGGGGTTCAGGGAAACCGGCAGGCCGGACTTGAGTCCTGGAGATGGGAAGTGCAGTGCCTGCACTCTGAAGGAGGGGTGTTAATGTTGCAGTTTAAAAACTGTAGTGTAAAGCACCCTTCTGGCAAGACACTGATGGAGTGAATGATGGTGAAAGTTTTTCTTTTTCGGGCCACCCTGCCTTGGTGGGAATCGGCCAGTGTGATAATAAAAAAAAAATAATAAAAAAAAGATTAAAAATAATTAACATCTATCAATACTTAAACACAACAGACAGTTCAAGTCTGAGCTGTGATATAACAAATGTGGAGAAAGTTATCTGGATGACTCAGGTGTTCACTTAACCACTGTAAAGGGGTATCTTGTGGTGCCTCAATGCCTTGAATAACGACTCTGTCACCTGTAAACATATTTTACATTAAACAAACTTACAATGATATTAGTCAATTAATATTGAAGAGTTTTACATAAGTTTCCCAGATTAAGACTGGCCAGACGACTACATAACTATATAAAGTATACTACTGCCATAGAAGAAATTTCTGGTATTTACAAAAATTTGTATGACTAGATTTGAAAGAATTACAATGAATAAACTGTAAGAAAAAACAAATAACAATGTTTTATTTTTTTTAATATTTAATGGTGTTTGGATACTATCCTAAGGTGCCCACATGCAAAATTGGAAGTAAAGAGTAGTAAGGGAGAAAAAGTTAGCATATGAGAAGTTTTTACAAAGTAGAAGTGATGCAAGGAGGGAAGAGTATATGGAGAAAAAAAGAGAGGTTAAGAGAGTGGTGAAGCAATGTAAAAAGAGAGCAAATGAGAGAGTGGGTGAGCTGTTATCAACAAATTTTGTTGAAAATAAGAAAAAGTTTTGGAGTGAGATTAACAAGTTAAGGAAGCCTAGAGAACAAATGGATTTGTCAGTTAAAAATAGGAGAGGAGAGTTATTAAATGGAGAGTTAGAGGTATTGGGAAGATGGAGGGAATATTTTGAGGAATTGTTAAATGTTGATGAAGATAGGGAAGCTGTGATTTCGTGTATAGGGCAAGGAGGAATAACATCTTGTAGGAGTGAGGAAGAGCCAGTTGTGAGTGTGGGGGAAGTTCGTGAGGCAGTAGGTAAAATGAAAGGGGGTAAGGCAGCCGGGATTGATGGGATAAAGATAGAAATGTTAAAGGCAGGTGGGGATATAGTTTTGGAGTGGTTGGTGCAATTATTTAATAAATGTATGGAAGAGGGTAAGGTACCTAGGGATTGGCAGAGAGCATGCATAGTTCCTTTGTATAAAGGCAAAGGGGATAAAAGAGAGTGCAAAAATTATAGGGGGATAAGTCTGTTGAGTGTACCTGGTAAAGTGTATGGTAGTTATAATTGAAAGAATTAAGAGTAAGACGGAGAATAGGATAGCAGATGAACAAGGAGGCTTTAGGAAAGGTAGGGGGTGTGTGGACCAGGTGTTTACAGTGAAACATATAAGTGAACAGTATTTAGATAAGGCTAAAGAGGTCTTTGTGGCATTTATGGATTTGGAAAAGGCGTATGACAGGGTGGATAGGGGGGCAATGTGGCAGATGTTGCAAGTGTATGGTGTAGGAGGTAGGTTACTGAAAGCAGTGAAGAGTTTTTACGAGGATAGTGAGGCTCAAGTTAGAGTATGTAGAAAAGAGGGAAATTTTTTCCCAGTAAAAGTAGGCCTTAGACAAGGATGTGTGATGTCACCGTGGTTGTTTAATATATTTATAGATGGGGTTGTAAGAGAAGTAAATGCGAGGGTCTTGGCAAGAGGCGTGGAGTTAAAAGATAAAGAATCACACACAGGGTGGGAGTTGTCACAGCTGCTCTTTGCTGATGACACTGTGCTCTTGGGAGATTCTGAAGAGAAGCTGCAGAGATTGGTGGATGAATTTGGTAGGGTGTGCAAAAGAAGAAAATTAAAGGTGAATACAGGAAAGAGTAAGGTTATGAGGATAACAAAAAGATTAGGTGATGAAAGATTGAATATCAGATTGGAGGGAGAGAGTATGGAGGAGGTGAACGTATTCAGATATTTGGGAGTGGACGTGTCAGCGGATGGGTCTATGAAAGATGAGGTGAATCATAGAATTGATGAGGGAAAAAGAGTGAGTGGTGCACTTAGGAGTCTGTGGAGACAGAGAACTTTGTCCTTGGAGGCAAAGAGGGGAATGTATGAGAGTATAGTTTTACCAACGCTCTTATATGGGTGTGAAGCATGGGTGATGAATGTTGCAGCGAGGAGAAGGCTGGAGGCAGTGGAGATGTCATGTCTGAGGGCAATGTGTGGTGTGAATATAATGCAGAGAATTCGTAGTTTGGAAGTTAGGAGGAGGTGCGGGATTACCAAAACTGTTGTCCAGAGGGCTGAGGAAGGGTTGTTGAGGTGGTTCGAACATGTAGAGAGAATGGAGCGAAACAGAATAACTTCAAGAGTGTATCAGTCTGTAGTGGAAGGAAGGCGGGGTAGGGGTCGGCCTAGGAAGGGTTGGAGGGAGGGGGTAAAGGAGGTTTTGTGTGCGAGGGGCTTGGACTTCCAGCAGGCATGCGTGAGCGTGTTTGATAGGAGTGAATGGAGACAAATGGTTTTTAATACTTGACGTGCTGTTGGAGTGTGAGCAAAGTAACATTTATGAAGGGATTCAGGGAAACCGGCAGGCCGGACTTGAGTCCTGGAGATGGGAAGTACAGTGCCTGCACTCTGAAGGAGGGGTGTTAATGTTGCAGTTTAAAAACTGTAGTGTAAAGCACCCTTCTGGCAAGACAGTGATGGAGTGAATGATGGTGAAAGTTTTTCTTTTTCGGGCCACCCTGCCTTGGTGGGAATCGGCCAGTGTGATAATAAAAAAAAAAATAATAAAATATCTTGAGGCATGTGTGAGATACAGTACAATATCAAAAAGAAATTATATATAAAAATGCCATTTTTATAAGCAAAAAACTGCCTCCTGCCTTTGATTTAAGACTATCCAAAGTATCAACTGGTAGTTAGAAAATAAGTGTTGTTGAGTTTATGTGAATTTATTATTGCTCTCAAGAACCAAGTGGGATACCCAAAAACAATTCACTCTAAAACTGGGAAATATGGAGTGCCAGAATAATGGAAGATGTTATAAGAGGATGTATGTGCTAGATTAAATACCGAAGACTAATTACCATGAGCTTAATTCTACTCCTATAACAACAAAAAGGTAATTACAGCCAACAACACAACAGTACAGGCCTTTGTTTTACTAAGATACACCATCAGTAGAAAGTTTTAGATATAGCCCAAGAAGCATTCTCAAATTACTGAGCGGTAACTGTAAGGAACACATTCAGTTATCTCCAGAGGGTATTTCCTTTCTGGGGATACCTAACTACATTCTACCTTCATTTATGGCACTGGGCAGAAATTCATGAAGGAGATCTCCTAATGTCATCTTCCGACCATCTTCTGCTATGGGTTTAATAAGTCTCTGAAGTGGTGGTTGGCAATTAGAGTGTAAGCGAAAGGGAATATGCTTGAACCCTTCCTCTGGAGTACACTCCATTAATTTTCGATTTATTGCCCAAAATTGGTCAAATTTATCTGAAACAGGGAAATGTTTTATAATGTATCAAAATATAATAGGGATAATAAACCACTTTTTTTTTTTTTTAACAAGTCGGCCATCTCCCACAGAGGCAGGGTGACCCAAAAAGAAAGAAAATCCCCAAAGAGAAAATATTTTCATCATCATCCAACACTTTCACCTCACACACATAATCACTGTTTTTGCAGAGGTGCTCAGAACACAACAGTTTAGAATCATATACGTATAAAGATACACAACATATCCGTCCAAACTGCTAATATCCCGAACCCCTCCTTTAGAGTGCAGGCATTGTACTTCCCATTTCCAGGACTCAAGTCTGGCTATATAAAAATAACCGGTTTCCCTGAATCCCTTCATTAAATATTATCCTGCTCACACTCCAACAGATCGTCAGGTCCCAAATACCATTTGTCTCCATTCACTCCTATCGAACACGCTCATGCACGCCTGCTGGAAGTCCAAGCCCCTCACCCACAAAACCTCCCTTACCCCTTCTTCCAATATTTTAAAAAGAAAAACTTTCGCTTTTCATTTTGAGTCACCCTGCCTCGGGGTGATACAGCTGGTGTGTTAAAAAAAATCATAATAATCTTGATTCTACAAGTACATGATACACTAACATGAGTTCATGTTAGTGTATCATGTACTTGTAGAAGCAAGTAAAACATTTGAAGAGATATATAATGAGACTAAAATTCCTTTGGATACAACATACACACAGAAATCATAATTACAATGAGATGTGACTTACCCCATTTCCACAAATTACTTAGCCCTGAAATTCAGATAAAGAAAAATTAAAAAATCAATAAATGTGTGGTGCCTCACACATGAGTTTAGTTTCTGAGTCTTTGGGCATCATAAAAATGCACTACACAAAATGAATAACCCCCCTCAAAAAAAATAAAGTACCTGGTAGGTAAACAATGGAAAATGCTGAAAAGATTTGTGAACATATGTACAAAGTTCAAAACATTCTGTACTAATAAAATACAGTACTGCACATGTAAATCTACAAACGTTTAAAGAATTCACTAGACATCACTGACACAACTAATAAACCCATTATCAAATTGGTTACTAGTAAGACACAAAAATCACATGCACTTCCACAAGCATTCTAAATGTATGAATATTCAAATAATATATTCATGGAAAGCATCAAATGTTTAAAGATTTAATACCCAGAGTTTAAAAGTTTGTCATCACTATTGTTTTAATTATTGCCAGACTTTTGCATATTTAACGTGCAGTATCACTAGCAATGTTCCTGGGTGTCATGATTAATAGGCAGTGATGAGAAAGAGTGATGTAGATAACTAAAGAAACTTCATAAAATCCCTTGTTATTAATAATTAGGCCTTGATCATTTGAAGCATGCTGCTGCAAATTAACTGTAATGTAAGTGGTGGTGGTAATGGCAAGAGGTGCTGTATGCACATGTGCACAGCAGTCCGTTTTAAAAGTTTGAATCTCAATCTCTCTCTCTCATACACCTTTCCACGTGCTGATTAAATATTTAGTTACCATAAAGAAAGCACGTTACAATAATGCAAAAAAGCAGGGAATTCTAAATTAAGTTTTACCATATATAGTACACTTTTCAACTCAATAGCTCAAAGTAATATGTATGAAATATACATCATATTAAAAAAATGATGATACCAAGAACCCATATAGTACTTACCATTGCACAGCCCCATCCATAGCTGCTTGTGGTCTTTACCCTGCATGTTGGTGATGATTTGCCCTCTATGTTTTAGCCCATCAGCTTCCTTTAGAGATGACATGAAATGAGATTCCACCACTTCCCTGTGAAATTTGATATAAAATGACTATATAGCTACTATTTTTTGCTAAGAACACATAAACAACTTTAACAACATTGCTCAATTGACCTGTCGTAAAAGATATACGCCTGGTAAGCCAAATCAGATTTAGCTGCAGAATGTAAGCAGTCATAGGTGAACTGAACACCTTCTGAATAGAAGATAAGAAATGACCTGTAAAAAAGAGCCAAGTATCCAACTCTTTTTCTCTGATGCTGATTTATATATAGTAAACAATAATGAACACAGTACAGTCTATATTCAACATCCTAACCCTAGCCCTGCCTACCAGTGTTATGTATATTTCTGTTAGTATTTGACTAGGAGCTCTCTTTTTACCCCATCCTACAAATAAAAACTCAAGCTACAGTATGCTTTAGCATTAGTTTTAATAAGTATAACTCATGTACTCCTCTTTTGGTGTATTGTTAGGTCTTAGCCATAAGGTCAAGAGTCTCCCTTATTAATTTGAATATTACTGATCAAAACTGCATTTTATAGCAGATCTCTGAAAAAATGTCCTTATTAATAACAACAGTACTGTATATATGCATTCAATTATGATATCAACTAATGGCCAACTAGAATTTTTAAATACCCAATTTTCATTTGTAATACAAACATTCTGGCTAAGCAGAGATATATAAGATACCTACATATACATTTTCTCACATATACTACATATTCTCACCTAGAGCTGCAACCCAAGAATAAATTAAATGACTGTGTCTAAAATCATTTTCAAATTATTGTATTTTCTTTAATACAGCATTAAGTTATAAATGTACAACAATTTGCTAGGTGTTAAGTAGATGTCAGTGCCATTTAAGACACTTAGAAAATGAAATTTCAAATTTTGGGTCATGGACCAAAAACTAATGGAAACCACTGCTGTAGACTTACTAAGAAGAGAGTTATAGCAACCTATGGTAATCAGATGCATTTTAAAAATGTTATAAATACTCAGGATGCACTTAAAGAATGTTTTTTTTTTTAACATGTAGGCCATTTCCCACCAAGACAGGGTGACCCAAAAAGAAAGAAAAACCCAAAATGAAAGAAAAAACTTTCATCATCACTCAACACTTTCACCATCACTCATACATAATCACTGTCTTTGTAGAGGTGTTCAGATACAACAGTTTAGATGTCCCTCCAAACTGCCAATGTCCCAAACCCCTCCCATCTCCAGGACTCATGTCTTTCTAACCAGTTTCCCTGAATCCCTTCACAAAATATTACCTTGCTCACACTCCAACAGTTCATCAGGTCCCAAAAGCCATTCGTCTCCATTCACTATCTAAAATGTTCACTCACACTTGCTGGAAGTCCAAGCCCCTCACCCAGAAAACCTCCTTTACCCCCTCCCTCCAACCTTTTCGAGGATAACCCCTACCCCTCCTTATTTACCCTACGGATTTATATGCTCTCCAAGTCATTCTACTTTGTTCTATTCTCTCTAAATGACCAAACCACCTCAACAACCCCTCTTCAGCCCTCTGGCTAATACTTTTAGTAACTCCAAACCTCCTCCTAATTTCTACACTGCGAATTCTCTGCATAATATTTACACCACACATTGCCCTTAGACATGACATCTCCACTGCCTCCAGCCTCCTCCTCACTGCAACATTTATAACCCATGCTTCACACCCATGCAAGAGTGTTGGTACCACTATACTCTCAAACATTCCCTTCTTTGCCTCCATGGATAATGTATTTACATAGTAACATATTTACATAAACTACTACGCGTAAAATTATAGCTTTAATAGCAAATGAAGCTACATGCAGGTGCAGAACCCTCACATTTCAAAATTTTAAGCTTCAGTAACAACCTCAGAAACATTAACGCCTAATAATACTTAGTGATATCCATATTAAGCTTTGCTAATCCAATGATCCACAAATTTCCATTTCCTGAATAGCCTGCATGCCTTCCTCCTTAATATATACCTTAAATTACTAAACCCACCAGAATCACTAGATATCTGTTCTGTGATAAACCAAATTTGAACCAACATAATAGCAACGAAAAATGTTAGCATAATTCCTAACAAGGCAAGAGACCACTACTAGTGGTTAATTGTCTGGAATGATAAATTATCTAATTATTTATGAAAATTAGTGCATATGCCAAATGAGAACACATTCTGGGACTTATTCTGGCTTCTAAACTCCGTTCATAAAACATCAATAAACTACTAGGAATCATACAACCAGCACCATAATTATAGTGATGATGGCTGCAAAGTGGAAGGTGGAAAACTCAAAGTACTTCAGCATTGACACTAGAATATTACTCATCTGTTTCACCTAGCAATTCAATAATCAAGAAGACAGCAAAGTTCTTATAACAAGCCATGAGCAAAACCCTACATAGCAAACCCTTAAATGCAGCAGATCAAACATTTTTGCTTATGTCAAACAATCCAGAAGAATACAAATATTCATGTAGAGGTCCAACAATGTTAGGATAGAGAGATTCATCTGCCTATATCTTGACTTCCCAAATGGTCAAGGGACATACCACACTACTGCTTTAATTTCGTGTCAGGAGAGGAATCATTTCAACTTTCCAGCATGCTTAAAAGACCATGTCATGTCAAGTTGGACATCTAGATTTAATCCAAAAACTTTCTGCCCTATACTTTGCATCCAAGATTAAAATAGCACGACTTAGGGGTTAGAGGTGTGTAGCAGGTTTGGTGTGGTTCTGATGAAATAATTGGTTCCAGAAATGTCAAATTGGGGTGATACTACTCAGTAATCATACTAATCTTCGTTTGACTCATACATATTCACTGACAGTTGCAGGTCACTATGAAAAGCACTGTCAAAGTTACTGCACAGAGACTTTGATATCTACACCTAATTATTAATACTAAACCTAATTAGTACTGTACTGTTCTGTATTACCAGACAGAATATACAGAATCCACCGCAACCCTGTATCACTACATGAGCAAGTTCTTTGTTTGTATAATGCTGAAATAAGACACCACTTCCTAAGATGTCTACAGTCAGTACATTACAACAAATTTAAACACAGTGCATTATTACATTCTTAATCAAAGATATTATTTTAGTTCATTCAGCATGCATTTGCTCACTCACTTTTATTAATTGCATATTAACAATAAAATGCCTTATATGTCACCATGGTGTAGAAAAAAAAAGAAGCAAAAAGCAAACCTGGTTTGACATCTGATAAGATCTTGTTCAGGAAAGTGAGAGAAGTGAGCAGTGAGACACCAAGGCAGTGCTGACCCTCCACACTGAAGGTCAAACAATACACCAACTGGATAGTGCCTGAGGAAAACAGTGGAGCTAAAAAAAATAATGCTACATCGTTAAGATTATTCATATATCAAAATAAAATGCAATAAGAGCCTAAATTTGTCAACAAAGTGGGGACTTTTATTTAGTGGGAAGTATTTATTATTAATATGTCCATTTATATTACAATGCTCAACAATTTCATTTTATGGAGGAAATATAAAATGGCATTACAAAATCTAAATGTATTTTATTATTAGATTGTAACAAAAGATGAAATTGACAATCCTAAAACTGCATAAATAAAACTCCAACTGGCAATGCATACCCTATGGTAGATGTTGTTGTACAATGTGAAGATAAAAAATTACTCATGTTGGGAGAAACAGTATCTGTTAACTAAAAACATAAAGAAACTGTAATATACTGGATAAAAAATATATCAGGTATGAAGAACCACTGTACATATACATGTATATAAAAGTTAAAACCCACGTGGGTTATTCGTCACAGACACACACACAGACACACACACAGACACACACACACACAGACACACACGCAGACACACACGCAGACACACACGCAGACACACACACAGACACACACACAGACACACACACAGACACACACACAGACACACACACGGACACACACACGGACACACACACGGACACACACACGGACACACACACGGACACACACACGGACACACACACACACACACACACACACACACACACACACACACACACACACACACGGGCGCACGCACACACAGACACACACAAACAATAATAATAGTGTGTTAACGTGACCCCCCCCTCTTTTTCAAAGAACGACGAGATAAACACACACACACACACACACACACACACCTAGAAGCCTTGCTGATCGCCGTCACTGATGCTGTGGATTATAATATCGGAAACTACCGGCCTAGGATTGGCTGGTAGGGCTGCTGTAGTGTTCCTCCAGCCTGATGTTCATATGTTCTTGTGATATTCAACCAGGCTAAGCCCAACCTGCCTCACAACACAGGAGTCACGTGAAATCATGATTTCACTCACATTTTCTTGACGTCACTACATGTAACTCACACTTCACAGACACACACACACACACATACACACACACATACACACACACACACACACACACACACACACACACACACACACACACACACACACACACACACACACACACACACACGGGCGCACGCACACACAGACACACACAAACAATAATAATAGTGTGTTAACGTGACCCCCCCCCTCTTTTTCAAAGAACGACGAGATAAACACACACACACACACACACACACACACACACACACACACACACACACCTAGAAGCCTTGCTGATCGCCGTCACTGATGCTGTGGATTATAATATCGGAAACTACCGGCCTAGGATTGGCTGGTAGGGCTGCTGTAGTGTTCCTCCAGCCTGATGTTCATATGTTCTTGTGATATTCAACCAGGCTAAGCCCAACCTGCCTCACAACACAGGAGTCACGTGAAATCATGATTTCACTCACATTTTCTTGACGTCACTACATGTAACTCACACTTCACAGACACACACACACACACACACATACACACACACATACACACACACACACACACACACACATACACACACACACACACACACACACACACACACACACATACACACACACACACACATACACATACACACACATGCACACACATGCACACACATACACACACACACACACACACACACACACATATGTAGTCACAATGTGCAAGGAGGCTGAGGAGAGGTTTGTACCCAAGGGTAACAGGAATAATGAAAAAGCCAGGATGAGCCCATGGTTCACTCAAAGATGCAAGGAGGCAAAAACCAAGTGTGCTAGGGAATGGAAGAAATATAGAAGGCAAAGGACCCAGGAGAATAAGGAGAGCAGTCGTAGAGCCAGAAACGAATATGCACAGATAAGAAGGGAGGCCCAACGTCAATATGAAAACGACATAGCAGCAAAAGCCAAATCTGACCCGAAGCTGTTATACAGCCACATCAGGAAGAAAACAACCGTCAAAGACCAGGTAATCAGGCTAAGGAAGGAAGGAGGAGAGACAACAATAAATGACAGTGAAGTATGTGAGGAACTCAACAAGAGATTCAAAGAAGTGTTCACAGAGGAGACAGAAGGGGCTCCAGAAAGACGGAGAGGTGGGGTACACCACCATGTGCTGGACACAGTACACACAACCGAGGAAGAAGTGAAGAGGCTTCTGAGTGAGCTAGATACCTCAAAGGCAATGGGGCCAGATAACATCTCTCCATGGGTCCTGAGAGAGGGAGCAGAGGCGCTATGTGTACCCCTAACAACAATATTCAATACATCTATCGAAACAGGGAGATTGCCTGAGGCATGGAAGACAGCAAATGTGGTACCAATCTTTAAAAAAGGAGACAGACATGAAGCACTAAACTACAGACCAGTGTCACTGACATGTATAGCATGCAAAATCATGGAAAAGATTGTCAGGAGAAGAATGGTGGAACATCTAGAAAGGAATGATCTCATCACCAGCAGACAACATGGTTTCAGAGACGGGAAATCCTGTGTCACAAACCTACTGGAGTTCTATGACATGGTGACAGCAGTAAGAGAAGAGAGAGAGGGGTGGGTGGATTGCATTTTCTTAGACTGCAAGAAGGCGTTTGACACAGTACCACACAAGAGATTAGTGCAAAAACTGGAGGACCAAGCAGGAATAACAGGGAAGGCACTGCAATGGATCAGGGAATACTTGTCAGGAAGACAGCAGAGAGTAATGGTACGAGGCGAGGTGTCAGAGTGGGCACCTGTGACCAGTGGGGTCCCACAGGGGTCAGTCCTAGGACCAGTGCTGTTTCTGGTATTTGTGAACGACATGACGGAAGGAATAAACTCCGAGGTGTCACTGTTTGCAGATGACGTGAAGTTGATGAGAAGAGTTCATTCGATCGAAGACCAGGCAGAAATACAAAGGGATCTGGACAGGCTGCAGACCTGGTCCAGCAACTGGCTCCTGGAGTTCAATCCCACCAAGTGCAAAGTCATGAGGATTGGGGAAGGGCAAAGAAGACCGCAGATGGAGTACAGTCTAGGGGGTCAGAGACTACAAACATCACTCAAGGAAAAAGATCTTGGGGTGAGTATAACACCAGGCACATCTCCTGAAGCGCACATCAACCAAATAACTGCTGCAGCATATGGGCGCCTAGCAAACCTCAGAACAGCATTCCGACATCTTAATAAGGAATCGTTCAGGACCCTATACACCGTGTACGTTAGGCCCATATTGGAGTATGCGGCACCAGTTTGGAACCCACACCTAGCCAAGCATGTAAAGAAACTAGAGAAAGTGCAAAGGTTTGCAACAAGACTAGTCCCAGAGCTAAGAGGTATGTCCTACGAGGAGAGGTTAAGGGAAATCAACCTGACGACACTGGAGGACAGGAGAGATAGGGGGGACATGATAACGACTTACAAAATACTGAGAGGAATTGACAAGGTGGACAAAGACAGGATGTTCCAGAGATTGGACACAGTAACAAGGGGACACAGTTGGAAGCTGAAGACACAGATGAATCACAGGGATGTTAGGAAGTATTTCTTCAGCCACAGAGTAGTCAGTAAGTGGAATAGTTTGGGAAGCGATGTAGTGGAGTCAGGATCCATACATAGCTTTAAGCAGAGGTATGATAAAGCTCATGGTTCAGGGAGAGTGACCTAGTAGCGACCAGTGAAGAGGCGGGGCCAGGAGCTTGGACTCGACCCCTGCAACCTCAACTAGGTGAGTAACTAGGTGAGTACATACACACACATACACACACACACACATACACACACACATACACACAACTAACAGAGTAGTCAGTAAGTGGAATAGTTTGGGAAGCAATGTAGTGGAGGCAGGATCCATACATAGCCAGGAGCTGTGACTCGACCCCTGCAACCACAAATAGGTGAGTACACACATACACACACACACATACACACACACACACATACACACACACATACACACACACATACACACAACTAACAGAGTAGTCAGTAAGTGGAATAGTTTGGGAAGCAATGTAGTGGAGGCAGGATCCATACATAGCTTTAAGCAGAGGTATGATAAAGCTCACGGTTCAGGGAGAGTGACCTAGTAGCGATCAGTGAAGAGGCGGGGCCAGGAGCTTGGACTCGACCCCCGCAACCTCAACTAGGTGAGTACATACACATACACACACACACACACACACACACACACACACACACACACACACACACACACACACACACGTACTCATATACAACAGGCCTAGTGTCTAATCGACATGTGCCTAGGACAAAATGGTAACTAACAGAGTGGTGAGGCGGGTGAGGGCTTACTCCTTTATCTGGAAATCACCAGGGAGGGGTGGCTTGCTACATAACTGTACTAGCAAGATCTAAAACATAGAACTCCTCAACCTAATGCCCAGATCCAGGCTCTGCCCTCTCATGGTTCATGGTATCACCTGACTTTCATCACCACTGACCTCTCCACCACCTGACCTGATTCCAGAGTGATTGTATGATTTATTAGCCAATGTTTTTACCTATTTTTATGTACCTTATAAAGCCCCAATATGGGTGAAATGTGGCATAATATAATTTTTATTTATTAACACATCGGCTAATTCCCACCAAGGCAGGGTGGCCCCCCCAAAAAAAAAAACTTTCGTCATCATTCACTCCATCACTGTCTTGCCAGAGGGGTGCTTTACACTACCGTTATAAAACTGCAACATTAACACCCCTCCTTCAGAATGCAGACACTGTACTTCCCATCTCCAGGACTCCAGTCCAGCCTGCTGGTTTCCCTGAATCCCTTCGTAAATGTTACTTTGCTCACGCTCCACCAGACTATCAGGTATTAAAAACCATTTGTCTCCATTCACTCCTATCAAATGCACTCTCACATGCTTGCTGGAAGTCCAAGCCCCTTGCACACAAAACCTCCTTTACCCCCTCCCTCCAACCCTTCTTAGGCCGACCCCTACCCCACCTTCCCTCCACTACAGATTTATACACTCTCGAAGTCATTCTGTTTTATTCCATTCTCTCTAAATGTCCAAACCACCTCAACAACCCCTCCTCAGCCCTCTGGATAATAGTTTTGGTAATCCCACACCTTCTCCTAATTTCCAAACTACGAATTCTCTTTACATTCACCCTGCTAAAAATATCTGAAATTACCATATTCAGGTTCATGCCTTTGTTTACCAATCAATTATGTTTATTTATTTATTTAATTTATTTATTTATTTATTTATTTATTTATGTCTTTGCAAATAGTACATTGAGATTTTGTATTTACAATAATGGGTTGTAATGCAAAGAGAGCCTCTATTATGCTTAGGCATTATGGGCCAACTTAACATTATTGGCTTACAGACTACTTAACACTAAGAATTATGGCATAGCTGTACAGCAGAATATTAATTATATCATAGTTGTACAGTAGATTATTAATTGTAAGTGAATCTAATTTATATAAGACAAAAGATATATTCATATATTCAAAAATGCTTTTGTGAAAACAATGATTCAGTTATATTCCTGTCAACAATGGATAAAAGGTTCGAAGTAATTGTTGAAATTATGATGTTGGAATAACATAAGTGAGTATGTGTGTACTGAGTATTTAGCATTTAGTCTAGGGTGATTAAGTGGCTTTTGAGAAGAGTCTTAAATTGATTTTCAGACTGGGTTACTTTAGTATCTTCTGGTAATGAATTCCAAATTTTGGGGCCCTTTATGTGCATAGATTTTCTACACAGTGTGATATGGACACGAGGTATATCAAAAAGAGATCTGTGTCTTGTGTTATGGTCATGTGTCCTGCTAAGGTTGGTGAGAAGTTTGAGTGGAGAGTTTACATTTGCGTGTATTGTTCGGTGTTATGTAGTAGGCACATGAATAAGTATGGATGTTCTTAATGGTGAGCAGATTCAAACTTTTGAAAACTGGTGGAGTATGCTGGTGGGAGAGGGAATTTGTTATCATTCTGACTGCTGCCTTTTGCTGGGTTATTAGAGGTCTTAGGTGATTGAATGTTGTTGATCCCCATGCACAAATTCCGTAGGTGAGGTAAGGGTATATGAGTGAATGGTACAGTGCCAGGAGAGCTGATTGTGGAATGTAGTACCTTATCTTTGATAGTATACCTACAGTCTTAGAGATTTTCTTGGTGATTTGTTGTATGTGTGTCTGGAACTTAAGGCTACAGTCAAGGTAGATACCTAGGAATTTTCCCTCTGTAAGTCTTGTGACTGATGATCCATTTAGTGTTATGTTAATTGGATGATTTGCAGCTTTATTTCCAAACTGAATGAAATATGGTTTATCTGTATTCAGGGTAAGTTTATTAGTCATCATCCAGGCAGATATTTTCTGCAATTCGGCACTGACAGTGTTTGCTAGTATGACTGGGTTTGGGTGGGAGAAGACGTATGTTGTATTTTCTGCAAATAATATGGGTTTGAGTAGCTGTGATACATTCGGTAGATCATTGATGTAGATGAGAAAGAGGAGTGGTCCAAGGACACTTCCTTGTGGGACTCCTACTGTGGTTGGGTGGAAGAGTTTGCACCATTTGCATACACATATTGAGTTCTGTTACTAAGGTATGACTTTAGGTAGTTTAGGGAGTGGCCTCTGATACCATAGTGCGTTAACTTGGAGTACAGCAGTTCGTGGCCGACTGTATCAAAAGCTTTACGTAAATCAATGAAAATGCCCAGCGGGACTTCTTTCTTTTCTAGTGCGGTATATATTAGTTCTAGCATGTGTATGATAGCATCATTTGTGCTTTTATTATTCCTGAATCTGAACTGACAAGGGTTTAATATGTTGTGTGAGATGAGGTAGGAATAGGTCCGTCTATAAATTAATTTTCAAAGATTTTAGAGAGCAGTGGTAAGTTAGATATTGGTCTATAGTTATTCAAGTCAGCTTGGTCACCTCCTTTATGGACTGGAGTGACCCTCGCTATTTTGAGGATTGTTGGGAAGGTATATGATTCAATGGATTTGTTAAAGAGTGTTACAATAATTGGTGACAATACTTGAGAAGCTTTTTTGTACATAAAAGCAGGTAAGTTGTTTATGTCACCTGCCTTGTTTTTAAAGGTGTTGATGATGAGCGAGACTTCTAGTGGGTTGGTTGGAGCTAGGAATAGCGTATTGGGGTAGGTACCTATGAGGTAGTCTGATGGACGGGTGTTTGAGCTTGGTATTTTGAGGTCTGAAATAACTCACCAAACACTGGGTTCAAACCCATGACACGCCAGTCCTAAAACTAGCAGGCCAGTGTGCTGCCTAATGCACTGTATGTATTTATAATTCAGCTTTGTCAAAAATTTAATTTTTAAATCTACATTTATTGACCAAACTCTACCAAACAAACAAGAACTCCCTAGACAAGCATAAAATGAGCATACAAAGATGATCAACGCATTTGGAAAACAAAGAAAAAATAATATTCAAATTCAGCCTTAAAAGTCTGTAATTTATAAATCTACAACTCTCAACTAATATCTACCAAAATAGCACAAACTCTTCACACATGTATAAAATGAATATACACAAACTATCAATGCATTTGGTAAAAATCTAGCTGACAACAAAAAATAATGTTTATAAATTAACCTTAATGAATACACCACGGTAGTCTTACTCATTGGAAGTGACTTTTCAATAGCCATAAATAGCCTCACCATTCAGAAGGATGAATCTTTGTTCATAATTAAATATTTGGCTCCAAAGTACCAATATCATAGAGCAGATCATTAAAAATCAGACTGCTGTAAGTCAGGGAACTATAGTGGTACCTCGAATTTCAAACAGCTCCCAACTCGAACAGCTATGTAAGTGTATTTTTGTAAGTGCTTTTGTAAGTGTATTTTTGGGGGTCTGAAATGGACTAATCTAATTTACATTATTCCTTATGGGAACAAATTCGTTCAGTAATGGCACTCGTACAGCCTTCTGGAACGAATTAAGGCTGATATTCTGGGTTCCACTGTACTACATTACTAAATATTTTTTTTTTTTTCAACAAACCGGCCGTATCCCACCAAGGCAGGGTGGCCCAAAAACAAAAACAAAAGTTTCTCTTTTTAAATTTAGTAATTTATACGGGAGAAGGGGTTACTAGCCCCTTGCTCCCGGCATTTTAGTCGCCTCTTACAACACGCATGGCTTACGGAGGAAGAATTCTGTTCCACTTCCCCATGGAGATAAGAGGAAATAAACAAGAACAAGAACTAGAAAGAAAATAGAAGAAAACCCAGAGGGATGTGTATATATACATATATATGCTTGTACATGTATGTGTAGTGAGACCTAAGTGTAAGTAGAAGTAGCAAGACATACCTGAAATCTTGCATGTTTATGAGACAAAAAAGGACACCAGCAATCCTACCATCATGTAAAACAATTACAGGCTTTCGTTTTACACTCACTTGGCAGGACGGTAGTACCTCCCTGGGCGGTTGCTGTCTACCAACCTACTACCTACAATTACTAAATATGCATAATATAAAAGTCCAAAACATAAAATATAATATGAAAGAATTTTTGGAACTAAAGAACACGAAAGTTTACCATTTAAGAGGTGTTCCATCACTCTCAAGCCACATTTCTGCATCTTGAAGCTCTTGCGCTGTAAACCTCAGGAAATGCTTACGAACCTGAAAAATTACAAGATCACATCACCAAAAAAAAAAAAAAACTTAAAATATTATAATACATTCCCTAACACTTTACTGAAGCTTTTCCCAAAGTCTAGTAACATTTCTAAATACAGCACACTGTAACCCATTCCACACCTCTTCCCAGGAAGCTCATATATACACATTACTAAATTAATAAATATTCTAAATAATATATCTCCTAATACAATACATTACATATTTTGTACACAGTGGTACCTCGGTATACGTCCTTAATCCGCTCCAGGACCTTGGACTTGTACCAAACAGGATGTATACCAAATGAATTTTCCCATTGGAAATACATGTATAGGGAAAACAATTAACCTGTTACCATGAAAAAAAATCCTCTTGTTACTGGCATATTATACATTCATTGGGTTGTATAAAATAATTTAAAACTGCTTAATACTAAATATGTAATTTAAACACTGCTCAGTACTAAAATACATACATAAATACAAAAGAATTAGATGAAATAAATGCAAATTTAACCTCACTTTACTTTGCTCCAAAGAGTCGAGTGCCTACTAGGATAGTGCTGAGAAGAGAGGAGGAGGAGATGTTATTGTTTGGAAGGAGAGTCCCCTTCTGTTTTTTGTCTCTTTTTCCTATCTGGACCTGGTTGAAGTTCACCAGGTTTGACATTTACTAAAAATCTGTTCAAAGAACTTTGCTTCTGCCTTATCCTCAGGATGTTTCAGAAATGTGACATTGTCTGGTCATTCCAAACGGCTTGTTTGGGCTTTGTTAGGGTGGTACTTCTCTGCAAAATTTTAGACATCCATCCATTTGGCAAAGATTTCCTCCTCTTCCGAGCCTGAAGAGAGTGAATTCATCTTAGTCTTGTGCTCTTCCTCCTCACGTTTCTGCAGCTCCTCAGTGGTCAGCTCTTCCCTGTGCCCCTCCACTAACTCCTCCACATCACCATCACTCACATCCAGACCCATAGACCTGTCCTGAGAGATAATATCCTTCAATAAAGACACAGCCTCAAAGCCCTCAAAGTCCCTTTCAGCCACTGCATCTGGCCGCAAATTCCTCCAAGCGGAGTTCATTGTTCTGTATGAAACTTCCTGCCAGGCTTTGTCAATGAGAGTTATGCAATGGGCAGTCATGGCTTTGTCTCGAGAGAGAGGTAAACAAGCAAAAATTTTCGCATCCAAACAGAACGTATACTAAGCTGAACTTATTCCATAGCGGACGTACACCGAGGTACCACTGTATGTATATGTATGTATGTAGTATAATATATATAGTATATCTTTCTTTCAACACACCGGCCGTATCTCACCGAGGCAGGGTGGCCCAAAAGGAAAAACGAAAGTTTCTCCTTTTACATTTAGTAATATATACAGGAGAAGGGGTTACTAGCCCCTTGCTCCTGGCATTTTAGTCGCCTCTTACAACACGCATGGCTTACGGAGGAAGAATTCTGTTCCACTTCCCCATGGAGATAAGAGGAAATAAACAAGAACAAGAACTAAAAAGAAAATAGAAGAAAAGCCAGAGGGGTGTGTATATATACAGTGGACCCCCGGTATTCGATGGCATCGGTATTCGATAAATCTGGTTTTCGATGCATTTTAACGCAAAAAAATTTTCCTCGGTATTCGATTGAAAACCCGGTATTCAATAAGATTTGTACGAGACCTGTCCACGTGTGGCCTGAACTGCTCCGTGTGTGCTAGTGTTTACAAGCCAGCCAGTGTGCGCGCATCTAAGGATACATTCGGTACATTCCATATTATCCATATTATCACTGTGTTTGGTGCTTGTTTCTGCAAAATAAGTCACCATGGGCCCCAAGAAAGCTTCTAGTGCCAACCCTTCGAGAAAAAAGTCGCTAATGACTTATGAAATGAAGAAAGAGATAATTGCAAAGTACGAAAGTGGAGTGCGTGTGTTGGAGCTGGTCAGGTTGTATAATAAACCCCAATCAACCAGGAAAACGGCAATTAAGGAAGCTGTTCTTGCAAAAGGTGCAACTGTGATTACGAAACAGCGATCACAAGTGTTAGAAAATGTTGAGATATTGTTACTGGTGTGGATAAATGAAAAACAGATAGCAGGAGATAGCATCTCTCAAGCGATCATTTGTGAAAAGGCTAGGCAGTTGCATGACGATTTGGTAAAGAAATTGCCTGCAACTAGTGGTGATGTGAGTGAATTTAAGGCCAGCAAAGGTTGGTTTGAAAGATTTAAGAATCGTAGTGGCATACATAGTGTGATTAGGCATGGTGAGGCTGCCAGTTATGTTGTGCGACAGAAGTCCAGTGACTCTCAAGCTGGTCCTAGTGGCATTAAAAGAAGAAGGGAAGTAACCCCGGAAAAGGACTTGCCACCTCAAGTCCTAATGGAAGGTTATTCCCCTTCTAAACACTAACACCTCTCCCCTCCTCCCATCCCATCAATCATCACCAGATCTTCATTAAAGGTAAGTGTCAATTATTTTATTGTTATTGTAATTATTCTATTGCATTAAACTTAATATTTCATGTAGTAAAAATTTTTTTTGTCATACTTTTGGGTGTCTTGCATGGATTAATTTGATTTCCATTACTTCTTATGAGGAAAATTGATTCGGTTTTCGATATTATCGGTATTCGATGAGCTCTCAGGAACGGATTAATATCGAATACTGGGGGTCCACTGTATATGCTTGTTCATGTATGATACATGTATGTGTAGTGTGACCTAAGTGTAAGTAGAAGTACAAAGACGTACCTGAAATCTTGCATGTTTATTAGACAGAAAAAAGACACCAGCAATCCTATCATCATGTAAAATAATTACAGGTTTCCGTTTTACACTCACTTGGCAGAACGGTAGTACCTCGCTGGGCAGCTGCTGTCTACCAACCTACTACCTATAATATATATATATATATATATATATATATATATATATATATATATATATATATATATATATATATATATATATATATATGCCTCGGTGGGAGACGACCGACTTGTTGAAAAAAAAAAAAAAAAAATATATACAGTGGACCCCCGGTTAACGATTTTAATCCGTGCAAGAGGGCTCATCGTTATGCGAAATAATCGTTATGCGAATGAATTTTCCCCATAAGAAATAATGGAAATCAAATTAATCCGTGCAAGACGCCCAAAAGTATGAAAAAAAATTTTTTTTTACCACATGAAATGTTAATTTTAATACACACAAACTGAAAAAGGCATGCACAATTAAATGACACTTACTTTTATTGAAGATCTGGTGATGATTGATGGGATGGGAGGAGGGGAGAGCATTATCTTCTTACTGTTTAGAAGAGGAATCCCCTTCCATTACGACTTGAGGTAGCAAGTCCTTTTCCGGGGTTACTTCCCTTCTTCTTTTAATGCCACTAGGACCAGCTTGAGAGTCACTGGACCTCTGTCGCACAACAAATCTGTCCATAGAGCTCTGTACCTCCCGTTCCTTTACGATTTGTCTAAAATGGGCCACAACATTGTCATTGAAATAGTCACCAGCACGGCTTGCAACAGCTGTGTCAGGGTGATTTTCATCTATAAAGGTTTGCAGTTCAACCCACTGTGCACACATTTCCTTAATCTTTGAAGTAGGCACAATGGATTCCACAACTGGCATAGGCTTCTCAGGGTTAGCCCCAAACCCTTCAAAATCTTTCTTAATTTCCATACTAATTCTCACCCTTTTTACCACAGGGTTGGCACTAGAAGCTTTCTTGGGGCCCATGGTCACTTATTTTCCAGAAACAGCACCGAAAACACTGTAATAATACGAAATATTCCGAGTGTATGCTTGGATGTTACCGCGGAGGCTGGCTGGTAAACAATGGGACGGCCGGCACATGTGAGGCTGGCTGAGGGCACATTGGACGCGTCTCGGACGAAAATCGGTAAGCGGGTTTTTAATCGGTATGCGCGGCAAAAATTTTGCGATAAAAGTAATCGGTATGCGGAAAAATCGCTATGTGATGCCATCGTTATGCGGGGGTCCACTGTATATATATATATATATATATATATATATATATATATATATATATATATATATATATATATATACATATATATATATATGCAATAAGATCACAGTAAACAGGTGATTTCAGAATATGCAAAACAACCACTCTGAAAGAATAGAGAAATTCCAAGCGCTTTCGTGACTACTCACATTATCAAAGATAATATGATAATGTGAGTAGTCACGAAAGCACTTGGAATTTCTCTATTCTTTCAGAGTGGTTGTTTTGCATACATATATATATATATATATATATATATATATATATATATATATATATATATATATATATATATATATATATATATATACATGTATATATATATATATATATATATATATATATATATATATATATATATATATATATATATATATATATATATATATATATATATATATACATATACATGTATATATATATATATATATACATGTATATGTATATATATATATATATATATATATATATATATTATAGATGTATATATATATTATATATATATATATTATAGATGTATATATATATATTGCATATATATATTATAGATGAAAATATATTTTTTTTTTCAACAAGTTCGCCGTCTCCCACCGAGGCAGGGTGACCCAAAAAAGAAGGAAAATCCCCAAAAAGAAAATGCTTTCATCATCATTCAACACTTTCACCACACTCACACATGATCACTGTTTTTGCAGAGGTGCTCAGAATACAACAGTTTAGAAGCATATACGTATAAAGATACACAACATATCCCTCCAAACTGCCAATATCCCAAACCCCTCCTTTAAAGTGCAGGCATTGTACTTCCCATTTCCAGGACTCAAGTCCGACTATATGAAAATAACCGGTTTCCCTGAATCCCTTCACTAAATATTACCCTGCTCACACTCCAACAGATCGTCAGGTCCCAAGTATTATTCGTCTCCATTCACTCCTATCTAACACGCTCATGCACGCTTGCTGGAAGTCCAAGCCCCTTGCCCACAAAACCTCCTTTACCCCCTCTCTCCAACCCTTTCGAGGACAACCCCTACCTCGCCTTCCTTCCCCTATAGATTTATATGCTTTCCATGTCATTCTACTTTGATCCATTCTCTCTAAATGACCAAACCACCTCAACAACCCCTCTTCTGCCCTCTGACTAATACTTTTATTAACTCCACACCTTTTCCTAATTTCCACACTCCGAATTTTCTGTATAAAATTTACACCACACATTGCCCTTAGACAGGACATCTCCACTGCCTCCAACCGTCTCATCGCTGCTGCATTTACCACCCAAGCTTCACACCCATATAAGAGTGTTGGTACTACTATACTTTCATACAGTCCCTTCTTTGCCTCCATAGATAACGTTTTTTGACTCCACATATATATATTATATATATACAGTGGACCCCCGGTTAACGATATTTTTTCACTCCAGAAGTATGTTCAGGTGCCAGTACTGACCGAATTTGTTCCCATAAGAAATATTGTGAAGTAGATTAGTCCATTTCAGACCCCCAAACATACACGTACAAACGCACTTACATAAATACACTTACATAATTGGTCGCATTCAGAGGTAATCGTCATGCGGGGGTCAACTGTATATATATTATCCTAGGTAGTAGCTTGGTAAGCAGAAACCGCCCAGGGAGGTACTACCGTCCTGCCAAGTGAGTGTAAAACGGAAACCTGTAATTGTTTTACATGATGGTAGGATTGCTGCTGTCCATTTTTCTGTCTCATAAACATGCAAGGTTTCAGGTACGTCTTGCTACTTCTACTTACACTTAGGTCACACTACACATACGTGTACATATCATGTGGGGTTCGAACACGTGGATAGGGTAAAGTAATACTCACGTAGGCTGGTAGTACGTATATTACGGATAATGTGGGTAGCGCCAAACAGCCGGCATGCCTCCTTGCTCACTCTCGTATAGCTGACTGCCCACAGTACCCATATGTGAGGGGGTCTTTGAATACTGCTGTGGTCAGCACAATATGAATACAGACAGTGACTCAGGCAGAGACAGTTGGTAGTGAGTCATCTACTGGTACACTGGTTACTGGTAACTGGTTACTACTACTGAGAGCTCGGCGACGCTAACGTATGTCGTCCCGACATACAACTAATACAAACTAGAGATGGCAGGTATACTTCTAACCTCTTGAAATACCCTTAAAAAGCTTAATTTCCACGCTCCACACTGGTGCCACCATTTATCATGTGGGGTTCGAACACGTGGATAGGGTAAAGTAATACTCACGTAGGCTGGTAGTACGTATATTACGGATAATGTGGGTAGCGCCAAACAGCCGGCCTGCCTCCTTGCTCACTCTCGTATAACTGACTGCCCACAGTACCCATATGTGAGGGGGTCTTTGAATACTGCTGTGGTCAGCACAATATGAATACAGACAGTGACTCAGGCAGAGACGGTTGGTAGTGAGTCATCTACTGGTACACTGGTTACTGGTAACTGGTTACTACTACTGAGATACAAGCATATATGTATATACACACCCCTCTGGGTTTTCTTCCATTTTTCTTACTAGTTCTTGTTCTTGTTTATTTCCTCTTACCTCCATGGGGAAGTGGAACAGAATTCTTCCTCCGTAAGCCATGCGTGTTGTAAGAGGCGACTAAAATGCCGGGAGCAAGGGGCTAGTAACCTCTTCTCCTGTATATATTACTAAATGTAAAAGGAGAAACTTTTGTTTTTCCTTTTGGGCCACCCCGCCTCGGTGGGATACGGCTGGTGTGTTGAAAGAAAGAAAGAATATATATATTATATATATTATATATATTATATATTATATATTATATTATATATATATGTATATATATATTTTTTTTTTTTTTTTTTTCAACAAGTCGGCCGTCTCCCACTGAGGCAGGGTGACCCAAAAAAGAAAGAAAATCCTCAAAAAGAAAATACTTTCATCATCATTCAACACTTTCACCACACTCGCACATTATCACTGTTTTTGCAGAGGTGCTCAGAATACAACAGTCTAGAAGCATACACATATAAAGATACACAACATATCCCTCCAAACTGCCAATATCCCAAACCCCTCCTTTAAAGTGCAGGCATTGTACTTCCCATTTCCAGGACTCAAGTCCGACTATATGAAAATAACCGGTTTCCCTGAATCCCTTCACTAAATATTACCCTGCTCACACTCCAACAGATCGTCAGGTCCCAAGTATCATTCGTCTCCATTCACTCCTATCTAACACGCTCACGCACGCTTGCTGGAAGTCCAAGCCCCTTACCCACAAAACCTCCTTTACCCCCTCTCTCCAACCCTTTCGAGGACGACCCCTACCCCGCCTTCCTTCCCCTATAGATTTATATGCTTTCCATGTCATTCTACTTTGATCCATTCTCTCTAAATGACCAAACCACCTCAACAACCCCTCTTCTGCCCTCTGACTAATACTTTTATTAACTCCACACCTTCTCCTAATTTCCACACTCCGAATTTTCTGCATAATATTTACACCACACATTGCCCTTAAACAGGACATCTCCACTGCCTCCAACCGTCTCCTCGCTGCTGCATTTACCACCCAAGCTTCACACCCATATAAGAGTGTTGGTACTACTATACTTTCATACATTCCCTTCTTTGCCTCCATAGATAACATTTTTTGCCTCCACATATACCTCAATGCACCACTCACCTTTTTTCCTTCATCAATTCTATGATTAACCTCATCCTTCATAAATCCATCCGCTGACATGTCAACTCCCAAATATCTGAAAACATTCACTTCTTCCATACTCCTCCTCCCCAATTTGATATCCAATTTTTCTTTATCTAAATCATTTGACACCCTCATCACCTTACTCTTTTCTATGTTCACTTTCAACTTTCTACCTTTACACACATTCCCAAACTCATCCACTAACCTTTGCAATTTTTCTTTAGAATCTCCCATAAGCACAGTATCATCAGCAAAAAGTAACTGTGTCAATTCCCATTTTGAATTTGATTCCCCATAATTTAATCCCACCCCTCTCCCAAACACCCTAGCATTTACTTCCTTTACAACCCCATCTATAAATATATTAAACAACCATGGTGACTTTACACATCCCTGTCTAAGACCTACTTTTACCGGGAAGTAGTCTCCCTCTCTTCTACACACCCTAACCTGAGCCTCACTATCCTCATAAAAACTCTTTACAGCATTTAATAACTTACCACCTATTCCATATACTTGCAACATCTACCACATTGCTCCTCTATCCACTCTATCATATGCCTTTTCTAAATCCATAAATGCAATAAAAACTTCCCTATCTTTATCTAAATACTGTTCACATATATGCTTCAATGTAAACACCTGATCTACACATCCCCTACCCACTCTAAAACCTCCTTGCTCATCCGCAATCCTACATTCTGTCTTACCTCTAATTCTTTCAATTATAACCCTACCGTACACTTTTCCTGGTATACTCAGTAAGCTTATTCCTCTATAATTTTTAGTCTCTTTTGTCCCCTTTCCCTTTATATAAAGGGACTATACATGCTCTCTGCCAATCCCTAGGTACCTTCCCCTCTTTCATACATTTATTAAACAAAAGTACCAACCACTCCAACACTATATCCCCCCCTGCTTTTAACATTTCTGTCATGATCCCATCAGTTCCAGCTGCTTTACCCCCTTTCATTTTACGTAATGCCTCACGTACCTCCCCCACACTTACATTCTGCTCTTCTTCACTCCTAAAAGATGGTATAGTACCTCCCTGACCAGTGCATGAAATTACTGCCTCTGTTTCTTCCTTAACATTTAAAAGTTCCTCAAAATATTCTCGCCATCTACCCAATACCTCCATCTCCCCATCTACTAACTCCCCTACTCTGTTTTTAACTGACAAATCCATATTTTCCCTAGGCTTTCTTAACTTGTTTAACTCACTCCAAAATTTTTTCTTATTTTCATTAAAATTTCTTGACAGTGCCTCTCCCACTCTATCATCTGCTCTCCTTTTGCACTCTCTCACCACTCTCTTTACCTTTCTTTTACTCTCCATATACTCTGCTCTTCTTATAACACTTCTGCTTTGTAAAAACCTCTCATAAGCTACCTTTTTCTCTTTTATCACACCCTTTACTTCATCATTCCACCAATCACTCCTCTTTCCTCCTGCCCCCACCCTCCTATAACCACAAACTTCTGCCCCACATTCTAATACTGCATTTTTAAAACTATTCCAACCCTCTTCAACCCCCCCACTACTCATCTTTGCACTAGCCCACCTTTCTGCCAATAGTCGCTTATATCTCACCCGAACTTCCTCCTCCCTTAGTTTATACACTTTCACCTCCCTCTTACTTGTTGTTGCCACCTTCCTCTTTTCCCATCTACCTCTTACTCTAACTGTAGCTACAACTAAATAATGATCCGATATATCAGTTGCCCCTCTATAAACATGTACATCCTGGAGCCTACCCATCAACCTTTTATCCACCAATACATAATCTAATAAACTACTTTCATTACGTGCTACATCATAACTTGTATATTTATTTATCCTCTTTTTCATAAAATATGTATTACTTATTACCAAATTTCTTTCTACACATAGCTCAATTAAAGGCTCCCCATTTACATTTACCCCTGGCACCCCAAATTTACCTACTACTCCTTCCATAACATTTTTACCCACTTTAGCATTGAAATCCCCAACCACCATTACTCTCACACTTGATGTTATGAATGAGAAGAAGCTGGATGTCCTGGCTTTAAGTGAAACAAAGCTGAAGGGGGTGGGAGAGTTTCAATGGAGAGGAATAAATGGGATTAGGTCAGGGGTTTCAAATAGAGTTAGAGCTAAAGAAGGAGTAGCAATAATGTTGAAGGATAAGCTATGGCAGGAAAAGAGGGACTATAAATGTATTAATTCAAGGATTATGTGGAGTAAAATAAAGATTGGATGTGAAAAGTGGGTTATAATAAGCGTGTATGCACCTGGAGAAGAGAGAAGTGTAGAGGAGAGAGAGAGATTTTGGGAAATGTTGAGTGAATGCGTGGGGAGTTTTGAATCAAGTGTGAGAGTAATGGTGGTTGGGGATTTCAATGCTAAAGTGGGTAAAAATGTTATGGAGGGAGTAGTAGGTAAATTTGGGGTGCCAGGGGTAAATGTAAATGGGGAGCCTTTAATTGAGCTATGTGTAGAAAGAAATTTGGTAATAAGTAATACATATTTTATGAAAAAGAGGATAAATAAATATACAAGGTATGATGTAGCACGTAATGAAAGTAGTTTATTAGATTATGTATTGGTGGATAAAAGGTTGATGGGTAGGCTCCAGGATGTACATGTTTATAGAGGGGCAACTGATATATCGGATCATTATTTAGTTGTAGCTACAGTTAGAGTAAGAGGTAGATGGGAAAAGAGGAAGGTGGCAACAACAAGTAAGAGGGAGGTGAAAGTGTATAAACTAAGGGAGGAGGAAGTTCGGGCGAGATATAAGCGACTATTGGCAGAAAGGTGGGATAGTGCAAAGATGAGTAATGGGGGGGTTGAAGAGGGTTGGAATAGTTTTAAAAATGCAGTATTAGAATGTGGGGCAAAAGTTTGTGGTTATAGGAGGGTGGGTGCAGGAGGAAAGGGGAGTGATTGGTGGAATGATGAAGTAAAGGGTGTGATAAAAGAGAAAAAGGTAGCTTATGAGAGGTTTTTACAAAGCAGAAGTGTTATAAGAAGAGCAGAATATATGGAGAGTAAAAGAAAGGTAAAGAGAGTGGTGAGAGAGTGCAAAAGGAGAGCAGATGATAGAGTGGGAGAGGCACTGTCAAGAAATTTTAATGAAAATAAGAAAAAATTTTGGAGTGAGTTAAACAAGTTAAGAAAGCCAAGGGAAAATATGGATTTGTCAGTTAAAAACAGAGTAGGGGAGTTAGTAGATGGGGAGATGGAGGTATTAGGTAGATGGCGAGAATATTTTGAGGAACTTTTAAATGTTAAGGAAGAAACAGAGGCAGTAATTTCATGCACTGGTCAGGGAGGTATACCATCTTTTAGGAGTGAAGAAGAGCAGAATGTAAGTGTGGGGGAGGTACGTGAGGCATTACGTAAAATGAAAGGGGGTAAAGCAGCTGGTACTGATGGGATCATGACAGAAATGTTAAAAGCAGGGGGGGATATAGTGTTGGAGTGGTTGGTACTTTTGTTCAATAAATGTATGAAAGAGGGGAAGGTACCTAGGGATTGGCGGAGAGCATGTATAGTCCCTTTATATAAAGGGAAAGGGGACAAAAGAGACTGTAAAAATTATAGAGGAATAAGCTTACTGAGTATACCAGGAAAAGTGTACGGTAGGGTTATAATTGAAAGAATTAGAGGTAAGACAGAATGTAGGATTGCGGATGAGCAAGGAGGTTTCAGAGTGGGTAGGGGATGTGTAGATCAAGTGTTTACATTGAAGCATATATGTGAACAGTATTTAGATAAAGGTAGGGAAGTTTTTATTGCATTTATGGATTTAGAAAAGGCATATGATAGAGTGGATAGAGGAGCAATGTGGCAGATGTTGCAAGTATATGGAATAGGTGGTAAGTTATTAAATGCTGTAAAGAGTTTTTATGAAGATAGTGAGGCTCAGGTTAGGGTGTGTAGAAGAGAGGGAGACTATTTCCCGGTAAAAGTAGGTCTTAGACAGGGATGTGTAATGTCACCATGGTTGTTTAATATATTTATAGATGGGGTTGTTAAGGAAGTAAATGCTAGGGTGTTTGGGAGAGGGGTGGGATTAAATTATGGGGAATCAAATTCAAAATGGGAATTGACACAGTTACTTTTTGCTGATGATACTGTGCTTATGGGAGATTCTAAAGAAAAATTGCAAAGGTTAGTGGATGAGTTTGGGAATGTGTGTAAAGGTAGAAAGTTGAAAGTGAACATAGAAAAGAGTAAGGTGATGAGGGTGTCAAATGATTTAGATAAAGAAAAATTGGATATCAAATTGGGGAGGAGGAGTTATATATATATATATATATATATATATACATTTTTTTTTTCAACAAGTCGGCCGTGTCCCACAGAGGCAGGGTGACCCAAAGAGAAAGAAAATCCCCAAAAAGAAAATACTTTCATCATTCAACACTTTCACCTCACTCACACATAATCACTCAATTCCTCTCAGTACAAAATACTGAGAGGAATTGACAAGGTGGACAAAGACAGGATGTTCCAGAGATTGGACACAGTAACAAGGGGACACAGTTGGAAGCTGAAGACACAGATGAATCACAGGGATGTTAGGAAGTATTTCTTAAGCCACAGAGTAGTCAGTAAGTGGAATAGTTTGGGAAGCGATGTAGTGGAGGCAGGATCCATACATAGCTTTAAGCAGAGGTATGATAAAGCTCACGGCTCAGGGAGAGTGACCTAGTAGCGATCAGTGAAGAGGCGGGGCCAGGAGCTCGGACTCGACCCCCGCAACCTCAACTAGGTGAGTACAACTAAGTGAGTACTGTTTTTGCAGAGGTGCCCAGAATACAACATTTAGAAGTAGTACTGTATATACGTATAAAAATACACAATATATCCCTCCAAACTGCCAATATCCCAAACCCCTAGTTTAGAGTGCAGGCATTGTACTTCCCATTTCCAGGACTCAAGTCCGGTTATATAAAAATAACTGGTTTCCCTGAATCCTTCACTAAACATTACCCTGCTCACGCTCCAACAGCTCGTCAGGTCCCAAATACCATTTGTCTCCATTCACTCCTATCTAACACGCTCATGCACGCTTGCTGGAAGTCCAAGCCCCTCACCCACAAAACCTCCTCTACCCCCTCCCTCCAACCTTTTTGAGGATGACCCCTACCCCACCTTCCTTCCCCTACAGATTTTTTTTTTTAACAAGTTGGCCGTCTCCCACCGAGGCAGGGTGACCCAAAAAGAAAGAAAATCCCCAAAAAGAAAATACTTTCATCATCATTCAACACTTTCACCTCACTCACACATAATCACTGTTTTTGCAGAGGTACTCAGAATACAACAGCTTAGAAGCATATACGTATAAAGATACACAACATATCCCTCCAAACTGCCAATATCCCAAACCCCTCCTTTAAAGTGCAGGCACTGTACTTCCCACTTCCAGGACTCAAGTCCGGCTATATAAAAATAACTGGCTTCCCTGAATCCTTTACTAAACATTACCCTGCTCACACTCCAACAGCTCGTCAGGTCCCAAATACCATTCGTCTCCATTTACTCCTAGGTAACACGCTCATGCACGCTTGCTGGAAGTCCAAGCCCCTCGCCCACAAAACCTCCTTTACCCCCTCCCTCCAACCTTTTTGAGGACGACCCCTACCCCGCCATCCTTCCTCTACAGATTTTTTTTTTTTTAACAAGTTGGCCGTCTCCCACCGAGGCAGGGTGACCCAAAAAGAAAGAAAATCCCCAAAAAGAAAATACTTTCATCATCATTCAACACTCACCTCACTCACACATAATCACTGTTTTTGCACAGGTTCTCAGAATACAACAGCTCATGCACGCCTGCTTGAAGTCCAAGCCCCTCGCCCACAAAACCTCCCTTACCCCTTCCTTCCAACCTTTTCAAGGACGACCCCTACCCCGCCTTCCTTCCTCTACAGATTTATATGGTCTCCATATTATTCTACTTTGATCCATTCTCTCTAAATGACCAAACCACCTCAACAACCCCTCTTCACCCATCTGACTAATACTTTTATTAACTCCACACCTTCTCCTAATTTCCACACTCCGAATTTTCTGCATAATATTTACACCACACATTGCCTCCAAACGTCTCCTCGTTGCAGCATTTACAACCCAAGCTTCACACCCATATAAGAGTGTTGGTACCACTATACTTTCATACATTTCCTTCTTTGCCTCCATAGTTAACTTTTTTTGTCTCCACATATACCTCAACACACCACTCACCTTTTTTCCTTCATCAATTCTATGATTAACTTCATCCTTCATAAATCCTTCCGGTGACACGTCAACTCCCAAATATCTGAAAACATTCACTCCTTCCATATTCCTCCTCCCAAATTTGATATCCAATTTTTCTTTATCTAAATCATTTGATACCCCTCATCACCTTATTCTTTTCTATGTTCACTTTCAACTTTCTACCTCTACACACTCTCCCAAACTCGTCCACTAACCCTTGCAATTTTTCTTTAGAATCTCCCATCAGCACAGTATCATCAGCAAAAAGTAACTGTGTCAATTCCCATTTTGTATTTGATTCCCCAAAATTTAATCCCACCCCTCTCCCGAACACCCTAGCATTTACTTCTTTTAGAACCCCATCTATAAATATATTAAACAACCAATACTATAATATTTTCTAGGTTAATATTACTTCTATACAACTACAGTATATTATCCTCTTCTGCATTCTCTTTGTTAATTTATCTCCAAATTATATTACAAATCTCTGATTTACCCATAGGTAGCAAGCTGGTAGATAGCAACCACCTGGAAGGTACTACCATCCTGCCATATGAGTGTGAAACAGGAACCTGTTAAATATTTTACACTGACAGGAATTCTGGTCTTTGTTTCTGTCTAATAAATATGTACATATGATGCTTTAATTACAAATAGGTAGATGTACACAAATCCTTTGTTGCTGATGACCCAGCATCATACTGTACACAAATAACCCACACACAGAAGAGAGGAGCTTGCGACAATGTTCCGGTCCGACTTGGACCATTTACAAAGTCACACTAACGAAAAGGAGAGAGAGAGGGGTATATATAGCCAGGTGGTGGTAGTAGTAGTTGTAGTGGGGGAGGTATTAAGTTGGAGGAGGAGCCATGTCGGTCCAAAACGTCGTCGTAAGCTCCTCTCTTTTATGTGCAGGTTATTTGTGTATCGTTCCAGTCACGGTATTGTGCCTTTTTTTGTTATCATACTGTATTTTATGGGACTATGATTAATGCATAAGAATAACCAAAGGGCAAGTGAAAAGATCAGGATCTGAAGAAAAAAAATGGAGTGAAACAATAAACATTGAAAATCCTGAAAGCACATCAGTTTCCATTCTTAACTAGTGAGTTTCAAATATCACAGAGAATTTGTCAGAAAATAAAGTGGTCAAACATAACATACAGTATACAATAGTGTAAATTAGATAACTAACAAACAATAATGCCAACCTTATCCATCACTAGAGGAAAGTAGGATAGCCTTGGGATCATTAGATAGTAAGGATCTGGAGCGCTCAGAGTACTACAGTCTTCACTAGCCAGCTGTACACACACAGGAACTCGTCCATCCCATACTTCGCGCAATATCTCCCTGTCTTCTGCCATGTCTATTAAAAGCAGTAGGAAATAAACTGCAGATGAATTTAATCTGAAATGAAAGTTACGCTGATATTATTACAGTATTATAACATTTTGAAGATCGAAAAAAGTACTCTGAGTGGAGGGTTTCATGAATCATTACATAATAGTTCTATTGTAACCTATTTATTGATTCTTTATAACACCAGTAATAAACCCCCCCTAATCACTTTCAGACCCAATTTTTCATATGCTTTCATTTTCCCATGTTCACATGCACCTGCACTTTCTTGCCCACTCAGTGAGCATCCTGACAAGAAATGGAAATGGCACTGTGTGTGGTCTTGGAACATTCTACAGTAGGAAACCTATTACCAGTGTTCAAAATCATGGCAGAGGCAAGTGAACCTCTTCAGGAAGCAGTTCAGAATGAAGAGCACTATGACAGGAAACTCTTAACCTGTGGCAGGAGCAAATTTTAAAATTGAACTGCTAGTTCCGTTATATAAACCCTGGGTTAAGCCCAGCATCTTGAAGTATGGAAGGTCACTTAAACTTATCTCCCCAATTGCCCAAAAATTCATAGTCATTGCAAATGTATGCATATGTACATAAAGATCAGGTGTAACAATAAACAAGCAATTTTTTATATTTAAGTACATGAATCAGAGATTCAATCATCCCTGTGAAAAGCTACTCATATCAAGATTTAAAGTACCATCTGTTCCAAGCTTGGTGCCACCTGAACAGTTGTCTAGGTTTGTTTCTCCCCAGGATAATACCAGTATGCACCATAAAATACCTATGATCAAAGTGCTATGCCAGGATGATTACCACATTTGATCTTCAACTTAGTCTTGGGATGTCTGAGGAATGAAAAAAAGTGTATCAATGGAGGATAAAAAGGGGAATATGCTAGAGTATACCAATGATTATATATATGTTGAATGTTATGTGGAGAATAAGGAGTGTATAATTTACAAGAGAGTGATATCAAAGGTAAAATTGGGAGAGTGGAGGAAAGGCTGTTTAGATGTTTTTTTCATTTAAAAAGAACAAAACAGAATAGGCTGACAAAATGGGTGTATGAATACAGGGTGGATAGAAGGAGTAAGAGACCACCCAGGAGGGATGAAAGGAGAGGTAAAGGAAGTTTTGAGTGGTAGGGTTTGTGCACAAAGCAGACATGAAAACTTGTTAAAACAGAGCAAACTGTTTTCTGGGATTTGGTGTACTGTTGAAGAGTGAGCACAATAAATTTATGAAGGGATTTAATGAAACCATTTAGGTGGTTTTATTGTGGGAAGGACAGAGTTGGCACGCTGAAGGATGAGTGGGGATACTGCGGCCGTAGGATCATTTTAACTGTGATATTTACTCCCTTCTGGAAATACATCTATTGAATAGGTATCTGAGTGTTAGCTGACTGCTGTGGGTTGCATCTTAGGGGACAAGATTAAAAGGACCCCAGTGCAAATATGACAGTCACCAATGATGCCCTGACTTTAATAGGTTATCTCAGTTGGCTAACCTTTCACTGGGTTAAAAAATCTGAACAAAATCTTTTCTCTTGATGGTCTTGAGGGCACAGAGATGTCATGGTGTCCAGTGGCCTGGTGGCTAAAACTCTCGCTTCACACGGCAAGGGTCTGGATTCAGTTCCCAGTGAGGGTAGAAACACTGGGCATGTTTCTTTACACTGGGTGTCTATGTTCACCCATCAGTAAAATGGGTACCTGGGTGTTAGTCGACTGGTGTGGGTCGCATCCTGAAACAAAACTGACCTAATTTGCCTGAAATGATCTGCATAACAAGTGGCTTTCTATATAGTAGTATGTCATTGATGTCAGCTAGGACTGTATACCATATACATGTACTTGTAGTAAATAAAGATATTATTATATTATTATTATAGCTCAACAGAGTTAAACAATGACTTATCTCCATTGTGACACTAATAGACTTGATAATTAACAAGCATCACATGGTAATAATCTATCTATTGTTGCCGAGGCCTCATTTACATTATGTGGCTCACAATCTGTATATTTACCTAAGTAAACAGCAATCAGTGACTCTGATTTCCACATGAAGAACAGACAAATACTCTAAAACGTGAAATAAAATTTATTCAGGAAAATCTACAGCTATATTTTACAACAGCATCAATCTGTACAATGAATCTGTAGGCACACAAATGTTTGTGGCATACAATTGTAGTAGTAAAGTGGGTGTATGACTTTCTGAGATATCCCTGGTTAAATCTACTTAATATACTGCATGTGTCCCCTCAAAACCATTGTTGAAAAATTATATGTAATTTATAAAATACCTAAATAATCTTACATACCTAACCAGATCATTCTCGTGGAAAATTACACGAAAATTATTGCAGGCATATTGAAAGAGATCATCAATATGTGACAATGGAAATAAGTCACCTTGCCTGACTTTTTTTTTTCGGGGGGGGGGGGGGTTATCCTAGGTAATTTACACATATGCTGCTGTGTGATAATTCGTGTACATGAAAATGAAAATGAAAATGTTTATCTCCTTCCGAACCTTACAATGTATGGCTTACATATTATAAAATATTAATTACAAAGGCCTCAAGCATGCCTAGGTATTTCGGGCAGATTAATCCTAATTCTTACTCTATGTAACTGTATTTATGTGTACCTGTACCTGAATAAACTTACTTGCCTTTTTATTGGATGGCTTTATTGAGATGACAAAATTAATTCCTTATATCAGACTTCTTTCCCACGAAAATAAATGAAGAAAATTGAACTTACTCTTTCTAGACACTAAGAAACAAGGAGGATATGACAGAAAAGTATCAGTAGAAAGTACGAATAAATCTGTTATTGTTATCCTTGTTGGGTTCAAGAGCTTGCAACGGCCCGAGGACAATATGAACCCTAAAACGGACTGGCCGGCTAGTTGCCTAGTTATTATACACCCCTTGTTCATTCTGTAAGCAGTAGAGCGAACAACAGGACCACAGTGTCACACTGGGTCTTTGCTACATCTCTAGTATGGATACCAATGGAAATAAGTTACTCTGTCTTAGTTTAATATGTTTATTATGCACCCCATACCCATCCTGTGGGCGGTAGTCAAAAGATTACAGAGGTACATAATTGGTCCAGGGACTGGACTCCAAAGTTTTGATAGCTGAGCAAGTTACAGAGGTAATGAATTCACAATTTACAAAGGTAATTAACTCACAAATTACAAAGGTAATGAACTCCGGGTAGGTCTAGTCACAATCATGACAAGTTACAAAGGTATTTACAGATTACAGAGGTACGTAATGGATCCAGGGACTGGGCCCCAAAGTTTGGATGGCTGAACTAGGTACAAGGTAATGAACTCACAAGTTACAAAGGTAATGAATACTGTAAGAATGGTTACTTACGTTTATACATGGCTACAATGATGAACAAATTATAGTGTAATGAGCAATTCACACTTCCACACCCGGTCACAACTGTAATGAGTTATTGGTGCAAATATTGATTGTTGAGTCACACACACACACACACACACACACACACACACACACACACACACACATATACAAATTCACACACACACACACACACACACACACACACACACCCAGTGAGGATTCTCTTCAAATCGCTTGTTCTCTCTAGGCTGGAATATTGCTGTACACTAACGGCTCCTTTCAAGGCAGGCGAAATTGCAGACCTGGAGAATATACAGAGAACTTTCACTGCACGTATAGGCACAATAAAGCACCTGTATTATTGGGTAACAGTTGAAGTCCCTTGACCTGTACTCCTTGGAATGTAGGCGAGAAAGATACATGAAAATATACACCTGGAAAATCTTAAAGGGACCAGTTCCAAATCTGCACACGGAAATCGCTCCCTACGAAAGCAAGACTCGGCAGGCTGTGCAACATCCCCCAATGAAAAGCAGGGGCGCCATAAGTACGCTAAGAAACACCATAATAAATAAGTGTCACAGGCCCTAGACTGTTTAAATGCCTCACAGCATACATAGACTCCTTGGCCGTCTTCAAGGAGCTGGACGGGTACCTAAAGTCAGTTCTCGACCATCCGGGCTGTGGTTCGTACGTCGGTTTGCAAGCGGCCATTAATAACAGCCTGGTCGATCAGGCCATGATCCACCGCAAAGCCTGGTCAAAGACCGGGCCGCAGAGGCGTTGACCCCCGAAATTCCCTCCAGGTATTCTTGATGAGAAGGACTTCCAAAATAAAGAAAACTGAAGAAGCGTCCTTTTCGTCTTAGGTGAAATGAATGGAGAGCTAGCTCATAAGGTAAGAAAAGATTTGTTCGGATTTTTAAGCCGGAGGGTTAGTCACCCGGAATAACCATGGAAAGTCAGTGCATCGTCGAGAACTGTCTGTTGTCTTTCCATTGTCGTCCTTCAGTCTTGTCCCCCAGGATGCGACCCACACCAGTCGACTAACACCCAGGTTCCTTACTGCTAGGTGAACAGGGACAGCAGGTGTAAGAAAACATGCCCAACCTTTCCACCCGTGCCTTGGACTGAACCACGGACATCATTGTGTACCAACCCAGTCACTGAGTGACTAAGATGTCAACTATATATCTCAGCCATAATATAGAAAGGGAATAATATAGCTGAACCAGTCCATGGCTTCCTCGTCCACCCCTTTAAAATTTAATATTACGCAACACCTTACCTTTCTTATATACTTTACCTTCCTTATATACTTTATATACCAATGTTTTTATGTACAGCATTTCGTGTACTTTAGAAAGACCTCCCGGGGGTGAAGTATCGTATTAATGAAGGGTTTCGTTACTAAGTGTGCTTTACCACCTTAACTCAAGCTTACGCACATGCTACAGTATAACATAACATATAATAATATATAAATAATATCTTTATTTCTACAAGTACATGTGCAAGGTATACAGTCCTAGCTGACATCAGTGACATACTATTATACAGAAAGCCGCTTGTTATGCAGAGCATTTCGGCCAAATTAGGTCAATTTTGTCCCGAGATGCGACCCACACCAGTCGACTAACACCCAGGTACCCATTTTTTAATGATGGGTTAACATAGACAACCGGTGTAAGGAAACACGCCCAATGTTTCAACCCTCGTCGGGAATCGAACCTGGACATCCACCGTGTGAAGCTAGAGCTTTTGCCACCAGGCCACAGACCAATAAACGACAACACTGCTTATTCGGAAATTACTGTACATGATAAATATGATAAGTTTGATTATTATTATAATCATAAAAAGTCTGGGCTGAATGGTACTGCCCTTGATACTGGCCATGTAGTCAGAAACTGTAAGGCTGGAGGTGATGTCCTGGTAGCCAGTAAATGTGGGGCTGATAGCGCTATCCTGGGAGACAGTAATGGTGAAGCTGGAGGTGCTGTCCTGGGAGACAGTAATGGTGAAGCTGGAGGTGCTGTCCTGGGAGACAGTAATGGTGAAGCTGGAGATTTTGTCCAGGTAGTCGGGAATTATACGCAGGAAGGAATACATATAAATGACCTCATAGGGGACAGGAGCCGAAGTGGGGAAACAAGTGTAGTCAAAGATAAGATAAAACCAATATTGCAAACTAGAAATACCACAAGAAATAGCAAACAAGAGGACTCCACTAGCAATAGTGAGGATATATTACCAAAAACAACTGGTGGGAGCTCCATTGTTGGTGCTAGGGAGGATAGGAATAAGACAGGGAAACATGCACCATCAGGGAATACAGTCACAGAAACCCAAGGCAAACGGAAACCAAGCCTGTGCACATACTATGCACTTGGTATCTGCAGACATGGGAAATCTGGAAAAACAGACGGGACGTGCAACTATGACCACCCTAGAAAATGCCGTGCCCATATGACAACAGGAAAATGCAAACTCCCTTCCTGTAAGCTTTTTCACCCTGAAATGTGTACCTCTTCAGTGCAGGAAAGACTGTGCTATAACTTAAATTGCCAGGCACACCATCTAAAGGGGACAAAAAGATACAAAACATCCAGGCCATGGGAAAACCTGGGTAGCCACAGCCACTCAAGAGGGAGAGGTTTTTTAGTGCCAGAAAGGAAAAAAAAACTGGCAGGAAATGGCAGAAATCGTACACCAAATCCAGTCATTCCTGGAGTGGAACCACAGTCTATGGCCTCCACTCCAAACCAACAGATACAGATAATAATGCCGGAAACCCATCCCCCCCCCAGTACCAACAATACCACCAGTCCGATGACATTCTTCTTTGCAAATATACAGGGTCTAAAGCCAGCAACAAACAACAAAATACCTTTCATCCATGGACTGCTTGCAGAGGCAAAGGCAATGTTCGCGGCTTTCACTGAGACCCACATAAAGGATCACTTGGACAACGAAATATGGATCCCAGGTTACAACCTATACAGATGTGACAGAGTGAACAGGCAAAAGGGGGGCAGGGGGGTTGGCCTGTACATTGCAGAGTCACTTGTTTGCACAGAACTGCTTAATGCCTCAAATGATGTAGTGGAAGTTTTAGCAGTAAAGGTTGAGAACCAAAACCTAGTCATTGTGGTAGTCTACAAGCCTCCGGATGCAACATCCCAGCAATTCCAGGAACAGCTGTTAAAAATTGACCACTGTCTGGAAAATCTTCCAGCTCCTGCACCCAACATCTTGCTCCTGGGGGATTTCAACTTAAGGCACCTAAAATGGAGGAATATAGCAAATAATATTGTTGCAGTAATAACACCAGGAGGCAGCTCTGATGAAAACTCACACTCACACGAGCTTTTAAATCTCTGCATAAAATTCAATTTAAACCAGCAAATAATAGAGCCTACTAGACTGGAAAATACACTAGACCTCATCTTCACTAACAATGATGATCTGATAAGAAATGTCACCATATCAAAAACAATATACTCAGATAACAACATAATTAAGATAAGATTTCGTTCGGATTTTTAACCCCGGAGGGTTAGCCACCCAGGATAACCCAAGAAAGTCAGTGCGTCATCGAGGACTGTCTAACTTATTTCCATTGGGGTCCTTAATCTTGTCCCCCAGGATGCGACCCACACCAGTCGACTAACACCCAGGTACCTATTTGCTGCTAGGTGAACAGGACAACAAGTGTAAGGAAACGTGTCGAAATGTTTCCACCCGCCGGGAATCGAACCCGGGCCCTCCGTGTGTGAAGCGGGAGCTTTAGCCACCAGGCCACCTGGCCACCATTGAGGTTCAGACATGTATGCGTGGAGCCCCAGACAGACATAATGAGATTAGTCACGAGGGAGCATTCACCAAATTCAACTTCAATAACAAAAACAAGTAAACCAAGTAAACCAAGTCCTAACCGATATAAGCTGGGAAGATATACTAAGCAACACAGACCCCAACTTATTCCTAGAACAGATTAACTTGGTGGCACTCGATGTATGCACAAGGCTTATTCCTCTAAGAAAAAGGAGGAGTAGATGTAAAATAGAAAGAGACAGGCGCTCCCTTTACAGGCGACGGAAAAGAATAACAGAGCGGCTAAAAGAGGTCAATATATCTGAAATGCGTAGGGAGACACTGGTCAGAGAAATAGCAAGCATCGAACTTAAGCTAAAGGAATTTTATAGGAGTCAGGAATCGCGGGAAGAACTAAAAACCATAAATGAAATCGAAAGAAACCCAAAGTATTTCTTCTCCTATGCCAAATCAAAGTCGAGAGCAACGTCCAGTATTGGGCCCCTACTTAAACAAGATGGGTCCTACACAGATGACAGCAAGGAAATAAGTGAGCTACTCAAGTCCCAGTATGACTCAGTTTTTAGCAAGCCGCTAACCAGACTGAGAGTCGAAGATCAAAATGAATTTTTTATGAGAGAGCCACAAAATTTGGTTAACACAAGCCTATCCGATGTTATCCTGACGCCAAATGACTTCGAACAGGCGATAAATGACATGCCCATGCACTCTGCCCCAGGGCCAGACTCATGGAACTCCGTGTTCATCAAGAACTGCAAGAAGCCCCTATCACGAGCCTTTTCCATCGTATGGAGAGGGAGCATGGACACGGGGGTCGTCCCACAGTTACTAAAAACAACAGACATAGCCCCACTCCACAAAGGGGGCAGTAAAGCAACAGCAAAGAACTACAGACCGATAGCACTAACATCCCATATCACACAAATCTTTGAAAGGGTCCTAAGAAGCAAGATCACCACCCATCTAGAAACCCATCAGTTACACAACCCAGGGCAACATGGGTTTAGAACAGGTCGCTCCTGTCTGTCTCAACTATTGGATCACTACGACAAGGTCCTAGATGCACTAGAAGACAAAAAGAATGCAGATGTAATATATACAGACTTTGCAAAAGCCTTCGACAAGTGTGACCATGGCGTAATAGCGCACAGAATGCGTGCTAAAGGAATAACAGGAAAAGTCGGTCGATGGATCTATAATTTCCTCACTAATAGAACACAGAGAGTAGTCGTCAACAGAGTAAAGTCTGAGGCAGCTACGGTGAAAAGCTCTGTTCCACAAGGCACAGTACTCGCTCCCATCTTGTTCCTCAACCTCATATCCGACATAGACAAGGATGTCAGCCACAGCACCGTGTCTTCCTTTGCAGATGACACCCGAATCTGCATGACAGTGTCTTCCATTGCAGACACTGCAAGGCTCCAGGCGGACATCAACCAAATCTTTCAGTGGGCTGCAGAAAACAATATGAAGTTCAACGATGAGAAATTTCAATTACTCAGATATGGTAAACACGAGGAAATTAAATCTTCATCAGAGTACAAAACAAATTCTGGCCACAAAATAGAGCAAAACACCAACGTCAAAGACCTGGGAGTGATCATGTCGGAGGATCTCACCTTCAAGGACCATAACATTGTATCAATCGCATCTGCTAGAAAAATGACAGGATGGATAATGAGAACCTTCAAAACTAGGGAGGCCAAGCCCATGATGACACTCTTCAGGTCACTTGTTCTATCTAGGCTGGAATACTGCTGCACACTAACAGCACCTTTCAAGGCAGGTGAAATTGCTGACCTAGAAAATGTACAGAGAACCTTCACGGCGCGCATAACGGAGATAAAACACCTCAATTACTGGGAGCGCTTGAGGTTTCTAAACCTGTATTCCCTGGAATGCAGGCGGGAGAGATACATGATTATATACACCTGGAAAATCCTAGAGGGACTAGTACCGAACTTGCACACGAAAATCACTCACTACGAAAGCAAAAGACTTGGCAAACGATGCAACATCCCCCCAATGAAAAGCAGGGGTGTCACTAGCACGTTAAGAGACCATACAATAAGTGTCAGGGGCCCGAGACTGTTCAACTGCCTCCCAGCATACATAAGGGGGATTACCAACAGACCCCTGGCAGTCTTCAAGCTGGCACTGGACAAGCACCTAAAGTCGGTTCCTGACCAGCCGGGCTGTGGCTCGTACGTTGGTTTGCGTGCAGCCAGCAGCAACAGCCTGGTTGATCAGGCTCTGATCCACCAGGAGGCCTGGTCACAGACCGGGCCGCGGGGGCGTTGACCCCCGGAACTCTCTCCAGGTAAAGGGGAAGCGCTAAACCCGGAGGATTATACAGCACCTGGGGGGGGGGATGTGGAAGGCATTCAGGCTTAATTTAGGGAACTGGAGTACAGATCCAATTCCCTAAATCAAGAGCCCCTCACCAACCCTGATAATAAGTTTGAGTTTTGCCATATAAGAATACGTTAATACATATTAAGGTTGAAACAGCTCAGGCTTGTGTAACTACTTACCGGATAGCAGAAGTCTTACATATAGTGCTGGCCTCAGTGTTTCAATGATCCCGCCCACCAAGGGTTTCCCTTCCATTAAGAAACTTAAAATTTTAATTGACCTGAATGATACCGTAAAGGAAAATGTGTTCAGTCTTACCACTACTAAAACATTTGTAATGTTTATATTTTAAACGTCGCACTGCTTTGAAATCCAAATAAAAATAAACCCAACTGAGTTTTTAGGTAATCCTATATTAAATATTTATAATTCATCACAACTATGTATCAGTAATCATACTTAATTCAAACATTTTAGAAACTTTCAGCAGAGGTTAATATGAACGTATACATATCTAATATAAATAAAGGCGATCTTATCTTGGATGACTTAATGTGCTGCACAATTTTGCAATCCAAAATTCGCGCCAGCTGTGGTTATTGAACAAATGTTACCATTGGGTGAAGACAGAGGTGTGAGCCACTCATGGAGGTGCTCTCTTCTCTCTCTCTATTGTGGCAATGGCCGACAACCTCAATAAGAAGCCCAGAAAGGGCATACTGAAAAATTCGTCGAGTTTTGAAGGAAACGAGAGACAAAGAGAGTAAGTGATAATTGTTTGAGGAAGTAGAGTTGTTTAATAGTATGGTGTGAGGAGGGAGGTCATGTGAGTGACAGGTAAGAGTAATGTCCTCACACTTGTCTCTCGCTTGACTATGTTTAGGTTATTATTGAAATGTCCAAGGCAGAATTATAATTTAGTTAGCCTCCACTTAGTGCCACCAAATCCAAAATGCCTAATACAGGAACGTGTACAAAAATTTTTGCATGGGAGTACATAAATGAGACAGGGCCTATAGGTAGGAAAGGGGGGGCGGGTTCAAGGTAAAGGCAGTGAAGCAACACTAAATTATATTAGCTATATTAAGATTAGTTACACATAGGTTATTCTACCATGGAAAATTACATGAGAATTATTGCAGTTATCTTGAATAAGATAACCGAAGGAACAGCAGGTGTATGCCAGGTCAAGGCTAAAGTTAACTAGCTGGCGAGCCAACATGAAGGAAGTTACTTTATTTGGACAAGTCATACATTATACGGAATTAATTACTGTACAGTTAAGATATTTGTATTTCAACTCGAGTAAATGTAATTGATATATTGATACAAACTATGATATTTTATGACGACTTAACCTAGGGTATCCCAAAATTTTAAATCTACCAGTGTCTTCGTTTTGTCTGTCTTGTCCAAACAAATGTATATAAATCTTAATGTTGGTGAGTGCCTTTGAATCCAAGGAGTTGGGCCTCTTCTCTCCTTGGATCAAATTTAATTGCCTCCCATTCCCCCAGGTAATAATAATAGTGTCCAGAATATCTTGCTGCTAATTTTGTCAAGGCTGGGAACCAAAGCAACCATAGTACTTAGAGGGAGAGAGCACAACTTTGTAGTACCCACAGTCGGTGGCCAGGCTTCAAATACCTTTTATTGTACAGCAATAAAGGAATGGAACAGACTGCATGCACATGTCAAAGCCAGTCATAGCATGAACCAGTTCAAGAAGAGCACCAAAAGGTACCTAATGAATGTAGCAACAGAGAGGGAGGAGAATGATTTTTTATTTTATTAATAACAAACGTGTAAATGTCAGTAACTCTATTTACCTTATTCCTATTATATATCCTTTTTAATATAATAAGATATCTCTTACATTGTATAATAATAAGGTATTAAAAGGCCCCAGTGGAAATAACTCACTCTGACTTTTTTGGGTTATCCTAGGTACTTTACACATATGCTGCTATGTATGATAATCTATGTAACTATTTGTGTATACCTGAATAAACTTATTTAATAATAATAATAATAATTAATAATAATAATATCTTTATGCATGGTATGTAAGCCTAGCTGTCATCAGTGACATACTACTACATAGAAAGCCACTTGTTATGCTGAGCATTTCAGCCAGGATGCGACCCACACCAGTCGACTAACACCCAGGTACCCATTTTAAACTGAAGGGTGAACAGGGACAGGGACAGCAGGTGTCTTATGGAAACACGTCCCTAATGTTTTACAGCCATACCAGAGGAGATTCGAACCCCAGACCTCAGTGTTTGAGCTGAGTGCGCTAGCGATTGAGCTACGGGACACCTTAAGACCCTTACAAATTTAGTTCTTCCCCACAAATGTAATACAGTGGAACCTCAAAAATCGAATGTATCACATATCGAACATTTCGAAAATAGGACCATTTTTTCGGACAAACTGTGTCCCTATGATCGAACGCGCCTCTATTTTCGGATCGCCGGGTATGGGACCTGTCTGCCGCCCACTCTGTCCGCGTCCCCGCACAGGCGCCGTGAGCAGTCTAGCTTTGTTTATGCTTGAATGAACACTAACCTGCGCTCTCATTCACGCATTTTACGATTATTTCGTGTTTAGTGCTTGTGGGACTGAAATAAGCTGCCATGGGCCCAAAGAAACTTGCTAGTGGTACCCCTGTGGTAAAGAAAGTGAGAAACACCATAGATGTGAAGAAGGAAATAATACAGAAGTATGAGAGTGGTGTGAGACTTGTTGAGCTTGCCAGGACGTATGGGAAAAACAATTCGACCATCGGTTCTATCCTGTCAAAGAACAAATCAAGGAAGCTGATGTTGCGAAAGGTGTTAATGTAGGGAGTGGATGAGGTGCCTTCTTCAAAGATTAAGGAGATTTGTGCCAAGTGGAATGATGTCCAAATGTTTGTGCAGAAGTACCACCCTGAGCAAGCTGAAACAAGCCATCTTTGCAACAAGTTCAGTGACAGAACCATGTCCCATTTTAAGGAATTGTTACAGAGGCACCAGAAACAGAGGACTGTGGACAGTTATTTTGTGAGACAGGGGTCCAGTGACTCTCAAGCTGGTCCTAGTGGCAATAAAAGACAGAGAAGGGAAGTAACCCCAGAGAGGGCTTTACCTGAAGTCCTCATGGAGGGGGATTCTCCTTCCAAACACTAACCCCAACTCCCTCTCTCCTCCTCCTATAGTACTATTTGTTGTATGTAAAACTGTAATTAATCTCTCTAAAATGTATTTTTTGTGTGAATATTTTTGGGTTTCTAGAACGAATTAATTGTATTTCCATTATTTCTTATGGGAAATATTGCTTTGAATTTCAGACTTTTCGAATTTAGAACTAGCTCCTGGAACGGATTAAGTTCGATTTTTGAGGTTCCACTGTAATATAAATCTTGCATAATTTTTACAAGTTATCTTCCTATGTATTTCATAGTTATCTCAGTCACTGTCAGATCACTGGTCAGTCAGTAATTTTGGGTATTTTTCTTTTGATGAGTGAAGAATTTTACCATATATGATTTTAGTAGAATTAGTGGCAAGCAGCAACTTGATTTAACACAATATAATCTAAAATAGACAAATTATATAGAGTAAATTGTTATAATTTATGAAATCACTGAACCACACTCCTGGATAACTTGCTTATGTCAGTATCTGGGAGATTCAGTAACTTCACTGGATAACTTAGACTAAATATATGTGACATATAAATTTACCTGGAGTATCCCAACATTTATAAAATTGGTTACATAATATATATATCTGTCTACAGATATATATATTATGCATTTTTAACTTGGAGGGTTAGGCACTCAGGATAACCCTGTAAAGGCAGTGTATCATTGGGAACTGTCTTATACCCATTGGGGGTTCTTTAATTTTGTCCCCCAGATTGCGACCCACAGCAGTTGACTAACACCCAGGCACCTACTTGCTGCTAGGTGAACAGGGGCAACAAGTGTAAAGAAACACATACAGCATTTCCACCTATGGTGGGGATCAAACCACAGATACTCAGTATGTAAGCTGAGGACTTTATCAAATGAGCCACAGGACACCCCAAATTTAAAAATCGACCAGTTATTTTTCCATAGATAGTCCCTTGTGTAAATTGCATAAAAGACTAAGAAGACGACTTTTGCCCAGCTACTGTAATACATATCCCAAACATATAACTTTGTTCATAAAAAAATATGTAATGTAGCTTACATACAGACAGGCCCCACCTAACAGCATTTCACAAATACAGTGGTTTTCAATTATGCCCATTCTTCATTTCTTCAGACTTCCTACAATAAATATATTCACTACTCACTGTAAGGATGAAAATATTATAAGGTAAGTAATATGTGTACTATATATATACATGTATATATTTTTTACACAGCTGTATTGCTCACTTAAGAAATAAGATTTCATTGAGATTTTTAACCCTGGAGGGTTAGCCACCCAGGATAACCCAAGAAAGTCAGTGCATCATCAAGGACTAACTTATTTCCATTGGGGTCCTCAGTCTTGTCCCCCAGGATGCGACCCACACCAGTCGACTAACACCCAGGTACCTATTTGCTCCTAGGTGAACAGGACAACAGGTGTAAGGAAATGTGTCAAAATGTTTCCCCCCGCCAGGAATCGAACCCAGGCCCTCTGTGTGCGAAGCGGGAGCTTTAGCCACCAGACCACTGAGCTTTTGTGTGCATTTGAAAGTGAAACGAGGTTATGATTGACTTCATAGCTATTTTTCACTTTAGAGTGATTTTCACTTTACAGCAGTAGCCCAGAACCTAACCTGCTGTATAAGTGGAGCCCTCCTGTAATACTGTAATAATAATTTGTGAATTGTTATTTTTTAGTGTCTGTTCTTTAATGAAATTCAGAAGCGTTTGCACACCAAACCATAAATGTAACAACAGCGATGAAATGCTAAAGTTTATATTCAAGAGTGACAGTTTACCTGGAGAGAGTTCTGGGGGTCAACGCCCCTACGGCCCTGTCTGTGACCAGGCCTCATGGTGGATCAGGGCCTGATCAACCAGGCTGTTACTGCTGGCTGCACACAATCCAATGTACAAACCACAGCCCAGCTGATCATCTGGAACATAAGCTCTGGAAAACAAACATGCTTTCAACTGAGACTTGAAAATTATGAACTAATTTCTAACTCTTAACAGGCACTGGAAGCCTCTTGAACATTCTAGGAGCTACATAAGAAAAGGTACTTTCTGCAAGCGATTTCTCCCCCAACAACACGAGATTCATTCACTCTTAAAGAGGGTTGGCAGCAATTTGCAGAAACATTCCTGTGTCCAATGTAGAAAGTACAGGCATATCAGCAAGATGCTTGGGTTCATTAAACCTAACATCTTTAAATGTTAATAAATTCACTATCCATTAATAAATTCAGCTCTTACCTTGATAAGGAGCCAATGCAGCTCATTCAAGTAGGAATCCCAATGAGGAGTGAAAATATCAGTCTAGCTGCTTGATTCAGAACAGACTGAAGTAAGTTTATATAGGCACATAGTGTAAATTACCTGGGATAACCCCAAAAAAAGTCAAAGTGACTTCCAATGGGATCCTTGAGAGAAAGGAAACATGCCCAAGTAGTTAGGCAAACCCACAGACAAGCAAATATAATAATAATAATTTAATATCAGATTGGAGGGAGAGAGTATGGAGGAGGTGAATGTATTCAGATATTTAGGAGTGGACATGTCAGCAGATGGGTCTATGAAGAATGAGGTGAATCATAGAATTGATTAGGGGAAAAGGGTGAGAGTATAGTTATACCAACACTTATATGGGTGTGAAGCATGGGTGGTGAATGTTGCAACGAGGAGAAGGCTGGAGGCAGTGGAGATGTCATGTCTGAGGGCAGTGTGGTGTGAATATAATGCAGACAATTCGTAGTTTGGAAATTAGGAGGAGGTGCATGATTACCAAAACTCTTATCCAGAGGGCTGAGGAAGGGTTGCTGAGGTGGTTCGGACATGTAGAGAGAATGGAACAAAACAGAATTACTTCGAGAGTATAAATCTGTAGTGGAGGGAAGGCGGAGTAGGGGTCGGCCTAGGAAAGGTTGGAGGGAGGGGGTAAAGGAGGTTTTGTGTGCGAGGGGATTGAACTGCCAGCAAGCATGCGTGAGCGTATTTGATAGGCATAAATGGAGACAAATGGTTTTTAATACTTGACAATCTTTAGGAGTGTGAGCAAAGTAACATTTATGAAGGGATTCAGGGATACCGGCAGGCGAGACTGGAGTCCTGGAGATGGGAAGTACAGTGCCTGCATTCTGAAGGAGGGGTGTTAATGTTGCAGTTTTATAACTGTAGTGTAAAACACCCCTCTGGCAAGACAGTGATAGTGAATGATGATGAAAGTTTTTCTTTTTCGGGCCACCCTGCCTTGGTGGAAATCGGCCGATGTGTTAATAATAAAAAAAAATACATCTATTTCAACATGTACATGTACAAGATATACAGGCCTAGCTGACATCAATGACACTTTTTATGAAGAGCATTTCGGGCAAATTAGGTCAGTTTTGTCCTAGGATGTGACCCACACCAGTTGACTAATACCCAGGTTTCCATTTTACTGATGGGGAACATAGACAACTTGTGTAAGAAAACATGCCCAGTGTTTCTACCCTCGCCGGGAATCGAACCTGGACCCTTGCCGTGTGAAGCGAGAGCTTTAGCCACCAGGCCATGGGGCACCTTGTAAAAATCATTTTGAAAGAAGCAAATACGTACATGGATAAAAACCAACATACTCTGCTTTTCAAGGTATTTTCTGACTGCATACAGAATATGAATATGAAAATTGCATGATTTAACAGTCTGGTTATTGTCCAACAAATGATAGTTAAGAATCCAGGTAGACACCTAGATCCCACTGGCTGCAAACTGACAGTGCCTTAACACATTTGATCTATATAGGCTAAACTTACTCCGATGTATCAGCCATGTATCAGGCGCTGATCCACCAGGAGGCCTGGTCACAGACCGGGCCGCGGGGGCGTTGACCCCCGAAACTCTCTCCAGGTAAACTCCAGGTAATTAGCAACTTAGGCTGCACAGTGAAGGCATAGTCAAAACATTTCAGTTGAAATAATGACACCAATTTAACCCTTTGACTGTCGCAATCCCCAATCCTGAGGTGTCTCCTGGTGTCGCAAAATTTAAAAAAAAAAAAAAAAATTATGAAATGATAGAGAATCTTTTCCCGATTGTAATGACGCCAAAACACGAAATTTGATGGAAAACTGACGGAATTACGCTTGCGAAGTTAGCGACCTCGGCGATATTTACAAATTGGCGATTTCGCTCACTTTGAGCCCTATTTTCGGCTAATTCCATTGTTCCAGTCGACCAAACTCATAGCTGCTTCTTTAGAACTCCATTTTTTCTATCGATTGAGTACAAGAAACTGCTCATTTACCGATTTCAACTACCCAATAACATGGTCAGAAATTTGCAATTTGGCCAATTTCACGAAAATTAAAAAATATGATAATTTCAAAATAAGGTCCAGAATGAACAATGCAGACATTCCTGGCTCTAAAATAACATTTTCTTTGTTCATCAGTCACGTCTCCAGGCCCCTCTGATATTACTCTTGCTTTCTATTTTGAATTTTTAGTCAAACAAAAAATAGAAGATTTACTGTTATGCAGACTACTACAATACTGTAATAATTGTATAAATAACATCAACCCATTCATGACTGCATATTAGAATGGCTAGTTGGACATTTATTGGACAATGGCATCATTTGTTTACTTTTGAACATCGGCAAAAATCCAACTCCATTTCCAGGTACTTTTTATAGTAAAATCAATCAAAATCACATCTCTTTCTATAATATGTTTTCCATTCTATCAAATGAGACCAAGAAAACAAGAATACAACCATAAATACTATACGAAAATAGACCACAAAGTCGGCATTTTAATTAAAAAAAAAGGGTCTGAGTTTTTTTTTCTCATGCACTGCGTGCTCCAGGATTTTTTTTATATGGTGCACACTGACCACACAGACCCATTCTCTCACATGTGGGCCTACCAGCTTTCTCCTGCTTGATTTGAAGCCGCTAGAATTTGAGTATATATACGTCAAACACTGTACCTCTTAAGACGTATATATATATGACCGCGACAGTCAAAGGGTTAATAAGTGAATTAGCAAACTGGCCAATCCAAGACACCAAAATATTTAATCTGAACTTCCCTTAGATTTTCTCCTGACAATCTTACCCCTATTTAATTTCAATTACAGTATATTTGCCATCCAAGTCTGAATATACAGTGTACAGCAAAAGATAACCAAAGCAGATTTTTTCATCTTCCACATTTAAAACCCATGAATAGACCTGTGTATCATCAGCATAAAAGCAATAATGAATCCCATGGGCATCCAGCAGTAAGGTTAAGCCACTAACATAAACAGCAAACATTACTGGTCCAAGATCAGAGGTCTGAGGAATGCTATAGAGCAGGGGTCGCCAGTGTTGTTCTGCCTAAGGGCCAGGGCCTATGTGAGAGGATAGTGGCCACATCTATTGCCATAGTTAATAATTAAAGGTAATAATAATACATACTAAACTTTGACATATATTTATATATTTAATTAAGAAAAGTTATGTCTACTGAATATATTAGTATTCTAAATGTTTCTTTTTTTTATTTGTTTTTGGCATTTCCTTGTTTTTAATTTTTTAACACATACGTAGGCTTACATATGGGCTTGTAACACCTCTGATACAAAAAAAAAAAGTCGCTACCCACCACAGCTGATCATAGTTTTGCCAAGTTTCACTGTCTGCACTTGTTCTTGAATTCAAGATGATGGAAGTCCTCAAAAAAAAAAAAAAGTCTGTGGGCCAAGTTGATGTAATACAGTGGACCCCCGGTTAACGATATTTTTTCACTCCATAAGTATGTTCAGGTGCCAGTACTGACCAAATTTATTCCCATAAGGAATATTGTGAAGTAGATTAGTCCATTTCAGACTCCCAAACATACACGTACAAACGCACTTACATAAATACACTTACATAATTGGTCACATTCGGAGGTAATCGTTATGCGGGGGTCCACTGTATTTCTCTTTGGGACTGCAGGCTGGAGCATTTTGCATCATGGGCCAAATCTGGCCCATGGGTCATAGGTTGCCGATACCTGCTGTAAAGCAAAGGAGATAGCTCAGATCAAGAATCATTGACTACTACTAGATATGATTCAGCAGAAACAACAATGCAGTATCCCTAAGGCCACAGTTGAAAAGATCACTCGTCATTAATCCATGATCATTGGTATCAAATGCATCAGAGGGGGCCAACAAAATTAGTAGCTAGCAGTTATTCATTTTCAAAAAAGTGTGTTTATCACCAAATCATTTTAAACTTGACACAAAGAAGTCTCCCTTAAATGAAATAGCAGACACACACTGAATACCTACAGGGTGAAACATTTCTCCACTCCAAAAAAAAAAAAAAAAAGAAATGCTTGATCAAAAATAGCACATTCAATCAATTTGGGAAGGAACATAAGATTAGAAATATGATAATAGTTAGACATGTTTTCTGAATCAAGGACAGGCTTTTTGAGGAGTGGGCAAACTGAAGTCTCCCCTTCATTGACTGTGGAAAAACATCCACTTTAAAAACACTGATTGATCAGTGCAGTTACAAAAGGAACATCGTTCATATGCGGCAAGATCCTTGAAACATTTTTAGTGGCTAATGCACAATGTCTTATTAGAACCTGTCATTCCAGAACCCCCTCCTTGCCAGCAGGAGCAAACTGAAAAAAAGTAATCTGACACATTACTAGCCAGAAAAGTCACTGAGAAAACACTTGCTTAAGTTGAATCAAAGTTCAAATGAATATTCTCTGTGGAACATGTAATAATTTCACTTTTGCACATAGATAACAATGTACAAAAGTAAAAATATATTTTGATATCGATTATCAATTTAATTACTGTTACAAATAAAATGTTGGACACAAATTTCATGTACAACTTATACACATTGCTCATTGCTGCCTTGTGGTACTGCATTTGATTAGTACAGATGTTGGAAAAAGTCATGACTCCCATTTTGCAGCTAACCTTGTAAAAAAAAAAGAGACTTGCTGGGGAGCTTTATCAATCCGATTAAAATGTCATGTGTCTTATTTACATACTTGTAGGTATCTTGATAAAGTACCAACTTTTATGCAGCTTCCCCTGAAAGTCACTATTGGCTTTGAGTTTGAACAACCTTTTACAGAAGTATGATTGGTTTTGATACCTCGCTGTATATGGTGGATATAAATGATAAATAGCTCCTTTTTTATATATAATATGCTGCCTTGATTATCTTGTATAGTTGGTGGTTAGGTAATTTATTGAATTGCTGAATTGTACACTTTTTCTCGGTGGCATTTGATAAATGTAGTAAGGATTTTTGTATATATAGTGATGCAGCATTTATTACTTCACATGATGCAGTAAATGAAAATAGTTTTTAAATTGCTAATTGCTTTAATTTTAATTTGCATAGGAAAGGGACAAAATGGGACGAGATGAATATTCTAGCCACCCTGCATCCCAAAGACAAAGACTATGGACACATGAAGATAGAGGAGCCTAAAACACCATTTGCGCATTATGTGGATGGTGACTCAGGAGATGAACATGATGGTATTGATGCTGATCTTTTGGCCCAAAAGTAAGTATTTCATGCATTTTCACTATTTCAGCAAAGGGTAAGAGTTTTAAATAAAACAGATTTTTTTTAAGCAAGCATAGATTGTCATACAATGTGACAAAAAAGCCAGTTGACAAATCAGAACAATCTTAGCCTGAAATCTTTATTTTTAGATCTTTTCAAAAGGCTCATGAACCAGAGTGCAATGCTCCAAATGATTTGCCAGTTCATTTGTGCAGCTATTAATAAATGGGCAAGTCATCTGCCAGCTGCTGCTTCTGTTATGTTATCAACATAGTAATATTTGGAGAGTGGAGATGTAGGTGCACTGTTTCTCTGCTAATTCTGACTTTGCTTTGGCCAAAGCTTGTGGTGGTGCTGTCTTTTCCACTAAACACTGTCAGCCTGAATGTTTGAAGTGATGATGTGCACTGAAAATGAGATGATAGCACAGTATGTTGGTTATGGTATTTTATTAGAAAAACCTCTTGTCCACTAGTGACTTCATCAATTCATACTTTTGTGACATCATAGTAATTTGAAAACATATGTGCAAAAATGCATTCATTTAGGTAACTCAGTGGTAGGCGAGGAAAGCTTTTAAATCAGTGCCCTTGTGCACTCCACTAGTATTAACTAAAGATAGGAGTTTCATGTAGTATGCAGTCTTGGCTATACTTGATTCAAGAAATCGTAATGACACGATTGCAAATAAACCATACCCCCGGCCGGGATTGAACCCGCGGTCATAGTCTCAAAACTCCAGCCCGTCGCGTTAGCCACTAGACCAGCTAGCCACAATAAGATTCATCCAACTAGGTATATTTCTACACCATAGGAAAGTTAGCACAGGCACCTCTGTGACCACAAATGCAAGTTTTTACAGACGAATCTCCAGCTAGCGTGGCCGTGATGAACTCTAGCTCAAGTCCCTTCACTGCCGTCAACATGACTCAAGAAATCGTAATGACACGATTACAAATAAACCATACCCCCGCCATGCCCGCGACGGGCTGGAGTTTTGAGACTATGACCGCGGGTTCAATCCCGGCCGGGGGTATGGTTTATTTGCAATCGTGTCATTACGATTTCTTGAGTCATGTTGACGGCAGTGAAGGGACTTGAGCTAGAGTTCGTCACGGCCACGCTAGCTGGAGATTCGTCTGTAAAAACTTGCATTTGTGGTCACAGAGGTGCCTGTGCTAACTTTCCTATGGTGTAGAAATATACCTAGTTGGATGAATCTTATTGTGGCTAGCTGGTCTAGTGGCTAACGCGACGGGCTGGAGTTTTGAGACTCTATGACCGCGGGTTCAATCCCGGCCGGGGGTATGGTTTTTTTGGCTATACGTACTTGGTGTCTCGCTGAAGGGTCTTCTGCTGGCATCTTTTACCATGCACTCTCTTAAACCTCCCTTTCTTGCTCCTTCCCTCTAGTTACATGAATGTACTAATAGTAGCTGGCTCATTGTATTCCAGGATACAGTTGGGAGGCAATGAGCTTCCCAAAGCATTAATTGTACCAGAAGTTGAAGAAGAGAGCGAGGATGAAGACATCTCGCCTGAGGAGAGAGGTAAACTTTTGTGTATAAAAAGGAAAAAACAGGTTTCTTGCTTTCTCTGTACATAAGTGTAGCAGTAGTACACTGATTGCCTCATTTGACTTCATAAATACTGTCTGCTGCTATATTTATTACTTTGACATTTGTATTTCATATTTATATATTAACCTTTTAACTGTGTCCAATGTACTGTCATGCAAGTGATGACTATCCGACATAATAATTACTAATACGCACAATTTTTTGTGCCTTCAAATATGCCACCTGCCAGTACAATGGAACCTCAGCTTGCGAGTGCCCCAACATAGGAGTTTTTCGAGATACAAGCAGTCGCTCGGTCAGTTTTTTGCTCTGAGTTACAAGCCAAAATCCAAGGTATGAGTGAGCTTCCCCCTCAACCCTCACACCTGGCTTGTGTTCATCTATGATTTCATGTTTTAATTCCATGAACATCATCCATTTTTTCTTCTCAGCACTGTCCTTTGCACTTACTTTCTTAGGACCCGTGGTTAGAAAAAAAAATCTGGCAAAATAACTGCACAAAATGCAAGCAAAACACAAGAGAAATGCTTCCACAGTGAGGTAAACAGTTCCCTTCGCCAGTTGGCGGCATTCTGAATCTCCTCATTATTATTGTTATTGTTATTATTATTAATTTAGGGAACTAGAGCACAGATTCAGTTCCCTATCTCAAGAGCCTCTCAATGCTGCCAACTGTGCAGTGCACTGTTTATATTGCCATGGAAGCATTTCTCTCATGTTTTGCTTGCATTTTGTGTAGTTGCCAAATTTCTTTTTTCTAACCATGGGTCTTAAGAAAGTAAGTGCAAAAGACAGTGCTGAGAAAAAAAAGAGGATGATGTCCATGGAATTATAGCATAAAATCATAGATAAACATGAGCGAGGTGTGAGGTGTACGGGTTGTTTGCGAGGCAGTAAGAGTGTAGTACGTACTTCTGCTATGCTGGTACTGCCTTGCATTAAGAGTGTAGCAATTAAGTTCAGCGATAAAGTGTAGTATTAAGAGTGTAGCAAGTAGCCTATCTTCCACCCTCCACCTCCACCAGCATATGTACACTTTATAAAACCAGTGTATTCCTTTACTTTCTCTATTATGTTTTATGCAATATTTCTTATTTATAAATACATTGTTTCAGTTTTTTCCTTATGAAACTAGTGATCTAATGCAGTTAGCCTCAAAAGCACTGTTTTCAGAAGGGGAAGATATTGTCAGTGTGGCAGTGGCAATGGCCACCACCACTCATCACATAGTGACATATTTTATTCATTCTAGTTTCTTGATAATGTGAGTAGTCATGAAAGCGCTTGGAATTTCTCTATTCTTTCAGAGTGGTTGTTTTGCACATTCTAGAGTAAATATATCATGTTTCTATGTTATTTATATTGGAAATATAAACACAAATGCAGTATAATGTGATCCTTTATTGACTACGTTTCGCCCACACAGTGGGCTTTTTCAAGTCACAAACAGAACTACCTGGGGTGGAAGGAACGCGAGTATTTATAGTCCGGTTCAGAATGCTGAGGTCAGGTGAAGAATGCTGCATCTGATGATGTACCGAGTGGGGTTATAGAGTCTAAAAACTTGGGTAGCTTGGAAAGGAGATTGGATAAGTTTGTGAGCAGACCTTCTACAGTGTTCTTATGTGGGATAGCGATGAAGAAGTTTCTTGGCAAGTGGTTCAGCTATGTTATAGAAGCCACTATTCTGGTTGAAGTTGTCGGATATAGAAATAAGTGATGATTCCAGGATTCTTCGGTATTGAGTGTTGTCTTCTGTGGCGATAAGTCTTGAGTTTCTGTAGTTTATCAAGTGGTTGTGTGAATTACGGTGTTGTACGCAGGCATTCCTTGTGTCGTCAGACCTGCTTGCGTATTGGTGTTCTGAAACACGTGTTTGGAGGTCCCTTGATGTTTCGCCCACGTATAACTTGTTGCAGTCATTACAAGGGATTATGTATACCCCTGCAGAGGATGGAGGCTTGTCCTGTCTACTACTGGTGATGTCCTTGATGGTCGTGGTTGTGGAGGTAGATACTTGGAATGATGTTTTGGCAAAGATGTTGGAAACATGTTTGGCAATGGAGTTGGTGGGACGGACTATGCATCTCTTCTCGGCAGTGTCTTCTCTGGGTGTGTTGAAGATGTTTAATGCCCGCCGTCTGCAGTCTCTGATGAAATGACGAGGATAGTGGAGTTTAGAAAATATTTGTTCAATTATAGTGCATTCTTCCTCAAGGAACTCGTTGCTGCAGATTCTGAGTGCACGCAGGAAGAAGCCTATAATTACACCACGTTTGGTTTTGGTGTCGTGGTGAGAGTAGAAGTGGAGAAGATCGTTTTGGTTGGTGGGTTTTCGATAGACTTTAAAAGCCGAACGTTTCTCCACCATTATTCCTTCGTCTGTCACCTGGCTCCGTTATGTTGACGACATTCTCCTCATAACTCCTAAACGCTTCAACGTTCAAACTCTCCAAGACAAGCTCAACCAGGTCGAGCCTTCAATCCAGTTCACACTTGAAGAAGAAGTCAACAACACTCTTCCTTTCCTTGATGTCCTGCTCTGCAAAGCTGACCACGAACTTCGTTTTAAAGTCTATCGAAAACCCACCAACCAAAACGATATTCTCCACTTCTACTCTCACCACGACACCAAAACCAAACGTGGTGTAATTATAGGCTTCTTCCTGCGTGCATTCAGAATCTGCAGCAACGAGTTCCTTGAGGAAGAATGCACTATAATTGAACAAATATTTTCTAAACTCCACTATCCTCGTCATTTCATCAGAGACTGCAGACGGCGGGCATTAAACATCTTCAACACACCCAGAGAAGACACTGCCGAGAAGAGATGCATAGTCCTTCCCACCAACTCCATTGCCAAACATGTTTCCAACATCTTTGCCAAAACATCATTCCAAGTATCTACCTCCACAACCATGACCATCAAGGACATCACCAGTAGTAGACAGGACAAGCCTCCATCCTCTGCAGGGGTATACATAATCCCTTGTAATGACTGCAACAAGTTATACGTGGGCGAAACATCAAGGGACCTCCAAACACGTGTTTCAGAACACCAATACGCAAGCAGGTCTGACGACACAAGGAATGCCTGCGTACAACACCGTAATTCACACAACCACTTGATAAACTACAGAAACTCAAGACTTATCGCCACAGAAGACAACACTCAATACCGAAGAATCCTGGAATCATCACTTATTTCTATATCCGACAACTTCAACCAGAATAGTGGCTTCTATAACATAGCTGAACCACTTGCCAAGAAACTTCTTCATCGCTATCCCACATAAGAACACTGTAGAAGGTCTGCTCACAAACTTATCCAATCTCCTTTCCAAGCTACCCAAGTTTTTAGACTCTATAACCCCACTCGGTACATCATCAGATGCAGCATTCTTCACCTGACCTCAGCATTCTGAACCGGACTATAAATACTCGCGTTCCTTCCACCCCAGGTAGTTCTGTTTGTGACTTGAAAAAGCCCACTGTGTGGGCGAAACGTAGTCAATAAAGGATCACATTATACTGCATTTGTGTTTATATTTCCATTGTGTCGGTATTTTATACCATTTATTTCCACCGTTATTTATATTGTTGATTATGTCATATTAGATCAATTGTGATAGATAAATAAGCCATAGTGTTGATATTAGCATTATATTGAAGTATTTTGTCCTGCCTTCCGAGAGCAGGAAGTCTCTGGAACGGATTAAAGGCATTTCAGTTAATTCAAATGAGGAAAATTGATTTGATATATGAGCAAATTGAGCTACAAGCTAGGTCACAGAACAGATTAAACTCATAAGTCGAGGTTCCACTGTATTTTTATCCTCAGCACAAATGTTTGGGTCTCGTACAATCTCTTCATGCCTTGGAAAAAAAAATCTGACCAGACTGGTCCACATATTGCATCATGCATAACACTGCCTAACTATCATAAGCAAACAATGAAACCAGGACCTGTTGTTCCACCAGCAGCTTCCCAACTAGCAAATAGTGTGGAACTGGCAGCAAAATGCCTTATTCATTCTAAATTCATAACAATTTCATAATACCAGTGGAATTCTTTCAAAAAATACATTAGGCAGATTGAATTAGGTGTAATCCAATATACACGTAGTCAGTGACTTATTTCCATGTTTTGAGTATTATATGATTTTCTTGTAAATGTGTTGTGGTCTTGAAGACACACAGGTGTTATGGACACAGAAATTACTTTATATATATATATATATATATATATATATATATATATATATATATATATATATATATATATATATATATATATATATATATATATATATATATATATAATATATATATATATATAATATATATATATATATATATATATATATATATATATATATATATATATATATATATATATAGAAGCATACACACATAAAGATATTTATGATTAACCTCATCCTTCATAAATCCACCCCACACACGTTCGACCCCCGATTTTGAAAAACATTCACTTTTCCATACTCCTCCCCCAATTTGAAAATTCCAATTTTTTTTTATCTAAATCATTTGACACCCTCATCACTCATTTCTTCTATGTTCATTTTCCAATTTTCTCCCTTTTTACACACATTCCCAAACTCATCCACTAACTTTTAATTTTTCTTTAGAATTTCCCATAAGAAAGTATCATCAGAAAAGTAATTTGGTTTCCCTTTTTTAAATTTTGTTTCCCCCAAAATTTTTAATCCCCCCCCTTCCCAAACACCCTAGCATTTATTTCCCTTTTACAACCCCTTTCTATAAATATATTAAACAACCATGGTGACATTACACATCCCTGTCTAAGACCCACAACCGGGAAGTGGGTCTCCCCCTTTCTACACAATCTCAACCTGAGCCTCACTATCCTCAAAAAAACCTTTTTTTACAGCATTTAATAACTTACCCCCTATTCCATATATTTCAAAATCTCCCAAATTTGTTTTCCTCTACCCAAACTTATCATATGCCTTTTTAAACCAAAATGCAAAAAAACTTTCCTATCTTTTTTCCCAAATACTGTTCACATATTTTTTTTCAATGTAAAAAATTGACCACACACCCCCAAAATCCATTTAAAAAAAAAACCCCCCTTGCTCACCCCAACCTTACATTCTGTTTTTACCTCAAATTTTTTCAATTATAAACCCTACTGAAACCCCCTTTTCCCTGGTATACCGTGTTTTCCTCTAAATTTTTACATTTCCCCTTTTGTCCTCTTTCCTTTATATAAAAGGGTTTTATACATGCCCCTGCCAACCCTGGGCCCCTTTTCCCCTTTTTTCATACATTTATAAACAAAAGTACCAACCAACTAACACCCAAACCCCTGCTTTTAACATTTCTGTCATGATCCCATCAATTCCGTTTCTTTTTAATTTTCCCTCTTTTTTTTAACGTAATGCCTCACGTACCTCCCCCACACTTACATTCTGCTCTTCTTCACTCCTAAAAGATGGTATACCTCCCTGACCAGTGCATGAAATTACTGCCTCTGTTTCTTCCTTAACATTTAAAAGTTCCTCAAAATATTCTCGCCATCTACCCAATACCTCCATCTCCCCATCTACTAACTCCCCTACTCTGTTTTTAACTGACAAATCCATATTTTCCCTAGGCTTTCTTAACTTGTTTAACTCGCTCCAAAATTTTTTCTTATTTTCATTAAAATTTCTTGACAGTGCCTCTCCCACTCTATCATCTGCTCTCCTTTTGCACTCTCTCACCACTCTCTTTACCTTTCTTTTACTCTCCATATACTCTGCTCTTCTTATAACACTTCTGCTTTGTAAAAACCTCTCATAAGCTACCTTTTTCTCTTTTATCACACCCTTTACTTCATCATTCCACCAATCACTCCTCTTTCCTCCTGCCCCCACCCTCCTATAACCACAAACTTCTGCCCCACATTCTAATACTGCATTTTTAAAACTATTCCAACCCTCTTTAACCCCCCCCCCACTACTCATCTTTGCACTAGCCCACCTTTCTGCCAATAGTCGCTTATATCTCACCCGAACTTCCTCCTCCCTTAGTTTATACACTTTCACCTCCCTCTTACTTGTTGTTGCCACCTTCCTCTTTTCCCATCTACCTCTTACTCTAACTGTAGCTACAACTAAATAATGATCCGATATATCAGTTGCCCCTCTATAAACATGTACATCCTGGAGCCTACCCATCAACCTTTTATCCACCAATACATAATCTAATAAACTACTTTCATTACGTGCTACATCATACCTTGTATATTTATTTATCCTCTTTTTCATAAAATATGTATTACTTATTACCAAATTTCTTTCTACACATAGCTCAATTAAAGGCTCCCCATTTACATTTACCCCTGGCACCCCAAATTTACCTTCTACTCCTTCCATAACATTTTTACCCACTTTAGCATTGAAATCATCTCTCTCTATCTCTCTCTCTCTCTTTATATCTTCTCTCTCTCTCTCTCTCTCTCTCTCTCTCTCTCTCTCTCTCTCTCTCTCTCTCTATCTCTCTCTCTCTCTATCTCTCTCTATCTCTCTCTATCTCTCTCTCTCTCTCTCTCTCTCTATCTCTCTCTATCTCTCTCTCTCTCTCTCTCTCTCTCTCTCTCTCTATCTCTCTCTATCTCTCTCTATATATATATATATATAGTAGTAGGTTGGTAGACAGCAACCACCCAGGGAAGTACTACCGTCCTGCCAGATGACTGTGAAACAAAAACCTGTAACTGTTTTGCATGATGGTAGGATTGCTGGTTTCTTTTTCTGTCTCATAAACACGCTAGATAACAGGGATATCTTGCTACTCCTACTTACACTTTGGTCACACTTCACAGACACGCACATGCATATATATATACATACATCTAGGTTTTTCTCCTTTTTCTAAATAGCTCTTGTTCTTCTTTATTTCTTCTATTGTCCATGGGGAAGTGGAAAAGAATCTTTCCTCCGTAAGCCATGCGTGTCGTATGAGGCGACTAAAATGCCGGGAGCAATGGGCTAGTAACCCCTTCTCCTGTAGACATTTACTAAAAAAGAGAAGAAGAAAAACTTTATAAAACTGGGATGCTTAAATGTGCGTGGATGTAGTGCGGATGACAAGAAACAGATGATTGCTGATGTTATGAATGAAAAGAAGTTGGATGTCCTGGCCCTAAGCGAAACAAAGCTGAAGGGGGTAGGAGAGTTTCAGTGGGGGGAAATAAATGGGATTAAATCTGGAGTATCTGAGAGAGTTAGAGCAAAGGAAGGGGTAGCAGTAATGTTAAATGATCAGTTATGGAAGGAGAAAAGAGAATATGAATGTGTAAATTCAAGAATTATGTGGATTAAAGTAAAGGTTGGATGCGAGAAGTGGGTCATAATAAGCGTGTATGCACCTGGAGAAGAGAGGAATGCAGAGGAGAGAGAGAGATTTTGGGAGATGTTAAGTGAATGTATAGGAGCCTTTGAACCAAGTGAGAGAGTAATTGTGGTAGGGGACCTGAATGCTAAAGTAGGAGAAACTTTTAGAGAGGGTGTGGTAGGTAAGTTTGGGGTGCCAGGTGTAAATGATAATGGGAGCCCTTTGATTGAACTTTGTATAGAAAGGGGTTTAGTTATAGGTAATACATATTTTAAGAAAAAGAGGATAAATAAGTATACAAGATATGATGTAGGGCGAAATGACAGTAGTTTGTTGGATTATGTATTGGTAGATAAAAGACTGTTGAGTAGACTTCAGGATGTACATGTTTATAGAGGGGCCACAGATATATCAGATCACTTTCTAGTTGTAGCTACACTGAGAGTAAAAGGTAGATGGGATACAAGGAGAATAGAAGCATCAGGGAAGAGAGAGGTGAAGGTTTATAAACTAAAAGAGGAGGCAGTTAGGGTAAGATATAAACAGCTATTGGAGGATAGATGGGCTAATGAGAGCATAGGCAATGGGGTCGAAGAGGTATGGGGTAGGTTTAAAAATGTAGTGTTAGAGTGTTCAGCAGAAGTTTGTGGTTACAGGAAAGTGGGTGCAGGAGGGAAGAGGAGCGATTGGTGGAATGATGATGTAAAGAGAGTAGTAAGGGAGAAAAAAGTTAGCATATGAGAAGTTTTTACAAAGTAGAAGTGATGCAAGGAGGGAAGAGTATATGGAGAAAAAGAGAGAGGTTAAGAGAGTGGTGAAGCAATGTAAAAAGAGAGCAAATGAGAGAGTGGGTGAGATGTTATCAACAAATTTTGTTGAAAATAAGAAAAAGTTTTGGAGTGAGATTAACAAGTTAAGAAAGCCTAGAGAACAAATGGATTTGTCAGTTAAAAATAGGAGAGGAGAGTTATTAAATGGAGAGTTAGAGGTATTGGGAAGATGGAGGGAATATTTTGAGGAATTGTTAAATGTTGATGAAGATAGGGAAGCTGTGATTTCGTGTATAGGGCAAGGAGGAATAACATCTTGTAGGAGTGAGGAAGAGCCAGTTGTGAGTGTGGGGGAAGTTCGTGAGGCAGTAGGTAAAATGAAAGGGGGTAAGGCAGCCGGGATTGATGGGATAAAGATAGAAATGTTAAAAGCAGGTGGGGATATAGTTTTGGAGTGGTTGGTGCAATTATTTAATAAATGTATGGAAGAGGGTAAGGTACCTAGGGATTGGCAGAGAGCATGCATAGTTCCTTTGTATAAAGGCAAAGGGGATAAAAGAGAGTGCAAAAATTATAGGGGGATAAGTCTGTTGAGTATACCTGGTAAAGTGTATGGTAGAGTTATAATTGAAAGAATTAAGAGTAAGACGGAGAATAGGATAGCAGATGAACAAGGAGGCTTTAGGAAAGGTAGGGGGTGTGTGGACCAGGTGTTTACAGTGAAACATATAAGTGAACAGTATTTAGATAAGGCTAAAGAGGTCTTTGTGGCATTTATGGATTTGGAAAAGGCGTATGACAGGGTGGATAGGGGGGCAATGTGGCAGATGTTGCAGGTGTATGGTGTAGGAGGTAGGTTACTGAAAGCAGTGAAGAGTTTTTACGAGGATAGTGAGGCTCAAGTTAGAGTATGTAGGAAAGAGGGAAATTTTTTCCCAGTAAAAGTAGGCCTTAGACAAGGATGTGTGATGTCACCGTGGTTGTTTAATATATTTATAGATGGGGTTGTAAGAGAAGTAAATGCGAGGGTCTTGGCAAGAGGCGTGGAGTTAAAAGATAAAGAATCACACACAAAGTGGGAGTTGTCACAGCTGCTCTTTGCTGATGACACTGTGCTCTTGGGAGATTCTGAAGAGAAGTTGCAGAGATTGGTGGATGAATTTGGTAGGGTGTGCAAAAGAAGAAAATTAAAGGTGAATACAGGAAAGAGTAAGGTTATGAGGATAACAAAAAGATTAGGTGATGAAAGATTGGATATCAGATTGGAGGGAGAGAGTATGGAGGAGGTGAACGTATTCAGATATTTGGGAGTGGACGTGTCAGCGGATGGGTCTATGAAAGATGAGGTGAATCATAGAATTGATGAGGGAAAAAGAGTGAGTGGTGCACTTAGGAGTCTGTGGAGACAAAGAACTTTGTCCTTGGAGGCAAAGAGGGGAATGTATGAGAGTATAGTTTTACCAACGCTCTTATATGGGTGTGAAGCGTGGGTGATGAATGTTGCAGCGAGGAGAAGGCTGGAGGCAGTGGAGATGTCATGTCTCAGGGCAATGTGTGGTGTGAATATAATGCAGAGAATTCGTAGTTTGGAAGTTAGGAGGAGGTGCGGGATTACCAAAACTGTTGTCCAGAGGGCTGAGGAAGGGTTGTTGAGGTGGTTCGGACATGTAGAGAGAATGGAGCGAAACAGAATGACTTCAAGAGTGTATCAGTCTGTAGTGGAAGGAAGGCGGGGTAGGGGTCGGCCTAGGAAAGGTTGGAGGGAGGGGGTAAAGGAGGTTTTGTGTGCGAGGGGCTTGGACTTCCAGCAGGCATGCGTGAGCGTGTTTGATAGGAGTGAATGGAGACAAATGGTTTTTAATACTTGACGTGCTGTTGGAGTGTGAGCAAAGTAACATTTATGAAGGGATTCAGGGAAACCGGCAGGCCGGACTTGAGTCCTGGAGATGGGAAGTACAGTGCCTGCACTCTGAAGGAGGGGTGTTAATGTTGCAGTTTAAAAGCTGTAGTGTAAAGCACCCTTCTGGCAAGACAGTGATGGAGTGAATGATGGTGAAAGTTTTTCTTTTTCGGGCCACCCTGCCTTGGTGGGAATCGGCCAGTGTGATAATAAAATAAAATATATATATATATATAATTTTTTTCTTCAACAAGTCGGCCGTCTCCCACCGAGGCAGGGTGACCCAAAAAAGAAAGAAAATCCCCAAAAAGAAAATACTTTCATCATCATTCAACACTTTCACCACACACATTATCACTGCTTTTGCAGAGGTGCTCAGAATACAACAGTTTAGAAGCATATACGTATAAAGATACACAACATATCCCTCCAAACTGCCAATATCCCAAACCCCTCCTTTAAAGTGCAGGCATTGTACTTCCCATTTCCAGGACTCAAGTCCGACTATATGAAAATAACCGGTTTCCCTGAATCCCTTCACTAAATATTACCCTGCTCACACTCCAACAGATCGTCAGGTCCCAAGTATCATTCGTCTCCATTCACTCCTATCTAACACGCTCATGCATGCTTGCTGGAAGTCCAAGCCCCACGCCCACAAAACCTCCTTTACCCCCTCTTTCCAACCCCTTTCGAGGACGACCCCTACCCCTCTTTCCTTCCCCTATAGATTTATATGCTTTCCATGTCATTCTACTTTGATCCATTCTCTCTAAATGACCAAACCACCTCAACAACCCCTCTTCTGCCCTGACTAATGCTTTTATTAACTCCACACCTCCTAATTTTCACACTCCGAATTTTCTGCATAATATTTACACCACACATTGCCCTTAGACGGGACATCTCCACTGCCTCCAACCGTCTCCTCGCTGCTGCATTTACCACCCAAGCTTCACATCCATATAAGAGTGTTGGTACTACTATACTTTCATACATTCCCTTCTTTGCCTCCATAGATAACATTTTTTGACTCCACATATACCTCAACGCACCACTCACCTTTTTTCCCTCATCAATTCTGTGATTAATCTCATCCTTCATAAATCCATCCGCCGACACGTCAGCTCCCAAGTATCTGAAAACATTCACTTCTTCCATACTCCTCCTCCCCAATTTGATATCCAATTTTTCTTTATCTAAATCATTTGATACCCTCATCACCTTACTCTTTTCTATGTTCACTTTCAACTTTCTACCTTTACACACATTCTCAAACTCATCCACTAACCTTTGCAATTTTTCTTTAGAATCTCCCATAAGCACAGTATCATCAGCAAAAAGTAACTGTGTCAATTCCCATTTTGAATTTGATTCCCCATAATTTAATCCCATCCCTCTCCCGAACACCCTAGCATTTACTTCTTTTACAACCCCATCTATAAATATATTAAACAACCATGGTGACATTACACATCCCTGTCTAAGACCTACTTTTACCGGGAAGTATTCTCCCTCTCTTCTACACACCCTAACCTGAGCCTCACTATCCTCATAAAAACTCTTTACAGCATTTAATAACTTACCACCTATTCCATATACTTGCAACATCTGCCACATTGCTCCTCTATCCACTCTATCATATGCCTTTTCTAAATCCATAAATGCAATAAAAACTTCCCTACCTCTATCTAAATACTGTTCACATATATGCTTCAATGTAAACACTTGATCTACACATCCCCTACCCACTCTGAAGCCTCCTTGCTCATCCGCAATTCTACATTCTGTCTTGCCTCTAATTCTTTCAATTATAACCCTACCGTATACTTTTCCTGGTATACTCAGTAAACTTATTCCTCTATAATTTTTACAATCTCTTTTGTCCCCCTTCCCTTTATATAAAGGGACTATACATGCTCTCCGCCAATCCCTAGGTACCTTCCCCTCTTTCATACATTTATTAAACAAAAGTACCAACCACTCCAACACTATATCCCCCCCCTGCTTTTAACATTTCTGTCATGATCCCATAAGTTCCAGCTGCTTTACCCCCTTTCATTCTACGTAATGCCTCACGTACCTCCACCACACTTACATTCTTCACTCCTTCACTCCTAAAAGATGGTATACCTCCCTGGCCAGTGCATGAAATTACCGCCTCCCTTTCTTCCTGAACATTTAAAAGTTCCTGAAAATATTGTCGCCATCTACCTAATACCTCCCTCTCCCCATCTACTAACTCCCCTACTCTGTTTTTAACTGACAAGTCCATATTTTCCCTAGGCTTTCTTAACTTAACTCTTTCATCTGCTCTCCTTTTGCACTCTCTCACCACTCTCTTCACCTTTCTTTTACTCTCCATATACTCTGCTCTTCTTATAACACTTCTGCTTTGTAAAAACCTCTCGTAAGCTACCTTTTTCTCTTTTATCACACCCTTTACTTCATCATTCCACCAATCACTCCTCTTTCCTCCTGCCCCCACCCTCCTATAACCACAAACTTCTGCCCCACATTCTAATACTGCATTTTTAAAACTATTCCAACCCTCTTCAACCCCCCCACTACTCATCTTTGCACTAGCCCACCTTTCTGCCAATAGTCGCTTATATCTCACCCGAACTTCCTCCTCCCTTAGTTTATACACTTTCACCTCCCTCTTACTTGTTGCCACCTTCCTCTTTTCCCATCTACCTCTTACTCTAACTGTAGCTACAACTAAATAATGATCCGATATATCAGTTACCCCTCTATAAACATGTACATCCTGGAGCCTACCCATCAACCTTTTATCCACCAATACATAATCTAACAAACTACTTTCATTATGTGCTACATCATACCTTGTATATTTATTTATCCTCTTTTTCATAAAATATGTATTACTTATTACCAAATTTCTTTCTACACACAGCTCAATTAAAGGCTCCCCATTTACATTTACCCCTGGCACCCCAAATTTACCTACTACTCCCTCCATAACATTTTTACCCACTTTAGCATTGAAATCCCCAACCACCATTACTCTCACATTTGATTCAAAACTCCCCACGCATTCACTCAACATTTCCCAAAATATCTCTCTCTCCTCTACACTTCTCTCTTCTCCAGGTGCATACACACTTATTATAACCCACTTTTCACATCCAATCTTTATTTTAGTCCACATAATCCTTGAATTAATACATTTATAGTCCCTCTTTTACTGCCATAGCTTATCCTTCAACATTATTGCTACTCCTTCTGTAGCTCTAACTCTATTTGAAACCCCTGATCTAATCCCATTTATTCCTCTCCATTGAAACTCTCCCACCCCCTTCAGCTTTGTTTCACTTAAAGCCAGGACATCCAGTTTCTTCTCATTCATAACATCCACAATCATCTCTTTCTTATCATTTGCACAACATCCACGCACATTCAGACTTCCCATATATATATATTGGGACCCTGATATTATATTCTATAGGGAGTTTATTATTTCAGATCACTTTTTATATGGTATTTTTATATATGCTTCTAAACTGTTGTATCTGGGCACCTCTGCAAAAAGTGATTATGTATGAGTGAGGTGAAAGTGTTGAATGACGATGAAAGTATTTTCATTTTGCGGATTTTCTTTCTTTTTGGGTCACCCTGCCTAGGTGGTAGACAGCCGACTTGAAAAAAAAAAAAAATTCACTCGTACTTAAATAAGTAACATAATTAACCTAAGGTAACCTAATATAGTTGGACAATGACTTATTTTCATGTTTCTCCTTATAAAGGGAAATCAAATAGAATTGTTATACAGTATTTTGACCTATTGTAAAAGTGTTGTATTTTTTTCATCATGTACTTATTACATAATTTGTTTTTTTTATTCAGGGGTAGCTTTAACTATTGTGTGTGTGTGTGGTCCTCTTGCATTTTTAAACAAAGGATTCTATATGGTTGTGGATTACAGTTCTTACAGGCACAGGTACTTACACGCTTAGTGTTATGCTATTTTTTTTTTAATCTAGTTCTTTCAGTAGCATATTGTCCATAAATATACAGGTGTACACACTTTTGGGAAGATAGTGAATAAATGATGAAAGTGTTTCTTCTTTTTGGATCACCCTACCTCAGTGGGAGACAGCTAGTATGGTACAAAAAAAATGTACACGTGACTCAGCCCTGAAATTAATAAATGCTGTTAGACTGGTGGTTTTCAGGATACTCTCACACTCCCTTGTTTATTTTCTCTACTTACCTTCCCACCCTTCTTTCCTTCCTTTTTCTACAACTGTTCTTTCACCTCCTTTTCCTCCTCTTCCATCTACCCCCTCCCACCCTCTATCCCTCCTCCCACCAAGATCTCTCCTTTCCTCTCCAACCTCTAAATATGGTGCTGCCAACCAAAAACGATTACCATGAGACTACACCTGCCCTCTTGTTCCCCACTATATTGTAATTATATTATAATTTAGTTTTACTTTGCCACGATTTCAGAACTTACACTCGAATTGTTATTTCCAGAGAAGAGAAAAATTTTTGAAATGAAAAGGAAACAACATTACAATGAGTTTTATGCTGTAAAGCTTGCACGAAAGTTAATGCAAAATGATGATGAGGATGATGAGGAGGAGGACGAAGAATTAAAAGATGCGGACGAGACGGAGAGTAAAGAAGTGAAGGACAATACAATGGAAGAGATGGACGAGGATCGAAATAAAATTTTGGCAAGTCGAGGGGAAGACATGGCTGTAGGTGAAGAGGAAGTATCGGGGGACTGAGGGTCTGCAGATATGGACAGTTTGAGTGGAAGGCAAAAACACTCCAGTTGTAGCCCTTGCTAACATGTTGGACTTCTATTGCTGTAGTTACTATTCCTATATACCCTTCTCACACTTGACCTCATACCTTCAAAATAGATAATGACAAGTCATCAATCATTTTTTATTTATTTTAAACCATTACACAATTCATTGCAATAACAGTTACAGGAGTTTTCCCTGATACTGGAACATTGAATCACAATTACAGATTAAATTTATCACTTGTGTAGGTGGTGTTAGAGGCAAAAAAAAAAAAAGGTAATGTGTTATCATGTTTCAAAGGATAAAGCTTCATATCAGAAGCCCATTCTTTTAACTGTTTTAGTAAATGTGATACTTGACAGCTATATAGGAAAGAAGCTTATTAGCAAAGTCTTGACACATTATCTGAGTACAATTTTTATATCTGTGTGAGGGTAAATTATTGTAACTAATTTCATCAGCAAAAATTTGTTACTGTAATGGTGAGAACCATATAATTGGGAATAGATAGTACAGTACATGAAAACATCATCATGAAGATCTTGGAGACAAGGTTTCTTGTAATATCTCAAGTAATCAGAAAGCTATCAAACTGACCTCTCAGTGGTTATAATCAGAAAGTGGTTGATTACTGAGAACTTGGTCATAAAAGAACTTACAAAGCAATCCCATAATTCAAAACAGCCATGACTGCATTGGAATTACTAAATGTTTATCTTAAATCTGAGGCAGTCGGTTTTAATTTGTAAAATGTATTGTCATTTATTTTAACAAGTCTGATGATACAGTTAAAGGCTTTTTGAGTTTAAGCTTAAGAATTATTTCTTCTTTAGGTAGGATAGGCAAAAGTGATGGAATTGGAACCAGATGATTAAAGTATTTCAGCCTGGCCTGGCGATAGGCCAGGCTCCGGAAGTAGAAAAACTCTCAGAACTCATCAAAGGTAAAGGTAACAGATAATGCAGTTGAGAAAGAATAAAAGATTCTAATGATGTGTGCCATGAGACTTTAATTAATGTGTTTCTTTGGCATATACTGTAATTTAGTTTGGATTTATTAAAAATAGAGCATATTCTTTGTCCAAACAAAAGCTAATAGTGTGGAATCAAAATGAAGTGATTTTTCATTTTGTTTTGTTTTGGACAATTTGTTTTTATAAATTTTGTATTTTTAAGGCTCCTCATTTTCAGAATGGATATTCATTAGTGTGTATATCCTGATCTATTACAGTACTAATACAGTTATTTCATGCGCTACCAGTAGTGAATTTGAACAAAATATTATTTCATGTGATAATTTCTGATGTTAAATTATTTTGCGTGCAATAAACGCTACTAATTCTCTCTATTGTTGATGTTATTTAATTTATCAGAAATCGTATTGTATAATAAATATACCTTCTTCCATTGCTTACTCTATTTAATCAAGGATTGAAATTAGCTTTATTTTTAAACAGTTTTTTTCCTCAAGGAGAACATACTTAGTGAGAGTTATGCAAAATCTGCATCAAAGTGTTAGCCAGGAAAATGTCCAGCCATCATTTGAACATATAGTATATCTTTGGTATAATGCAATAACAATCAAAGCTGTTGAAAACTATACAAGGGCAACTGTAATCAGTAGTTATCATTTTTTCACTCAGGATTTGCCCATGCTGTTAATGAGTCATGCATGTCAAACCTCTAGTGAATGGCATGAACCGTGGTCAGGAGGCTTGTGCATTGACATCATTATTTTTTTTTTTTTTTTTTTTTTTTTTTTTTTTTTTTGCTATCACTTTTTGCAATGGGATATTTGATCTTGAGAATGTATCCAGGGTTATGCAGCTCAGGATATATACGATATGTTGCAGTGTACATTTTAAATATGTACATAATATATTAGAGTATCTACTGCAAAATGTATCTAGAAACATGCATGAGAGGAGTAAGAAATTTTGTATTTTTGTTAAAAATTACAATTTAGTAGAAAGACTTTTCCAAATTAGACTAAGGTTACAATACATAAAAAATATCCAGCAGTTGACAACAAAGTGGTTAACATTTAAATTTTGTGCATGTATGCCAGTGTATAAGCTCATTTGTAAGTGCATGCCTACTCACAATGCTGTTCACATGTGAATGAATGTGCTAGTGTGTGCGTGTATATATACATGCGTGCGCTCATGTGTGTGTGTGTGTGGAGGGTGTATGGAAGTATGGTATGTGTATGTGTACATACGTATGTGTGTGTGTGTATAAATTTGTATGCGTGCTTGCTCTGTGTGGTTATAAGGGTCGAACCTTAGCCCTGCTTCTCAACGTTTGCCGGATTTGCCCTCTCGTAGCCTCACAAGCCTTGTCAAGCCTATTCTTAAAACTATATGTGAAGTCAACCTCCACCACTTTTTCATTGAGGTCATTTCACATACTGACCACCCGAGACAAATATTTCCTGACATCCCTGTGACTTATCTGTGTCTTAAATTTCCAGCTGTGCCCCTCACGTACCTGTTTCCCACCTTTAACACAGCCTATCCCTGTCTGCTTTATCAATTCCTCTTGAGTATTTGGTATGTTAGGTCCCCATTGGTCCTTCTGTCCTCCAGGGTCACTAGGCTTGATTCCTTCATCCATTCTTCATAGCTCGTACCCTTTAGCTCTGGAACTAGTCTCATTGCTTACTTCTGTACTTCAGTTTCTTAGTATGTTTCCTAAAGTGTGGTTTCCATTCTGGTTCTGCATACTCAAAGGTTGGCCTGACATGTGACTCTGTTGAGATTCCTGAAGGCCACTCTTGAGTTGCCAGTGGAGCATACACTCTAGAGGTTATTTGGTTGATGCAAGTCCCTGGCAATATGGTAGGCACTGTGCTTACTCCCAGGTCCTCTTTGGATAAGGTCTGCAGCCTCTGTCCCCCAAGTCTGGTCTTCTGACCCCCTTCCTCAGTTTTCACAACCTTGCATTTCCTGGGGTTGAATTCAAGTAACAACTTACCTTTTGCGTACTCGCCTAATTGTGGTTGCAGGGGTCAAGACTCAGCTCCTGGCCCCACCTCTTCACTGAGTGCTACTAGGTCCTCTCTCTCCCTGCTCCATGTGCTTTATCATACCTCATCTTAAAGCTATGTATCATTCCTGCCTCCACTACCTCACTTGCTAGGCTATTCCACTTCCTGACTACTCTGTGACTGAAGAAATGCTTCCTAACATCCCTTTGACTTATCTGGGTCTTCACCTTCCAATTGTGACCCCTTGTTTCTGTGTCCCCTGTTTGGAACATCCTGTCTGTGTGTGTATGGGGTTGTGTGTGGGGGGGTGTATGGGTGGTGTGTGTGTTTTTTTTTTTAACACTAGCTGTCTCCCACTGAGGTAGGTGACCCCCAATAAAGAAAAAAATTTTTTACTATCGCTGTCTTGTGAGAGGCATGCCGATACCAGTTCAGATGCCCCCTCCAAACTGCAGTATCCCCACCTCTTTAGAGTACAGGCACTGTACCTCCCACCCCTGGGATTCAAATTTGGCTAACCAGTTTCCCCTGAATCCCTTCATAATTGTTACCATGCTCACACTCCAACAACACATCAAATAATAAAACCCACTTGCCTCCACTCCTATTTAACACACTTGTACATAAATAACCCGCACATAGAAGAGAGGAGCTTATGACGACGTTTCGGTCTGACTTGGACCATTTACAAAGTCACACCGTGTGACTTTGTAAATGGTCCAAGTCGGACCGTAACATCGTCGTAAGCTCCTCTCTTCTGTGTGTGGGTTATTTGTGCATTGTTCCAGTCACGGTATTGTGCCTTTTTTTTGTTATTTAACACACTTGTGCATACCTGTTGGATGACTAATGGGCACTTCAAGATTTTTTCACATTTTTAATAATAATTAAAACTTTCCAAGCGACATACACTACTACATATTATGATTTCTTCATTTTTTTTTTTTTGTGATACTATACCTTTAACCCTTTGACTGTCGAGGCCGTATATATACGTCTTACGAGGTACCGTGTTCGACGTATACATACTCGTAAATTCTAGCGGCTTCAAATCAAGCAGGAGAAAGCTGGTAGGCCCACATGTGAGAGAATGAGTCTGTGTGGTCAATGTGCACCATATAAAAAAAATCCTGGAGCATGCAGTGCATAATGAGAAAAAAAAACTCGGACCGTTTTTTTTTTTTTTAATTAAAATGCCGACTTTGTGGTCTATTTTTGTATAGTGTTTATGGTTGTATTCTCGTTTTCTTGGTCTCATTTGATAGAATGGAAAACATATTATAGAGATAGAGGTGATTTTGATTGATTTTACTATAAAAAGAGCCTGGAAATGGAGCTCAAAGTAGGGGAAATGTTTGATTTTTGCCGATGTTCAAAAGTAAACAAATGATGTCATTGTCCAATAAATGTCCAACTAGCCATTCTAATATGTAGTCATGAATGGGTTGATGTTATTTATACAATTATTACAGTATTGCAGTAGTCTGCATAACAGTAAATCTTCTATTTTTTGTTTGAATAAAAATTCAAAATAGAAAACAAGAGTAATATCAGAGGGGCTTGGAGACGTGACTGATGAACAAAGAAAATACTATTTTAGAGCCAGGAGTGTTTGCATTGTTCATTCTGGACCTTATTTTGAAATTGTCATATTTTTTAATTTTTGTGAAATTAGCCAAATTGCAAATTTCTGACCACGTTATTGGGTAGTTGAAATCGGTAAATGGGCAGTTTCTTGTACCCAATTGATAGAAAAAATGGAGTTCTAAAGAAAAAGCTATGAGTTTGGTCGACTGGAACAATGGAATTAGCCGAAAATAGGGCTCAAGTGGGCGAAATCGCCGATTTGTAAATATCACAGAGGTCGCTAACTTCGCGAGAGCGTAATTCCGTCAGTTTTCCATCAAATTTCGTGTTTTTGGTGTTATTACAATCGATAAAGATTCTCTCTCATTTCATAAGAAAATTTTTTTTTTTTTTTTTTTAAATTTGGCGACACCAGGACACTTTAGGATTGGGGGTTGCGACAGTCAAGGGTTTTGGACTTCACTGTGCATTTCACCATTAAATATTTGCAGTGTTAGCATTTCAGACATCCAAGTAAGCCATGGGATACCATTACATGCAATATTATTACTATACGTTATATAATTGCAAAAATTTACTTTAAAGCAAAATGGTGAATTTATTATGGAAAAGTTTGTAGGAAGTGTGATTTTTGTCTTGATTTGTTTCTTCTTGAAGAGGTCTTTATTTTTTACGTGATAATTAATAAAAATAGAGGCAACAATTACAATGAATATCGCTGTCAAATGTCCTTAGGATACCAGTTCATTTATCTTGGACAGTAACTACGGCATCAGTTTTTATGGAAAAAGGTGAATGAAAAAACCGTATAGGAAAAAAAAAAATCAGTATTCACTGAAAGGGCAATGTGAAGGTGGAAGAAAAACAGATCATGCCGTGTGTATAACCACAGGAATAAACCTTCAATGAAAAAGGTAGTGCTTACCCCATTAATCCATATGGGTTAAGTGTATTTTGTGACTAATAATGATAATGGTAATAATTCTTGTACCATCACATTGTGATTTGAGTAGCTGCTCTTTTCTGCTACAGTATTCTTTTCCTCTTACCCATTCCATGCCCTTGCTGAGATGGACATAACCTGTTGATGGATGTATCAGTGTTATAATTTTGCCATTCCTCCACATGTGGTAAGTAAACCATGACGCAGTATTGTGTGTAGAATTACTCAGCAAGTGTTAAAAAAAAAGTTTGCTAAAATGTATGGAGAAAATTTTATTTAGAAACCACCCAAAACAGTAAGGAAAAGCAATCTCAAATGAAAGAAAACATTAGTGGAAAAGTTAAGATAGGAATATAAGCTTTATTCAGATTTGCTACATATGATTGTACAGAATGTTAAACGTTTACAAAATAATTGCAATAAGCACACAGTTGGTATTAGTATGAGTGTGTCAAATGAAAAATTAACAAATTTATCAAAAATAAAAACGGTAACCTTTCCATATAATGGGTCTGTGTATAACGAACTTCGGAAACACGGAGGAGAATCCACTGGATCGATCAGTTGGAAACTATGGACAAAAGTCTAGTCTGTTAGTTACACAATTGTCCAGTATTGTAACAATTGCAGCAAAACAATCTCTTCTCTATCCACCACCACTACCATTAGTAGCCACCTGCTTCCTCAATTAGTCCATTATATAGAGGGTTTACTGTAACTGCAATATAACAGGAAATTTAATACAGTATTTTCATTATGTACTTTAGATTGTCCATGCCAGTGTATACATATTAGTATGTGTGTATATGGACATGCAGTATATAAATATATTGTACTTGTGTGCATTTGAGTAAATGGATTTATGAATGTCTTTATGTATGAGATTGTGCATTGATGCATACTGAAGAAAAGAAAGCTGTGTATATGTACTATTTTTTTTTTTTTTTCACTATTTGCCATTATTTAAGTTTCGTGTATCATGTATATTTGAGTGTCTGTAAGTATGCTTTGGTAGCAGTTAATGAAGTGAGCTTGTTCATGAATCAAGTGAATGGCAGTGAGATCTCTGCTTTTGGGAATAGTAATGTTGATGTTTAGATATTTTTAAGATGTAGCACTAAGTGTAATTTATATATGAAACTGATATTTACTGTATCTTGAATCTTATTAACAAAATTATCAATCTGAATTGCCATTACTTACAATTTTGTAATGTCACACACTTATGTACTCCTTATTTAATTAAAGCTTCTAGTCCAAGTCAAGTCAAACATGTTGCTGACCAGTTTGTAAGTTCACCTTTGAATAAATATTTTAGTAATAATTTTACCCTCTTTGAAATCCATGTGTAATTTGAGTGTTTTCTGGAGAATTATTTTGGTCATGTTTCAAGCAAGTTTATGGCTTACTCTGCTTACCACTAATAGTTCCTTGTCTGGCCACTCTCACACTGAAGGAAGACTTGGTATGTCACAGATCCTGAAACACTGCCAGTACCATTTTCTTCAAGAGAATGGGGGTGGCCTTGATGCTGGTGAATGACTTGTAATCAAAGGAACTGGAGCTGCTCTTTCTCATACCAAACCTGATTGCTTCCCACTCCCCAGATGCTGTATGACCCTTAGGGGTTTAACACTTCCCATGAACATTTTTTTTTTTTTTTTTTTTTGGGGGGGGGGGGGGGACACCAGGCATCTCCTACTGAGATAGGGTGACCTGCAAAAAGGAAGACACACTTTCACCATTTTGCCGGGGTTTCACCAACACTAGTTCAGATGTTCTTCCAAACTGCCATATTACCTCCTGTCTGTCCTTCACAGCATAGGCACTGTACTACCCAGCTCCAGGACTATATAATAATACTGGTTAGCCTGACTTGAGTCCTGGAGGTGGAAAGTACAGTGTCTGAGCCTTGAAGCAGAGGTAGGGATACTGCAGTTTAGAGTGGCATCCGAGTTATAATGTCAAGATGATAATGGACGAGTAATGGTAAAGTGCTGCTTTTTTGGGTCACCATACCTTGGTGGCAGACTATTAGTGTGTTAAAAAAAATACTCATTAGTAGTCACTTGCAGCATTACTTATTATAATTGTATTGGTGTTCCTTATTCATTCATTCCTAAGTATGTATGCATACTGAGTCAGCCTTCACTCTTATACAAAGCTAAGACAGTATGCTGGACTCATTGCTCAACAAATTTGCAGAAAGAGACTGCTGGTAATGCCATCACTAAAACATTTAAAAAATGTAAAGGTGTCTGCTGTTAAACAATTTGGGATTCACATTTCTAACTTTAAGTCAGAAATAATGTGATTGCACCAGACAAGTCTGGTCCAGAGCTGGCCTATGAGAGTAGAAAAACTATTGTAAGCCTTCAAAGGTGAAGGTACTACACAATTTTTTTTCTAACAAGCATTACCTCTTGAAGAGGGGGCTCCTTGGTGTGGTGAAGAGGCCCTTGGTCTGAGGAATTAGACCTTTTGGTCTCCTTAGACCCAACCTAATTACCCCCCAATCCCCCCTTCCCTATCCCATCCTTCCCATCCCCCCTTTTTCCCTTTCCTCCTCCCCATCCTTTTCCTAGTCCCTTCCTATTTTCAGCCTTTGGGATTCTTCCCACAGGCACTCTAGTTCCTAGGTAGGGGGAAGAGTACCGGGGTCCATCCCATTCCGTTGAGGTCCTTGGCAGTGGTGTAGTTTGCCGTGGAATCTGGATCACCTGGGGATGTTCCGATCCCTCTCTGGTCTCCCAGGGGGCGGTGGCTTTAGGTGTCTTTTGGGTGACTGGTGTATCTCTGGAGGCTGAGGCTACCTTTCGGATTCCAGAGGGTGGTGGCCAAAGGTATGCTTTGTGGCAGGTGTCCATCCGCCCTCTCTTGTCCACCGAGGTGGCTCGGCGGATGTGAGGTTGCTATCCCGGATTGCTGGTGTACTGCCATGAAGGGTAGTGTATGCACTACTTGTAGTGCTGAGGTCATCTTGGGCAAGGAGAGAGATTTACGGCCCTTTCATTCCTCCTAGAAGCTATTCCTCCATGTTCTCCCCTCGCACTTTTTTCTTTTCATTTTTTTTTTTTTAAACAAGAAGAAAGGAGTGGCCTAACCATGGAGTTCCCAACCCATGAACCTGCTCCCCCCGGGCCCCTTCCTGATACCGCACTCTGTTCTGACTGCCTCGTTATTTGACCACTCTTCAAACATTTCTAATGCCCCTGTACCTCTTGCTGGTGCCGTTTCGACACCTGCTCCACATACTGGGGTTTTGACCGACTCCTTCGATATGTCTGACCTCCACTTTTCTTTAACTATGCTTCCAGCTTCTCCCTCTATGGTGTGGCAATTTTTGGATCACCCACCCTCCCCATGTCGGACCAACTCCAGTCCCACACCTTAACGCCCAAGACCATTACCTGATGATACTTCTTCACTTCCTTCTCGTCCTACTCAGAAAAGACCGGCACATCACGCACTCCCTTAACATGCTGTTTCAAAATGCACAATGGACTAAGTTTTTTACTCTATGACCAACTTCCTCTACTACCTGTCCTTCTGACCATAGTATTGGCAAGGCCCTCCTAATGCAGTGTTGGTAGAGATATACATGTATCCTTATATGCTCTCAAGAGCAGTACATGCATCATCACTGTGCAGAATACTAACCAAGCTCACAATCTTTCTTTCCTTACAACTATCAATACTATTCCTGTAACTATTGAAAAACATCATTCCCTCAATTCTTGTAGTGGTACTGTCATTCTGCCCCATACCATTGTCCAACAGAATTTCCAGACATGTGGTGATGATATTCTGGAACAGCTAGATCTCTAAGACCTCCCAATCCTCAAAGCAGACACTTATGTCCTCCCTGCCCTCAGGCAGAGACAACACCCTTGCTTAACTTTTGACTGCCGTGATCTTCCGTCCTCTGTATATTTACTGGGACACTGTTTACAAGTACGAAAGGTGATCCCTACATAGCAACAGTGTAGAAATTGCTGGCATTTTGGTCATCCAGCAAAATATTGCAGGTCCATCGCCGAATACCCAGTCTGTGGTGCCAATGACCATACCAATACGTCTTGTAGTCTACCTCCTTCTTACCCTAATTGTCATGAGGCTCGCCCATCTTCCTCTTGCCGTTGCCAAGTTTACTTAAATGAGCATGAAATCTGTTGTCTCAAAGAGGCAGAAGGCCTCCTATATGCCATGGCAATCTCTCATCTACGCCTCCATGGAAACTTCCCCGTATTTCTTATTCTCGAGTTACTAAATGTCTACCCTCCTCTGGGGTACCAACTTCTGCAGCCTCCTCTGTGGTCACCCCTTTCTCTAATTCTTTTGCTGTCCTGGACTCAGAGGTCCCTATCTCAGCACCTCACTCTGTTCTCACCTCTTCCTCTTCTCACAAGTTTGTGTGTCTACGAGACCTTGCACAACACCTACTCCCCATCGCCCCTCTCCTCCGAAATCCAACACATCCCCATTACATATTAAAAATCTCCTTTCCTTCTGCAACCTGCTCATTTTTCCTGCCCAGTCTCTGTACCCGGGTTCTTCACCTCTAACTGGCTGTTATGAGTATGGAGATTCATCCTCCTCATACAGTACTTTCTAACCCTGTCCCCTCCCAAGTTTCTTACCCTTCTGCCCCCTCCCAGGTCGCTTTCTCTACTGTCCCCTCCCAAGCTTCTCCTCTAGTTCCCTCTACCCTTTTGCCCACCCCCCCTACTTTGGTACAGTCCATCATCTCCCCAATTTTTACTCAACCTCCTTCCATCTCCAATGTTGTACCACATACAGCATCCTTGTCCTCAGAAACACTTGAAGGTATCTCAGAATACAGTGAGGAGACTAGAGCATTGATGGACACCGATCCACATCCTGTTCCTCCTCTTCACTCTTCTCCGTCTGCACAACTCCTTTCTTTGCAGAGTCCCAATCTTTTGCTGTTTAAAAGTTTTCTGTTACTTCCACATGTGGACTTTAGATTTCTTGTATCTTTCTCTTCACAAATCAGTAGAATATCCATGGCCTCAGAGGTAACCGGGGTGAGTTCCAGGTGTTGCTCTCCCGTTTTTCCCGTTTCTGTTTGTTTGCAAGAATCCGAATTACACTCCGTTGTTATCCATCCCATCTCAGGCTATGGTTTATTATATTTATTGGATCCTTTTCCCGATGGAGCCTTTAATGAAAGTGAACTTCTTATACACACCAGTATTCCATACTGTCAGCTCTTTGTTCATGCTTCGCTGCATTACACTGCAACCCGTATCCACTTGAATAAGTGGTATACAGTCTGTTCTTTGTATCTCCTTCTCAGGCTTATCTATCCTGGATATTGCATTTCTGGTTTCTTCCTTACTGCCACCACTTCTGTACTTGGCGATTTTAATACCCACTATTTCCTCTGGGGGTCTCACTGTGACTCCTGCGGCATTCAGTTGGAGGCTCTTCTCGCTTCTTTCCCCCTCCATGTTTTAAATATGGGTTCTCCCAACCATTTTGATCCTTGTACTCATTCTCTCTCTTGCATCAATCTCTCGGCCTGCTCTTCCTCCACTGTACTAGACTTCACCAGGTCTGTCCTCCCAGACTTGCATGACAGTGATCAGTTTCCAATTGTTCTTACTTCTCCTTCATAATCACCACCTCCTTGTAGCCCATGCTGATAATTTGACCGAGCAAACTGGGACCTTTACTCACATCTAACTGCTTTTAGTGAGGTTCCTTCTTCATCCTCCATTGATTGAAATTGAAACTGAAATGTTTATTTCTCTAACGATTACAATGTGAGGTTTACATATTATAAAATATTAATTACAAAGAAGGCCACTAGCATGCCTAGGCATTTTGGGCAGACTAATACTAATTCTCACTCAATATTGACAAAGGTTATGGAACATATTGATATTAAAGTTAGGTAACTGTAGTGATTAAATAGACTTACAATAAGAAAGAAGGAACACTGCAACAGGCCTACTGACCCATGCGGAGCAGGTCCATCCCCCCCTCCCCGGATTAGCCCAATGACCCACCCAGTTGGTCACCTCCACTCAAGGAAGGAGCACGGCACCAGACCCAGCAGCACAAGCTAGTCAGGTCCAACTCACACCCACTCATATATTTATTTAACCTATTTTTAAAACTACACAACGTTTTAGCCTGAATAACTGTACTCGGGAGTTTGTTCCACTCATCCACACCTCTATTACCAAACCAGTGCTTTCCTATGTCCTTCCTGAATCTGAATTTTTCCAACTTGAAACCATTGCTGCGAGTCCTGTCTTGGCTGGAAATTTTCAGCACGCTATTTACATCCCCTTGATTTATTCCCATTTTCCATTTATACACCTCGATCATATACTCCCTAATTCTACGCCTTTCGAGAGAGTGCAGATTCAGGGCCCTCAGTCTATCCTCATAGGGAAGATTTCTGATACATGGGATCATCTTTGTCATCCTCCTTTGTACATTTTCCAGAGCATTTATATCCATTCTGTAATACGGTGACCAGAACTGAGCAGCATAGTCTAAATGAGGCCTAACCAAGAGTTGAAGAACAACCTGAGGACTTCTATTATTTATACTTCTAGATATGAAGCCAAGAATTCTGTTAGCTTTATTGCAAACACTAATGCACTGTTGTCTTGGTTTTAGATTACTGCTAACCAGAACTCCTAAATCCTCTTTGCAATCAGTAGTATTAAGATCTACATTATTTAGTTTATATGTCGCATGGTTGTTTTCCTGTCCAACATTTAGAACTTTGCATTTATCTATATTAAACTGCATCTGCCACTTCTCCGACCATTGCATCAGTCTATTCAAATCATCCTGGAGTGCTCTAAGTGTCCTCATTAGAATGAATTGGACGGCCTATTTTAGTGTCATCAGCAAATTTGCTTAAGTCGCTATTTATTCCCTCATCTATGTAGTTTATGTAAATTGTGAACAACGGGCCCAACACTGACCCCTGAAGAACACCGCTTGTGACATGCCCCCATTCTTATTTCTCCCCATTTATGCAAACTCTCTGCTGCCTATTTGTCAGCCATGCCTCTACCCAGGAAAAAATTTCTCCTCCTATTCCGTGTGCCTTAAATTTCCTCAATAGCCTCTGATGTGGAACTATCGAAAGCCTTACTGAAGTCCATATACACAATATCACATTCATTACCATAATCTACCTCCTCAAACACCTTAGTGAAAAAAGTTAGTAAATTCCTAAGACAAGAACGCCCCTTTGTAAAACCGTGTTGAGATTCACTAATCAATCTGTGCCTATCAAGATGGCTATGAATTGCTTCGGCAATTATTGATTCCATAAATTTTCCCACTATGGAAGGCTTGTTGGTCTATAGTTCGAAGCCAAGGACCTGTCACCTGCCTTGTAAATAGGTATTACATTTGCCATTTTCCACTTATCAGGCACTATGCCAGTTTGTAGTGATATGTTAAAAAGATTAGCCAAAGGTATGCTAAGTTCCTCTTTACATTCCTTTAACACATTTAAGAATATAACAATCTAAATTTAGTAATGAGAATGGTTGATGAACTTTTACACCTCTTCTCGACCTCAATTTTAACCGCAGCTTCACATTCTATACCCCAAACCTCGGGCAGGCATTCTCAGAAGTGCGTGCCTTGGTGGTCTCCTGTTCGTGCCCGGGCAGTACATTTGAAACGCGCTGCATGGGGCAGGTACTGGTACGTACAATAGAACCACAGAGGGACCCCTTGATTTTAAGCAGAAGCAAGCAGTCGCTCGCCATGTCATCCGTGACACTAACCACTTGCTGACGTGATTATGTTTCCACCATCACCTCTGCTTCCTCTACTAGTGCAGTCTGGAAAAAAGTACAGAAACTAAGTGGTAAATACCCTCCCGTCCCAGCTCCAGTTCTTCAGGTTGCTGGTGTTGATATTGCAAACCCTCTTGACACTGCCACCGAAATTGGTAATCATCTTGTCCATATCTCTCGGGCTCCATCTATACCTCTCATTTCGTTCCTCAAATGCTGCCAGTGAGTTAGAGCCCTTGAACTTTTCTTCTATCAGAGAAGAATCTTATAATGTGCCTTTTGCACTTCTGGAACTGAAGGCAACACTCTCAGCTTGCTATCATTGGCAGCTGGGCTTGACGGCATTCATATTCGGATGCTACAGCATTTACATCAGTCAGCCCTTGCAGTCCTCTTATGACTCTCTTAAATCTTATTTGGTCACAAGGCGTTCTTCCTCAGCTGTGGAAATCTGCCATTGTTCTCCCTTTCTGCAAACCGGGTACTACAGGACATGATGCCTCCCACTATCGTCCCATTGCTCTTACCAGTGCAGTTTGCAAGGTGATGGAACGTCTGGTAAACAGACGTTTGATGTAGTATTTAGACACACACAACAGTCTCTCCATTAGCCAATGTGGCTTTCGTAAGTGCTGTTCTACCATTGACCCCTTACTACCCTTAGATATGTATGTCTGTAATGCCTTTGCCAATAACTACTCAGTTATCGCCATCTTTTTTGACCTTGAGAAGGCATATGACACTACTTGGAGGTATAATATCTTGACCCAGGCCCACTCTTTAGGCCTCCAAGGCAATCTACCATTTTTCCTTAAGAGCTTCTTAACTGAAAGACACTTCCATGTTCGGGTTAATAATATGCTTTCCCCGGACTTTGTCCAAGCTGAAGATGTTGGCCGGGGGTGTGAGCACAACATTTTTTCTCCTTGCTATAAATGATCTGGCCTCTGTTCTTCCATCCAATATTTGGTCATTGCTTTATGTTGATGACTTCGCTATAGCTTGTGCAGGTGCTGACTGTCACCTCATTGCAGTTTCTCTCCAGAATGTGGTCAACCATGTTTCCAACTGGGGCCACCACTCATGGGTTTAAATTTTCTAGTACTAAAACTCACCAAATTACTTTCACTAGACATTCCGTTGTCTCTAATCATCCATTGTACCTATATGGCTCACGTATCCCAGAACGTGATACAGTCAGGTTTCTAGGCCTTCTGTTTGACCATAGGTTATCCTGGAAACCTCACATTACCTCTCTGAAGACAACTTGTCATAGCCGGCTGAACTTCCTTAAAACCCTTGCTCATTTTTCATGGGGGGCTGATAGTAGAACTCTCCTTCATCTACGTCCAGCCCTAATTTTATCGAAACTCGATTATGGCAGCCAGATATATTCAGTGGCCTTTCCTGCAACTTTCTCTAGCCTTAATCCCATCCATCACCAGGAGTTACATTTATGCCCTGGTGCTTTTCGCTCTTCACTGGTTGAGAGCCTCTGTGCAGAGGCAAACATACCATCCTTGTCCGATCGCCGTGATGTTCATTGCCTTCACTATTATGTTCGCTCTCATGACCTCCGCAATCCTTCCATATATAGAATAGTCGCAGATATTAGGAGACGCTCTTTATTTGTTCGTTGCCCGTTTACTCCGTCCCTTTTCTCTTCGCCTACATTCGCTCATCTTCTCTTCAATTACCACCTCTCTATGTTCATGTAGCATCTTACTTTTCCCTATTCCCTTGGGAAGTTCCAACGGTTAGTGTTTGCTCTTTCTCACTGCCATGCACGAAAGCCCAACTGCCTATGGTGGCTTCTCGCTCTCTTTTTCTTAACCACTTCCTATCTCATTCTCGTGCCATTGCAGTGTACACCGATGGTTCCAAGTCTTCTGACAGCATTAGATTTGCAGTGGTTTTTCTGGACAGTGTTGGGCAAAGTCATTTATTATCCCTGGCTAGCAATTTTAAGGCTGAATTGTATACCATTTTTGTAGCACTTATCCATGTTGCATCTATGCCCGTGTTACCATTTGTGGTCGTTTCAGATTCTCTTAGTGCTTTACAGGCTGTACAAAAATTTGATACACATCATCCCCTGGTTCTTCGTATCCAACTTTGGTTACACTGTATCTCTACCAAGCACAAAGATATTGTTTTTTGTTGGGTCCCCGGTCATGTTGACATACAGGGCAATGAACAGGCAGACACTGCTGCATGGTCAGCAGTACATGACCTCCCAGTTTCACATAGAGGTGTTCTATTCAGACTATTTTGCTGTAATTGCTACCCACCTTTGCACCTATTGGCAACAACATTGATCTGATCTGCTCTATAATAAATTATATTCTATTAACCCTTTGAGGGTTTCAGACGTACTAGTACGGCTTACGACCCAGGGTTTTTGACGTACTAGTACGCCTAAATTCTAGCACCTTCAAATCTAGTGGGAGAAAGCTGGTAGGCCTCCATATGAAAGAATGGGTCTATGTGGTCAGTGTGCATGGTATAAAAAAAAATCCTGCAGCACACAGTGCATAATGAGAAAAAAAAAACTTTGACCGTTTTTTTGGAATAAAACAGCGACTTTGCACTGTATTTTCGTATGGTATTTATTGTTGTATTCTAGTTTTCTTGGTCTCATTTTATAGAATGGAAGGCATATAGAAATTGAGATGATTTTGACTGGTTTTACAATGAAAAGTACCTTGAAATTGAGTTCAAAGTAGCAGAAATGTTTGATTTTTACCAAAGTTCAAAAGTAAACAAATCATGCCAAGCGTCCAATACACGTCAACTGGTGAGTCTAATATTCTTTTGCAAGTGCACCAATATGATTCACACCATTTTTTACACTAATGCATTAGTCTGCATAACAGTAAATCTTCTATTTTTTGTGAGAATAAAAATTCAAAGTGGAAAGCAAAAGAATGTAAGAGGGGCCTTGAGACATGACTAATGAACAGAGGAAATGTCATTTTAGTGCCAGGAATGTATTTCTTGTTTGTTCTGGACCCTATTCGGAAATATGCATCTTTTGAAATTTGTGTGAAATTGGCAAAATTGCTAAATTCTGACCACTGTACTGGATAGTTGAAATTGGTAAATGGGTGGTTTCTTGCACTCATTCAATAGAAAAAATGGAGTTCTAGCGAAATATTCATGTTTTTTGTCGACTAGTACAGTGGAACTGGCCGAAAATGGGGCTCAAAGTGGGCAAAATCGCCGATCCGTAAACATCGCCGAGACCGCTAACTTCGCGAGAGCATAATTCCGTAAGTTTTCCATCAAATTTCATATTTTTGGTGTCATTATGATCGGGAAAAGATTCTCTATCTTTTCATAAGAAAAAATTATTAATTTTTTTTTTAAATTTGGCCGACCCTGAGAACGAGTCTCGGAGAGGGCCTGTCGACCCTCAAAGGGTTAAACCAAGTATAGGTTTCTGGGTGTCTTCTTATCACCAGTGTCGAGGTTGGGAGACTACTCTCTCCCGTCTTCGCATCGGCCACACTTGTCTTACTCACGGGTATCTCATGGAAAGGTGCCCTGGTCCACTCTGTGAGAACTGTCAGGTTCCAGTTTCTGTTAGCCATATTCTGCTGGACTGCCCACTCTATCAACGAGCAAGCAGAATTTACCTCCAGCATCGTCATCGCTCTACTGCCCTTACTTACCTTCTCATCTTGCTGATGGACCCTCCTTTAACCCAGACTCTCTCACTGGCTTTTTGACAGCAACTGATTTACTGCACGAAGTCTGATAACTCTAGCACTCCTCACAGCCCGTTCTACCTCAATCTCTTGCTACCCTCTACCCCTGTACTATCCACTGCCCTGCTGCACTCCATACCCTAATAATCATCTCTCTCTCTCTTATTACCCATTACTTATTGATTTTGGAATTTTTTAAATGGCCTGGAAGTTGCAACTAAATGTTTTAATGTAACGTACAGCCTCTCCTCACTTAGCGACGTACTCGTTTACCGACGCCTCGGACTTACGACAGGCTCTCTGACCCGTATTCATACCTAATTAATGTATATTAAGAGCTGATTTCCTTTATTCTGTTTATTTCAATATACAGTACACTACTGTATAAACATTTAAAAATGTACCAGAAATGCTATAAATGGTGCAAAAGTGACATTAAAACAATATTAAAGATGGTTGACACAAACTCACTACCATTATAATACAGTGGTGTATGCTCCTCACTTAGCAACAAATTCATTTAACGATGTGGTCTCAGGGACGGAACTTTGTCGTTAAGTGAGGAGAGGCTGTACTTAGTAGGAGCTCTCTTTGAATTCTTCCCTCCACCCATATGTCTTGTCGCCCCCCCCCCCCAAAAAAAAAAAAAAACACCAACTGATTTCACCTGAAGTTCCCAGCCCAGGAGGGGGCCCATCTCTGATGAGTACAGTACTGTTAATTTTTGTGTTAAATTTTTTTAGAAATGCACAGGAAATTAGCAGGACATGAATCCTGGAAGTGGGAAGGGCAGTGCCTGCATTCTGGAGGGGTGGGGATGTTGCATGTAATTATTGAAGGATGATGGATCCTCATCATATGAGCCCCTCAAGGAAGGTTCCTTGATGCTAGTGAGGGCCTCTTGATCTAGGGAATTGGATCTGTGCTCCAGTTCCCTGAATTAAGCCTGAATACCTTCCACATCCCCCACAGGCACTGTATAATCCTATGGGTTTAGTACTTCTCCCTTGATTATAATAATCATTGTATGAGCCTTCAACAAATCTTATTCTCTTTGCTGGTGGAGAGTCTTGCCTTGAAGTTGATAGCTGCCAAATGATAGAGCTACCTACTTTTGAAGGCTGGGGTGGCTGTGGCACTTTCTTAATCCTAGAAACTTTGGTAAACTGAGGATTATAATACTAATTAATAATTTAAGCATTTAATAATAAATTTAATAAATTTATTTTAACAGGCAAAAACCTTACAGTAAAAATTGTACAGTTAATAGGTCTAACTCTCCCTTAAAAATTCCATTTGTATGACTCAAAACTCATTTAGTCAATGATTCCCAGTCATTATCGGGAATCTTTGAATTTGCTAACTCTGGCTTTTTGGCTGGTTCTGCCTCACTGACTTTCATTTTTCGTTTTCTTGGCTTTTGGATGGGTGGAATGAAATCATCAACATCTAAATCATCTGTCACCAGGAGACAGTTTAGCCTCGACTTCAGGTACTCCTAAAAAAAAAAAAAAAAAATAATATTAATTGGCATGTTTGGTATACTGTATTCTGTTAGGGACAGGAAACCTGTAGCCTGTTTCCTCCTAGACAAGAGCAAGGTTATGTTTACACAGTCACCCATTCAGTTGTTTGACTGATAGTATAAGCCAACAAGTAGATGAAAAGACAATCAGTTGCAGGGGAAACCTTTATTACTTCTACATTTCCCTGGGTGTTCATTTGGCTTGTTAGGCAAATGAGAACCCTTAGGTAAAGCCTGATAGCATTAGAAGTTCAAGGTGGGGGTTACGAGAAAGATCCAAGAGCAAGTGTCTGGTACAAGGCCAATTCCAGGATCCTGCATTTTGTTCCATCTTCCTAAACCAGTTGTTGTGTCCCCCCCCCCAGGGTGGGATGGGGGGTTACTTGCTGTCTGTATATCTACTTTATAAAATCTGGCTTTGGATAAAACTTTGTAGTAGTAATAAAAGTTCCCTGCAACATAGTACCTTTTTATCAACCATCTGGTTACTGGCTTTAATTTCATAAATGCATATATACAATGATATCTCAGTGTAATGGACTAAAGAGGGCAAAAGGGGGTGGGGGTCCACTTCAGTGAAAATCTGTTGCACTGATGTACTACTGGACATGGAAAAACTGTATTAATGACATGACCAAACATACTCAAAATAAACTATACTAATTCAGTACAGTGGAACCTCGGTTTTCGTATGTCCCAGTTTTCGCAGGATTCGGTTTTCGATGACTTTTTCCATCAAAATTTTGTCCCAGTTTTCGTACATCACCTCTGTTTTTGTAGAGCTGACAATGGTCCGTACCAAACGCGTCCGCCTGCCCACCCGCGTCAATTGTCCACTCAAACTCCAAGTGAACTCAGTCTGCCTTTGTTTATCATTGAGTGAGCATCGCCTTGTGCGTTCAGCCGAAACATTTCATAATAATCTATTGTTTGCTATGCTTGTTTATTGAGTGCAACTACTAAATAAGCCACCATGGGGCCAAAGAAAGTTCCGATTGCCAGCCCTTTGATAAAGGTGAGAAACGCGATAGAATTAAAAAAAGAAGTCGTAGCAAAGTACGTAAGTGACTCTCAAGCTGGTCCTAGTGCCAGTAAAAGACAAAGAAGGGAAGTAACCCCGGATAGAGAATTGATACCTGAAGTCCTTATGGAAGGGGATTCCCATTCCAAACAATAACCTCTCCTCCCTCTCCCTTCCTTGCCATCTTCTATACGCCAACAAGAGCCTTCAATAAAGGTATAAGTGATGTTAAATGTTCATTTATCCTTTTCATTATCATTTATATTTATTTCTCATTGTTTTCTGTATGTAAAATTATAGTTATTCTCTATAAAATGTACTTTTTGTTAATATTTTTGGGTGTCTGAAATGGATTAATTGGATTTACATAATTTCTTATGGGAAATAATGCTTCAGTTTTGGTACAATTCGGTTTTCGTCAGACTTTCTGGAACGAATCACAAAAACCGAGGTTTCACTGTATATTAAATTACCTGAAAATAAGAAGTTAAGAGTGTGGGGAAGGTGCATGAGGCTGTAGGTAGATTATATTATAATAAAAAAGAAGCGCTAAGCCACAAGGGCTATACAGCGGCTGTAGGTAGAATGAAAGGGAGTTAAGCAGCCGGGATTGATGGGATCAAGACAGAAATGTTAAAAGCAGGTGGGGATATAGTTTTGGAATGGTTGGTGCTTTTATTTAATAAATGTATGAAAGAGGGAAAGGTACTAGGGATTGGCAGAGAGCATGTATAGTTCCTTTGTATAAAGGCAAAGGCAACAAAATTGTGTGTAAAAATTATAGGGGAATAAGCCTGTTGAGTATACCTGGTAAGGTGTATGGTAGAGTTATTATTGAAAGAATTAAGAGTAGGATGGACAGCAGGATCACAGATGAACAAGGAGGCTTTAGGTAGGGTAGGGGATGTGTAGACCAAGTGTTGACAGTGAAGCATATAGGTGAACAGTATTTAGATAAAGGTAAAGAAGTTTTTGTTGCATTTATGGATTTGGACAAGGCATGTAATAGGGTAAATAGGGGAGCAATGTGGCAGATGCTGCAAGTCTATGGAGTAGGTGGTTGGTACTGAAAGCAAGTAAGAGCTTTTATGAGGATAGTAAGGCTCAGGTTAGAGTATATACCTTAGACAGGGATGCATGATATCACCATTGTTGTCCAATATATTTATAGATGGGGTTGTAAGAGAAATGAATGCTTGGGTGTCAGCAAAAGGTGTGGGATTAACCCTTTCGGTGTCCAGACCCCCTGATCTGAAAAGTGTCCATAGTGTCCAAGAATTTAAAAAAAAAAAAATTGTTATTTTTTCTTATGAAATGGTAGAGAATCATTTTCTGAGGGTAATAAAACAAAAGCACAGTGGAACCCCAACTTTCGAACTTTCTTCGTTCCAGAAGGCTGTTCATGTGCTGATACCAAACGAATTTGTTCCCATAAGGAATAATGTAAATTAGATTAATCCATTTCAGACCCCCAAAAATACACTTACAAAAGCACTTACAATGATACACTTACATAACTGGTTGAGTTGGGAGTAGTTCAAATCTCGCGGTACCACTGTACAAAATTTAATGGAATGTTGATGAAATTACACTTTTGCAAATTTTGCTGTCAGCGATATTTATGCATTTGAGTCCTATTTTAGGCCAATTGTGTTGTTCCAGTCAACCAAATTCTTAGCTACTTTGCTAGTATGTCTTCCATTTTATGGAATGAGCACAAGAAACTGCCCAATCAACTATTTCAACTACCCAATAAAGTGATTAAAACTTGGTAATTTGGCCATTTTCACACAAATTTCAAAATAGGGTCCAGAATAAATAATGCAGGCATTCCTGGCACTAAAATAACATTTCTGTTCATTAGTTATGTTCCCAGGCTTTACACATGAATTCCTTTTTTAATTTTTTTTTTTAACAAGTCGGCCGTCTCCCACTGAGGCAGGGTGACCCAAAAAAGAAAGAAAATCCCCAAAAAGAAAATACTTTCATCATCATTCAACACTTTCACCACACTCACACATTATCACTGTTTTTGCAGAGGTGCTCAGAATACAAGTTTAGAAGCATACACATAAAAAGATACACAACATATCCCTCCAAACTGCCAATATCCTAAACCCCTCCTTTAAAGTGCAGGCATTGTACTTCCCATTTCCAGGACTCAAGTCCGACTATATGAAAATAACTGGTTTCCCTGAATCCCTTCACTAAATATTACACTGCTCACACTCCAACAGATCATCAGGTCCCAAGTACCATTCGTCTCCATTCACTCCTATCTAACACGCTCAGGCACGCTTGCTGGAAGTCCAAGCCCCTTGTCCACAAAACCTCCTTTACTCCCTCTCTCCAACCCTTTTGAGGACGACCCCTACCCCGCCTTCCTTCCCCTATAGATTTATATGCTTTCCATGTCATTCTACTTTGATCCATTCTCTCTAAATGACCAAACCACCTCAACAACCCCTCTTCTGGCCTCTGACTAATACTTTTATTAACTCCACACCTTTTCCTAATTTCCACACTCAGAATTTTCTGCATAATATTTACACCACACATTGCCCATAAACAGGACGTCTCCACTTCCTCCAACCGTCTCCTTGCTGCTGCATTTACCACCCAAGCTTCACACCCATATAAGGGTGTTGGTACTACTATACTTTCATACATTCCCTTCTTTGCCTCCATAGATAACGTTTTTTGACTCCACATATACCTCAACACACCACTCACCTTTTTTCCTTGATCAATTCTATGATTAACCTCATCCTTCATAAATCCATCCGCCGACACGTCAACTCCCAAGTATCTGAAAACATTCACTTCTTCCATACTCCTCCTCCCCAATTTGATATCCAATATTTCTTTATCTAAATCATTTGATACCCTCATCACCTTACTCTTTTCTATGTTCACTTTCAACTTTCTACCTTTACACACATTCTCAAACTCATCCACTAACCTTTGCAGTTTTTCTTTAAAATCTCCCATAAGCACAGTATCATCAGCAAAAAGTAACTGTGTCAATTCCCATTTTGAATTTGATTCCCCAAAATTTAATCCCACCCCTCTCCTGAACACCCTAGCATTTACTTCCTTTACAACCCCATCTATAAATATATTAAACAACCATGGTGACATTACACATCCCTGTCTAAGACCTACTTTTACCGGGAAGTAGTCTCCCTCTCTTCTACACACCCTAACCTGAGCCTCACTATCCTCATATAAACTCTTTACAGCATTTAATAACTTACCACCTATTCCATATACTTGCAACATCTGCCACATTGCTCCTCTATCCACTCTATCATATGCCTTTTCTAAATCCATAAATGCAATAAAAACTTCCCTACCTTTATCTAAATACTGTTCACATATATGCTTCAATGTAAACACTTGATCTACACATCCCCTACCCACTCTGAAACCTCCTTGCTCATCCGCAATCCTACATTCTGTCTTACCTCTAATTCTTTCAATTATAACCCTACCGTACACTTTTCCTGGTATACTCAGTAAACTTATTCCTCTATAATTTTTACAGTCTCTTTTGTCCCCTTTCCCTTTATATAAAGGGACTATACATGCTCTCCGCCAATCCCTAGGTACCTTCCCCTCTTTCATACATTTATTAAACAAAAGTACCAACCACTCCAACACTATATCCCCCCCTGCTTTTAACATTTCTGTCATGATCCCGTCAGTTCCAGTTGCTTTACCCCCTTTCATTCTACGTAATGCCTCACGTACCTCCCCCACACTTACATTCTGCTCTTCTTCACTCCTAAAAGATGGTATACCTCCCTGACCAGTGCTTGAAATTACTGCCTCTCTTTCTTCCTTAACATTTAAAAGTTCCTCAAAATATTCTCGCCATCTACCTAATACCTCCATCTCCCCATCTACTAACTCCCCTACTCTGTTTTTAACTGACAAATCCATACTTTCCCTAGGCTTTCTTAACTTGTTTAACTCGCTCCAAAATTTTTTCTTATTTTCATTAAAATTTCTTGACAGTGCCTCTCCCACTCTATCATCTGCTCTCCTTTTGCACTCTCTCACCACTCTCTTTACCTTTCTTTTACTCTCCATATACTCTGCTCTTCTTATAACACTTCTGCTTTGTAAAAACCTCTCATAAGCTACCTTTTTCTCTTTTATCACACCCTTTACTTCATCATTCCACCAATCACTCCTCTTTCCTCCTGCCCCCACCCTCCTATAACCACAAACTTCTGCCCCACATTCTAATACTGCATTTTTAAAACTATTCCAACCCTCTTCAACCCCCCCACTACTCATCTTTGCACTAGCCTACCTTTCTGCCAATAGTCGCTTATATCTCACCCGAACTTCCTCCTCCCTTAGTTTATACACTTTCACCTCCCTCTTACTTATTGTTGCCACCTTCCTCTTTTCCCATCTACCTCTTACTCTAACTGTAGCTACAACTAAAAAAAAAAAATAAAATAAAAAAAAAGAATAGAAGATTTACTGTTATGCATTATTGTAATAATTGTGTATTAGACCAACCAGTTGGACACATATTGGACAAGTGATATAATTTGTGTACTCTGGAATACATGCCAGCAAAAACTGAAAATTTCCACTATTCTGAGCTCAATTTCAAGCTACTTCCAGTCCTGAAACCAATCAAAATCATCTCTATTTCTGTTATATATCTTCCATTCTATCAAATGATACCAAGAAAACAACCATAAATACCATCCAAAAATACACCGCAAAGTTGCTATTTTAAACCACAAACAGTTACAGTTTTTTCCCCCATTATTCACTGTGTAGGGCATAATTATTTTTATACAGTGCACACTTACTGCATTGACCCATTCTCTCATATCTAGGCCCAAATTCACCACTCACTGGTTATCTGAGTGAGATAAGCTCATGGCATAGTACTACGGCACAGACAGCGACTGCAAACCCATAGAACTACAGCAAGGATGGGGAAGGGGTTAAGAGATAATGAACCTAACACAAAGTGGAAGTTGTCACAAATGCTTTTTGCTGATGAAGAGAAGTTGCAGGGACTGGTGAATGAGCTTGAAAGGGTATGTAAAAGAAGGAAATTAAAAGTGAACCTAGGTAAAAGTAAGGTAATGTGGAAAACAAAAAAGTTTAAGTAATGAAAGATTGGACATCAGAGTGGAGGGAGAGAGTATGGAGGAAGTGAACGTATTCAGATATCAGGGAGTGGATTCGTCAGTAGATGGGTCTATGAAAGATGAGGTGAATCATAGAACTGATTAGGAGGGAAAAAGTGAGTGGTGCACTGAGGAGTCTGTAGAGACAAAGAAGATCCATGGAAGCAAAGAAGGGAATGTATGAGTACAGTGGAATGTATGAGTATAGTGGAATGTATAAGTATAGTGGAATGTATGAGTATAGTGGTACAGTGGTCCCTCGTTTATTGTCATTACTCCGTTCCTGGAAGTGCGACGATTATCAAAATAGACGATTTTCGAATCAATTTTCCCCATAAGAAATAATGTAAATACAATTAATCTGTTCCTGACACCCAGAAGTATTAAAACAAAAATTTTTTTTACATGAAATATAGATGTAGTACATAAACAATACAATGGGACATGATGAATTAAACATTAACAGCATAACACTTACCTTTATTGGCGGTTCTTCTTAGTGTATGGAAGACTGGAGGAGGAGAGAGATTGGATTAGTTAATGTTTGGAAGGGGAATCCCCTTCCATCAACACCTCAGGTACCAAGTCCTTTTCTGGGGTTACATACTTCTCTTCTCTGTTTTTTAATGCCATTAGGACCAGCTTGAGAGTCACTGGAGTCCTGTCTCGCAAAAAAAGTGTCCAGAGAGCTCTGTTTCTGGAGTCTCTTTAAAACTTCCCTAAAATAGGCCAAGACTCTGTCACTGTACAAGTTGCCAATATGGCTTGCAACATCCTTCTCAGGGTGATGTTTCTCCATAAATCTTTCCATCCTACCCCATATTTCAAAAATCTCCTTAATTTCTGAAGAAGGCACCTTCTTCCATCTCTCTTCCTCCTCTGCAGCAAGATTCTGAGCTTCGATCTGTTGCTGTTCCTGCTGAAGATCTTGCAGCTCCTCAGTGGTTAGCTCTTCGTTGTGGTCCTCCACCAACTCTTCCACATTCTCCAAACTCACATCCAACCCTATGGAACTCCCCAATGCCACAATAGATTTCACAAGTGACATAGGCTCATCAGGGTCAGCCACAAACCCTTCAAAATCCCTCTTGTGGACACAATCTAGCCACAATTTTTTCCAAGCAACAACAGCTTCCTTGATTTCCTTTTCCTTTGCCACGATGGAAGATATGGTTGTATGGGGTTTGTTATACATCCTGGCCAGTCAGCCACACGTACACCACTTTCATATTGTTCAATGATGTTTTTCTTAAATTCAATCGTATTTCTCACCTTGTTTACCAAAGGCTTGGCACTAGGAGCTTTCTTTGGAGCCAAGGTAGCTCATTGAGCACTTGCAAGCACTAAAATGAATGGAATATTATGAAATATTTCGTATGAACAAGTGAGGGGACCGTCGCTCACTGGTAAACAATGGCACACTGGCTGGGAAGGAAGGCCGAGGCAGCTCAGAGCCGTGAGTATGCGTCCAGGACGAACGACGATTAGCGACTCAACCGACCATTTGCGAGCCAATGTTTGGACGAAAATAACGTGACTATTTCCGAAAAGGACGACTATCGAGCCCGACAATTATCGAGGGACCACTGTATAGTGGAATGTATGAGTACAGTGGTATAGTGGAATGTATGAGTACAGTGGTATAGTGGAATGTATGAGTATAGTGGAATGTATGAGTATAGTGGTAGGGTGGAATGTATGAGTATAGTGGTACAGTGGAATATATGAGTATAGTGGTACAGTGGAATGTATGAGTATAGTGGTACAGTGGAATGTATGAGTATAGTGGTACAGTGGAATGTATGAGTATAGTGGAATGTATGAGTATATTGGGTGTGAAGCATGGGGGGTGAATGTTGCAACAAGGAAAAGTTTGGAGGCAGTGGAGATGTGTCTGAGGACAATATGCAGTATGAACATTATGCAGAGAATCCGTAGCTTGGAGGTAAGGAGGAGGCGCAGGGTTCTAGAAGTATTATCCAAAGGGTTGAGGAAAGGTTGTTGAGAGGTGGTTTGGATATTTAGAGGATAGAACAATAGAATGACTTGGAGGGTGTATAAATCTGTCACAGAAAAAAGGTGGGGTAGAGGATGTCTAGAAAAGGTTGGTGTGAGAGGGTAAAGGAGGTTTTTGTGTGCAAGGGACTTAGGCTTCCAGCAAGAGTGCATAAGCGTGTTAGATAGGAACGAGTGGAAACAAATGGTTTTTATGACTTCACATGCTGTTAGAGTGTGAGCAAAGTAACATTTAGGAAGGGATTCAGGAAAACTGGTTAGCCAGACTTGAGTCCTGGAGGTGGGAAGTACAGTGCCTGCATTCTGAAAAAGGGGTGGAGATATGTTGCAGTTTTCTAATTGTAGTGTAGGCATGCCTCTGGCAAGACAGAGATGAAGTGAATGATGATGAAAGGGTTTCTTCTTTTTCAGGTCACCCTACCTTGGCGGGAAATGGCTGATGTGTTAATAATTATAATAAAAACAAAAAGAAGTTTAGAGTACAAAAAACTTTCTTGCATTTTCTAAGCAAAAATGTAGCAATCGCTCCTCAAGGCTGGTAAGCTTCTAGTAGCAACAAGACACTTAAGACACTCAAAAATGTATTTTCTTAATGTTTTATACCAAGTTCACCTTCTAATCACAATGCAAAAGTGCTTTAATGTTGAAGGGCTCTTGATTACCTCCCATTCCCTTTTATGACTCACAATTAAGTACTTGTCATGAATACAATACTTATAACTTTTGGTCAGACAATCTCAAGACATAGGTTGCTCATCTTTCCATAATGATAAGAGTTAAGAAAACAAAAATACATACATACTAAACTTCTAATTAAAAAAAAAACTTACAAAAATATAAGACATTGCTAAACTGTTTCTTTATATAGAGTTTAAGAATACAAATTATAAATTGAAACGTGCAAAATCTTACCTTGAACAAAAGTTTTGTTGTTGTTAAATGATGAACTCGTAAGAAACGATCTAAGGAAACGGAAAATACAAAAGGATGCTTGGGATGAACCACAACATCTCGTACAGCACCAGCAAATCCTTTGTATGCAAAGAGTGGAACTTCAGGTTTTTTCCCTCGCAGATCAAACAGACCTATTCTGCCATGAGCAGTTCCTACCAAGACTTGACTGAAATACAGATACTTATTATTGGGTATAGTGCTAAACAGTACATGATATTTCATCAATTAGCTAGAGCTATATAATTCAGATTTTACAAAGTCGAGGCCCATTTAGCTCTTACCTCAATATATATTTTATTCAGAACATCATGCAAAGTCTTCTATCAGAGGTTATACATATTCTTGATATCAAACATGTGATCATTTATAAATCTGTATTTAAGGCATTACAGTACACCTGGTTTGAATGTGGATATAGTTTATTTTTAATAATACTGTAATTGAATGTACTAACAGATATACACAGTATAAAGTGTACACAAGGTTCGTATGAACTATCGTCTAATAAAATAGATTCTGGGATACTTACAGACCATACTGATATATAGAAGTGCAATGTAAACCTTAATTTAATGTGGAGTATTTGTGCTAGGTGAAGAAAGTAGAGTATTAAGTAGTGGCAAACTGCCTTTCCCTGACTTTGTGCAAAATAAAAGCATAATGCAAGACTGCATCTTCAGTATTACTTTATTTCTGATAGTTATCAACAGACTTGACTCTGTTTTGCTCACAAGTATCTGGTCATCTTTGTATGTTGTCAATTTTTGCCATTTCTTGTGCAGGCCTAGTATCATCTTATAGCAGCCACTTTCCAATACAGCCTCTCCTCACTTAGAGACGTACTCGTTTACCAATGCTTTGGACTTACGAGCCTCTCTGACCAGTATTTATACCTAAATAATGTATATTAGAGCTGATTTCCTCTATTCTGTTTATTTCAATATACAGTACAGAAATGTTATAAATGGTGCAAAGGTAATATTAAAACAATATCAAAGATGGTTAACACAAACCCACTACCATTATAGTATGCTCCTCACTTAGCGACGAATTCATTTAATGACGTGGTCTTAGGAACGGAACTCTGTTGAGATGAGGCTGTATACAGTGGACCCCCGGTTAACGATATTTTTTCACTCCAGAAGTATGTTCAGGTGCCAGTACTGACCGAATTTGTTCCCATAAGGAATATTGTGAAGTAGATTAGTCCATTTCAGACCCCCAAACATACACGTACAAACGCACTTACATAAATACACTTACATAATTGGTCGCATTCGGAGGTGATCGTTATGCGGGGGTCCACTGTACTATCAATCATGCTACCAACTGGGCAATGTCGCATGGTTTCAAACTGTCAGTGGCTAAAACAAACAACCTTCACACGACACCCTATCAACTCAGCTTACCTGTATGGTTCTCCTATTGCAGTGTGTAACATTGTTAAATTTCTCAATCTTTTCTTTGACTGTAATAGAAAGCTCGCATCACTTTCCTGAAACACTTTGCCGTCTGAACCTACTTAAAACTTTAGCTCATTTCTTCTTAGGGAGTTAGAAACAAATTATTCTTTGCCTTCATTCAGCTCTGTACATGTCTAGGGTAAACTATGGAAATTAAGCATGTTGGATAGAGCACTGTCAGCAGCTCACACTTGCAACTTTCTGGATACCTTGCCAAGCTCAACAATGTGGTCATTAAAAGCAAGAAACTCGCTAGTTTGGATGTGACCTTTTTCTCTTGGATCCTTATCAGTCGAATAATTACTTTCTTTACAGCTACATACATCACTGCAGCTCCATTGCTGCAGATTTGCTTCTTCCTGTACATGATTTCATTGATTTTGCTGAAGCCTGTATCAGGTTCAATCTCTTTACCTTTGGCAATAACATTAACAAACATATATTTGGAATGGCTGCAAGGTCACCCCTCAGTGCAGTTTAAGCAAGAATCTATTTAGAGAACCTTGAGAGGACCACTTCAACAATATCCCATGACACATCATTTGGTACAGACATGTGGATGATCTAGGTAGTAGGTTGGTAGACAGCAACCGCCCAGGGAGGTACTACCGTCCTGCCAAGTGAGTGTAAAACGGAAACCTGTAATTGTTTTACATGATGGTAGGATTGCTGGTGTCTTTTTCATGCAAGATTTCAGGAACGTCTTGCTACTTCTACTTAAACTTAGGTCACACTACACATACATGTACAAGCATATGTATACACACCCCTATGGGTTTTCTGCTATTTTCTTTCTAGTTCTTATTCTTGTTTATTTCCTCTTATTTCTATGGGGAAGTGGTACAGAATTCTTCCTCCATAAGCCATGCATGTTCTAAGAGGTGACTAAAATGCCGGGGGCAAGGGGCTAGTAACCCCTTCTCTTGTATAAATTACTAAATTTAATAAGAGAAACTTTCATTTTTCTTTTTGGGCCACCCTGCCTTGGTGGGATATGGCCGGTTTGTTGAAAAAAAAAAATGTGGATGATCTAGGTAGTAGGCTGGTACACAGCAACTGCCCAGGGAGGTACTACCATTCTGCCAAGTGAGTGCACACTAAAAGCCTTTGTTTTACATGATGACAGGATTGCTGGTGTCTTTTTTCTGTCTCATAAACATGCGAGATTTCAGGTACATCTTGCTGCTTCTACTTACACTTAGGTCACACTGCACATGTATGTACAAGCATATATATACACACACCCCTCTGGGTTTTCTTCTATTTTCTTACTAGTTCTTGTTCATGTTTATTTCCTATCTCCATGAGAAGTGGAAAAGAATTTTTCCTCCATAAGCCATGCATGTCAAAGAGGCAACTAAACTGCCGGGAGCAAGGGGCTAGTAACCCCTTCTCCTGTATACATCACTGAAGTTAAAAAGAAGTTTTTTTTTTCTTTTTGGGCCACCCTGCTTCAGTGGAATACGGCCGGTTTGTTGAAAGAAGAAGAATGTGGAGTGGTGAGTGTTCCTAGGTCTATCAACCTAACTAACTTTGGAGACTCTCAATGTGGTTGAAAGCCTTCTATACAATTCACAATAGAAGAGATGAATCCTTACCTTTTCTGGATCTCTTACTCATCAAGGATGGAGATACTCTTAAATGCAAGGTATAAAGAAAAAACATCAATAATAATGACTTAATGCACTACTTTTTTCCATCACGACCTCAAAACCTAGAGGAGTTATCATAGGTTTCTTCCTCCAAGCACTCCAAATCTGCAGTGATATCTTCTAGAACAAGAATATATTGAGGCTGGGTTCACCAACTTAAAATTCCCAACAAATTATCCACTCCCGCAAAAAAGAAAGCCTTCCTCATACACAGCACACTCAAAAAAAGTCATCAATATGGATAGACAACCGGTCCTCCCCACTAGGCAGCCATTATCATTTCCCTGATTCTCAAAAAAGTCAACATAGATGTAGCAGTCCTTACTTTCAAAACTATCAAAGAGATCACCAGAAGCCCTAAACACAGAACTGCAGAGACCTTCAGACCCACCACCTCTAGGAACATAAATATGCCTGCTGGAGGGCTAAAACCAAGAACACATTTGTATTCTTGCTAAAACCAACAAAACATACATGTTCCATCACAACCTTCATTCTCATGTCATGAACTGGGGAAGAGCACAACATTTCTACCATGAGAATAACAGGGACAGACCCATAATTTTGGAAGCAGCAGTGATTCACCTCATCAAAACCACTGAGCAAAAGTGGAATACAATATACACACTGGCTGGACCCACTGCCCAAAAATCATATAACATAAACTGATCACCTTACCCGCACCCCTTGCTCCCACCAATGCCTGACCTCATCAGACTTGATTTTACAATTTAATGACCTCATGTGTGACCTACCTTGGTAGTAGGTTGGTAGACAGCAACCACCCAGGGAGGTACTACCATCCTGCCAAGTGAGTGTAAAACGGAAGCCTGTAATTGTTTTACACGATGGTAGGATTGGTGTTTTTATTTTTCCATGCAAGATTTCAGGTATGTCTTGCTACTTCTACTTACATTTAGGTCACACTACACATGCATGTACAAGCATATATATACACACCCTTCTGGGTTTTCTTCTATTTTTCTTACTAGTTCTTGTTCTTGTTTATTTCCACTTATCTCCATGGGAAAGTGGAACAGAATAAGAGGCAACTAAAATGCCAGGAGCAGGACTATAGTAACCCCTACTCCTGCATATATTACTAAATGTAAAAGGAGAAACTCTTGTTTTTCCTTTTGGGCCACCCCACCCCAGTGGAATACAGGCAGTGCATTGAAAGAAAGGTGTGTGACCTGCAATTACAATTTGATGACCTTATGTGTGACCTGGCTTTCTCCGAGCCTGACCTCACAGTGCTCATTTGCCTAAAAAGACAGTGTACACCTACCATCCAACTTACGACCTGCTCGACATACGTCCACTCGACTTATGACCGTGCATCTGGCAGCTGGGCTGGGCCAGCTGATGCACACCACTGTACAATATTTGAGGATACTCGCGGCGGCAATGCGTCATACAGGCAGCATCAGTTTGAGTAACCCTGCCCTATCAGCAACATCATACTGTATTAACTGTACTAACTGGACAGTAAATTTCACCATGGCCCCTAAGATGAAGTCTGAATCTTGCACTGGAGATTGTGGCAAGAAAGGCTCTTATTCTCGAAATCTCTATTTGTTTTCACTGTTGCACATAAACCTGTCTATATTTGTCTGCCTGTATATGTGTCTGTATCTTTGAGTGTCTGTTTATCTCTCTGTCTACCTGTGTGTCTGTCTTTGTCTACCTGTGTGTCTGTCTTTGTCTACCTGTGTGTCTGTCTTTCTGTCTACCTGTGTGTCTTTCTGTCTATCTGTGTGTCTGTCTTTCTGTCTACTTGTGTGTCTGTCTTTATGTCTACCTGTGTGTCTGTCTTTGTCTACCTGTGTGTCTTTCTATCTGTGTGTCTGTCTTTCTGTCTACTTGTGTGTCTGTCTTTATGTCTACCTGTGTGTGTCTGTCTACCTGTGTGTGTCTGTCTACCTGTGTGTCTGTCTGTCTACCTGTGTGTCTGTCTACCTGTGTGTCTGTCTACCTGTGTGTCTGTCTTTCTGTCTGCTTGTCTGTCTCAGAGCCACTCATTAAGAATGTAATTGGTCTTGAAGACACCATATTAATAATGATAGTAACACAATAATAATCACTGAGGCACATTAAATGTGTATAAAATGTTAATACTATAGACATTTTGCTTAATCCATCTATGATTTTTTTTCAAAATTATATAATAAACATGCTACATAACATATAAACATATAAATTAACAAATATGAGATGTTTTTCTGGTCGGCTTGACAGAGTGAACAAAAACCATTCGTGTCCGGGCTGGTAACAACAACAACGTTTGTTTACATAACTCGTGAATCTTCTACACTCATTTTCTCTCTCGTTTATTCATTTAATCTTGTTTACTAACCTCTCACTCTACATTAAGACTACAGATATTTTAAGGTAAGTAATGAGTGGACACGATTATTATATTATAGTTTAATAATATTATTATTAGTACATTTGTATTATTGTAATAATAATAATTATTATTATTATTATTAATTTAGGGCACTGGAGCACAGATCCACTGTATAGCACTTTGTCTGGATTTTTTGGGTTATCCTAGGTAATTTATACTATGTATGATAACTTCACTTACATGTACCTGTGTGTGTGAGAGAGAGAGAGAGAGAGATATATATATATACAGAGAGAGAGAGAGAGAGAGAGAGAGAGATACAGAGAGAGAGAGAGAGAGATACAGAGAGAGAGAGATACAGAGAGAGAGACACAGAGAGAGAGAGAGAGACAGCCACATTCAGTCAGGCAGCCAGTCAGCCACCCACCCACCCACCCGGCCAGCCAGCCAGCCAGCCAGCTGGATACGTATTACACATGTTCCAGAGTTGTCTCTCTTTACTTAGGGTATAGGTTATACTACATTCTGGCAGGATGACACTACCAGTGGTATTCTCCCGTTCCACTGTGTCGACAATACATAAAGATAACAGTAACATATGATACTGTATGCTATGTAAAATTTACAATACAGTTCACTACCATGTACAGGTCCCCCTCAACATTCATGTTTTCAACTTTCGCAGGCTTCACACATTCGCGAATTACCAACCGCCAAATCATATTTAAGTTTCCCACCACCTGCAAGTCCCTACTACCCTCCCTCCGAACCCCCCAACTGGCAGCCAGCCCTCCCACCAGTGTGGTGTGTGTTTTGTTTGTTCATTATTTGCTATTAAACTACAGTACATATAATGTAAACTCATTCATGACTGCATATTGGAATGGCTATTCGGACAGGTATTGGACGGTGACATCATGTGCTTACTCTTGAACACAGCAAAGAATCAAACATTTCTGCTACTACTAATAATAACAGTAGTAGCAGTAGTAGTTAGTAGTTAGTAGTTAGTAGTAGTAGTAGTAGTAGTAGTAGTAGTAGTAGTAGTAATAATAGTAGTAATAATAGTAATAATAATAGTAATAATAATAGTAATAATAATAGTAATAATAATAGTAATAATAATAGTAATAATAGTAATAATAATAGTAATAATAGTAATAATAATAATAATAATAATAATAATAATAATAATAATAATAATAATAATAATAATAATACGATAGAATTGAAGAAGGAAATTGTACAAAAATACGAGGGAGTGGTTGACACATCGTCAGTGTGGCTTTGTTTATGCTGGAGTGGACATTAGTCTCCATGCTCTTCCAAACATTTCACAATAATTCATTGTGTTTGGTGCTTGTAGATTGAGTGCGACTGGAGTGGTAGAGGCAGTGATTGAGGAAGCAGTTGAGGCAGTGGGTGAGGCAGTGGGTGAGGCAATGGTAGAGGCAGTGGGTGAGGCAGTGGGTGAGGCAGTGGGTGAGGCAGTGGGTGAGGCAGTGGGTGAGGCAGTGGGTGAGGCAGTGGGTGAGGCAATGGTAGAGGCAGTGGGTGAGGCAGTGGGTGAGGCAGTGGTTGAGGCAGTGGGTGAGGCAGTGGGTGAGGCAATGGTAAAGGCAGTGGTTGAGTCAGTGGGTGAGGCAGTGGGTGAGGTAGTGGGTGAGGCAGTGGGTGAGGAAGCAGTTGAGGCAGTGGGTGAGGCAGTGGTCGAGGCAGTGGTATTTAATAACATGCTTGTTAATAATAATGATAACACATGTTATTAGTAATATGTATTATTATTATTTATAACATGTTATTAAATACCACTGCCTCGACCACTGCCTCACCCACTGCCTCAACTGCTTCCTCACCCACTGCCTCACCCACTGCCTCACCCACTACCTCACCCACTGCCTCACCCACTGACTCAACCACTGCCTCTACAATTGCCTCAACCTCTGCCTCACCCACTACCTCAACCACTGCCTCAACCACTGCCTCTACCATTGCCTCAACTGCTGCCTCAACTGCTGCCTCAACCACTGCCTCACCCACTGCCTCTACCATTGCCTCACCCACATGTTATTAGTAATATGTATTATTATTATTTATAACATGTTATTAAATACCACTGCCTCAACTGCTGCCTCTACCATTGCCTCAACTGCTGCCTCACCCACTACCTCAACCACTGCCTCAACCACTGCCTCTACCATTGCCTCAACTGCTGCCTCAACCACTGCCTCACCCACTGCCTCTACCATTGCCTCACCCACTACCTCAACCACTGCCTCAACCACTGCCTCAACAACTGCCTCACCCACTGCCTCAACCACTGCCTCTACCATTGCCTCACCCACTGCCTCTACCATTGCCTCACCCACTGCCTCTACCATTGCTTCACCCACTGCCTCAACCACTGCCTCTACCACTGCCTCACCCACTGCCTCTACCATTGCCTCAACCACTGCCTCACCCACTGCCTCAACTGCTTCCTCAACCACTGCCTCTACCACTCCAGTCGCACTCAATCTACAAGCACCAAACACAATGAATTATTGTGAAATGTTTGGAAGAGCATGGACACTAATCAACCACTCCCTCGTATTTTTGTACAATTTCCTTCTTCAATCCTATCTTATTTATTATTTATTGTAGGAGTGAGGAAGAGCCAGTTGTGAGTGTGGGGGAAGTTCGTGAGGCAGTAGGTAAAATGAAAGGGAGTAAGGCAGCCGGGATTGATGGGATAAAGATAGAAATGTTAAAAGCAGGTGGGGATATAGTTTTGGAATGGTTGGTGCAATTATTTAATAAATGTATGGAAGAGGGTAAGGTACATAGGGATTGGCAGAGAGCATGCATACTTCCTTTGTATAAAGGCAAAGGGGACAAAGAGAGTGCAAAAATTAAAGGGGGATAAGTCTGTTGAGTATACCTGTAAAGTGTATGGTAGAGTTATTATTGAAAGAATTAAGAGTAAGACGGAGAATAGGATAGCAGATGAACAAGGAGGCTTTAGGAAAGGTAAGGGGTGTGTGGACCAGGTGTTTACAGTGAAACATATAAGTGAACAGTATTTAGGTAAGGCTAAAGAGGTCTTTGTGGCATTTATGGATTTGGAAAAGGCGTATGACAGGGTGGATAGGGGGGCAATGTGGCAGATGTTGCAGGTGTATGGTGTAGGAGGTAGGTTACTGAAAGCAGTGAAGAGTTTTTACGAGGATAGTGAGGCTCAAGTTAGAGTATGTAGGAAAGAGGGAAATTATTTCCCAGTAAAAGTAGGCCTTAGACAAGGATGTGTGATGTCACCATGGTTGTTTAATATATTTACAGATGGGGTTGTAAGAGAAGTAAATGCGAGGGTCTTGGCAAAAGGTGTGGAGTTAAAAGATAAAGAATCACACATAAAGTGGGAGTTGTCACAGTTGCTCTTTGCTGATGACACTGTGCTCTTGGGAGATTCTGAAGAGAAGTTGCAGAGACTGGTGGATGAATTTGGTAGGGTGTGCAAAAGAAGAAAATTAAAAGTGAATACAGGAAAGAGTAAGGTTATGAGGATAACAAAAAGATTAGGTGATGAAAGATTGGATATCAGACTGGAGGGAGAGAGTATGGAGGAGGTGAATGTATTCAGATATTTGGGAGTGTACGTGTCAGCGGATGGGTCTATGAAAGATGAGGTGAATCATAGAATTGATGAGGGGAAAAGGGTGAGTGGTGCACTTAGGACTCTGTGGAGACAAAGAACTTTGTCCTTGGAGGCAAAGAGGGGAATGTATGAGAGTATAGTTTTACCAAAGCTCTTATATGGGTGTGAAGCATGGGTGATAAATGTTGCAGCGAGGAGAAGGCAGTGGAGATGTCATGTCTGAGGGCAATGTGTGGTGTGAATATAATGCAGAGAATTCGTAGTTTGGAAGTTAGGAGGAGGTGCGGGATTACCAAAACTGTTGTCCAGAGGGCTGAGGAAGGGTTGCTGAGGTGGTTCGGACATGTAGAGAGAATGGAGCGAAACAGAGTGATTTCAAGAGTGTATCAGTCTGTAGTGGAAGGAAGGCGGGGTAGGAGTCGGCCTAGGAAAGGTTGGAGGGAGGGGTTAAAGGAGGTTTTGTGTGCGAGGGGCTTGGACTTCCAGCAGGCATGCGTAAGCGTGTTTGATAGGAGTGAATGGAGACAAATAGTTTTTAATACTTGACGTGCTGTTGGAGTGTGAGCAAAGTAACATTTATGAAGGGGTTCAGGGAAATCGGCAGGCCGGACTTGAGTCCTGGAGATGGGAAGTACAGTGCCTGCACTCTGAAGGAGGGGTGTTAATGTTAATGTTGGCAAGACAGTGATGGAGTGAATGATGGTGAAAGTTTTTCTTTTTTGGGCCACCCTGCCTTGGTGGGAATCGGCCAGTGTGATAATAATAATAATAATAAAAATTTATTATTATTATTATTATTATTACTACTACTACTACTACTATTGTTATTATCAGCAGTAGCAGAAATGTTTGATTCTTTGCTGTGTTCAAGAGTAAGCACATGATGTCACCGTCCAATACCTGTCCGAATAGTCATTCCAATATGCAGTCATGAATGGGTTTACATTATTTATACTGTAGTTTAATAGCAAATAATGAACAAACAAAACACACACCACACTGGTGGGAGGGCTGGCTGCCAGTTGGGGGGGGGGGGGTCGGAGGGAGGGTAGTAGGGACTCACAGTGGTCGAGGAAGTGGAGGCAGTGGTATTTAATAACATACATGTTATTAAACCATAACATGTATGTATGTATGTAGTACAATTTACGACGTTTTCATATATTTTATGATTGTTCATGGTTCAACAAGTTAAGGAAGAAGTATTGTATTATATTTCCCTACAATATATTGGGGTACCAAACATTCGCGATTTCTCAACATTCGCGAGGCTCTTGATCCCCTAACCCTCGTGAATGTTGAGGGAGACCTGTATACATTATATACAATACATAAATAATTAAAATGTAACAATAGAAGTAAATTATGGTAAAAAGCATGAAATAATGATTGTACATTACAGTACTATGTAGGTAGTTTATATAGGAAAGGTTTGACATTATGCCCTACCCAGTATGTCGGCAATTTTCAAAGGTTCGACTTACGTCCATTTTGACTTACGACCAGTTGGTCGGAACCAAGCTTGGTCGTAAGTCGGATGGTACCTGCATTTGTTCAATCCTGTGTACCTGATAAAGCCCAGCCTTGGGCAAAATAAAAGAATCCTCTCCTACCAGTGTCTTTATTCCCACTTATCGGCATTTGCCACTGTCTACGTTTTAAAATAAGTTATTTATGTCAATTAATAAATACTTCAAGAATATACATATCAAATTTAGGAGAATCAGTACAGCTTTAAAGCTGAATTCAACAATCTTATAAACTGTTTTGTTTTATTATAAAATACTATATAACATAACTCACCTGCAGTTAGAAGACACTGAATTTATACATGTAAGTGGTGATTCTTCCCATTCAAAGCTAAGAACTGGCCTCCTTTGTCTCTGTGGATCATACAGCCGCACCTAGATAATAAAATATAGCATTGAAGCCATGATAATAATTTTTTTTTTTCAACACGTCGGTTGTCTCCCACCAAGGCAGAGTGACCCAAAAAGAAAGAAAAAATCCCCCCAAAACAATACTTTCATCATCATTCAACACTTTCACCTCACTCACACATAATCTCTGTCTTTGCAGAGGTGCTCAGATGCAACAGTTTAGAAATCCCTCCAAACTGCCAATATCCCAAACCCCTCCTTTAACCCTTAAATTGTCCACACGTAGATATGCGTGCACGTGCACAGTGGTCCGAATGTATATCGACGTTTTATTTTTCATTCCTTCAAATTTGGCGCGATAGGCCTGATTCGCCTAGACATGAAAGAATGGGTCTGTGCACTCAGTGTGAACATTATGAAAAAAATCAGGGACCACTTAGTAACTTGTGGGAGCACCAGTTCAATTGAGTGCCAGCTAGAGCAAATATCATGGCAAATACCAGTGATTCATTGATGTCATATCATATTAACACTCGCATTTTAACACTTAAACTGTCTAAATGTAGATCTACGTTCACTCACGTGGCGCTCCAAATACAGTAGACCCCCGGTTAACGAACTTTTTTCATTCCAGTAGTATGTTCAGGTGCCAGCACTGACCGAATTTTTTCCCATAAGGAATATTGTGAAGTAGATTAGTCCATTTCAGACCCCCAAACATACACGTACAAACGCACTTACATAAATACACTTACATAATTGGTCGCATTTGGAGGTGATCGTTAAGCGGGGGTCCACTGTATTTTGAAAAATAAAAAAATAATTTTTTTTCTTTTAAAATGAAGAGTACATTTTTCTATATGTTATAGGATTAACAAAATTTTTTTTAGGGTCAGTACTTTCGGAGATATAAGACCGTGAAGTTGGCTCTGGATGCTCTCCTGTCAGCAACATCGACTCCTACCTCTTGCAGAAGTGTTGCCAATATACCTTTTTTCTCGTTTTTATTTTAATTTATATATTTTTTGTTCTGATAATTACAATTTATAATAGTTCTTGTAATTTCATAGCTAATCTTTGTTCTGACACTAATATTTGGTACTGAAATAGTGCTCAAATAGACACAATCACATTGACAGGTGAACATTTACACCTGCCTGGGTTATTTAGTATTGTCTAGAAATATATACAAAGTATTTATAGGTCCTAACAATGTTTTAGATACCCTGGCATATACCTTGAAGCATGTTATTATGAAAGGCATCCCTATACTGTTGACAGCCTAGTGACATTTGATGAATGCCCACTGCTTCAGCTAACCCTCGCTGTATTTGTTATCACTGTTACACAAACATGTCTTGTCTCTCTCTGTCTATTTATGTCTGTCTATCTGCCTGTCTATCTGTCTGCCTGCCTGTCTCTGCTTATCTGTCTTGCTGTTTGCCTGGAGTATATGTATATCGCACTCCTTGAAGAATTGTGTTATGGCATCTGTTATCAGCTCGATGACATTTGATAAATGGGTGCTCAGGGAATCCTGGCTTTGTTTTCACTGATACACACAAACATGTTTCTGTCTATCTATCTATCTATCTACCTATCTATCTTTGCCTGGAATTTTTGGGTTATCCTAGGTGAGAGACGGCCGACTTGTTGAAAAAAAAAAAAAAAAAGTATAATAACTGTACTTATGTGTACATGTAAGACAGAGATATAGATAGACAGAGATACAGACAGACAGATATACAGATAGACAGTGATACAGATAGGCAGAGATATAGAAGGATAGAGATATAGACACAGAAACAGCCAGAGACAGCCAGCCGGCCAGCCTGCTGAATACATAAGAACATAAGAAAGAAGGAACACTGCAGCAGACCTACTGGCCCATGCAAGGCAGGTACATATCACCCTCACTCCCCCCCCGGCTTAGACCCATGACTCACCTAGTCAGGTCACATCCATTGAAGGAAGGAGCATGACATCAGACTTAGTAGCACAAGCTAGTCAGGTCCAACTCACACCCACCCACACTCACTCATGTATTTATCTAACCTGTTTTTACTTTCCTCTTAAAATGGGAGTATTAATGCAACATGGCATCAGTGAATCCCTGGTGTTTGCCATGCTATTTGCTCTAGATGGCGCTCAATTGAACTGGTGCTCCCGCAAGGTACTTAGTGCTCCCAGATTTTTTTTAATAGTGCGCACACTGAGTGCACAGACCCATTCTTTCATGTCTAGGCGATTCAAGCCTATTGTGCCAAATTTCAAGGAATGAAAAATAAAACATTGATCTACGTTTGGAGCACTAAGCATGCAAACGTAGATCTACGTTTGGACAGTTTAAGGGTTAAGAGGAAAGTAAAAATAGGTTAGATAAATGCATGAGTGAGTGTGGGTGGGTGTGATTGGACCTGATTAGCTTGTGCTACTAGGTCAGATGCAGTGCTCCTTCTTTCAGTGGATGTCACCTGACTAGGTGGATTATTGGTCTAAGCTGGGGTGGGTGACATGGACTTGCCTTGCATCAGCCAGTAGGCCAGCTGCAGCGTTCTTTCTTTCTTATGTTCTTATGTATTCAGCTGGCTGGCTGGCTTTGGCTGTCTATATCTCTATGTCTGTATCTGTTTATCTGACTATATCTGTCTATCTGTCTATATCACTGTCTATCTGTATATCTCTCTATATCTCTATCTCTCACATGTACTCATAAATACAGTTATTATACATAATGTAAATTACTTAGGATAACCCAAAAATTCCAGGCCAAGTGCTATACAGTGTTTGTAGATATAAGACATAAATAAACATGATGCAAGTAACAGCAGTGTCACTTGCTCAGCAATCTGGGAGCGGCTCATAAACCACAAACCAACAGGTTTACCAGCCGCTCCCTGAGACAGAGACAAGCAGATGGAAAGACAGACACACAGGCAGAAAGACAGACAAGCAGAACTAGACAAACAGAGCTAGACAGACAGATACAGGCAGACAGACAGATAGACTGACACAGACATACACAGACATGTTTGTGTGCAAGAGTAAAAACATATAAAGGCAAGGTTACCCCCTCCAGAAGCACACATTCATCAAATGTCACTGGCTGTCACTTATCTGACCCTTGTCACAACACCATTCTTCAAGGAGTTTCATACTCCAGCATGTCTAAAACATTGCTGGGACCTATAAATACTTTGTATATATTTCTAGACAATAGTCAATGACCAAGGCAGGTGAAAATGTTCACCTGTGAGTGTGATTGTTACTATTTGAGTACTATTTCAGTACATAATATTAGTGTCAGAACAAAGATTGGCTATGAAATCACAAGAACTATTATAAATTGTAATTATCAGAACATAAAAATTATATAAATTAAAATAAAAACGAGAAAAAAAGGTAAATTGGCAACACTTCTACAAGCAGCAGGACTGGATGTTGCCATCAGGTGAGCATCCAGAGCCAACTTTGTAGTCTTATATCTCGGTAAGTACTGGTCCTAAAAATTTTTTTTTGGTCTTATACCACACAGAAAATTGCCCTCTTTAATTTAAAAACAAAAAACGATTTTTTTATTTTTCAAAACATTTGGAGCACCACGCAGGTGAACGTAGATCTACGTTTGGACAGTTTAAGGGTTAAAGTGCAGGCATTGTACTTCCCATTTCCAGGACTCAAGTCCTCCCAACCGGTTTTCTGAATCCCTTCACAAAATATTACCCTGCTCACACTCAACAGCTTGGCAGGTCTTAAAAACCATCCGTCTCCATTCACTTCTATCAAACACACTCACAGATGCTTGCTGGAAGTCCAAGCCCCTCGCCCACAAAACCTCCCTTACCCCCTCCCTCTAACCTTTTCGAGGACAACCCACACCCCACCAGTCATTCTACTTTATTTTCTTTCTAAATGACCAAACCACCTCAACAACCCTTCTTCAGCCCTCTGACTAATATTTTTAGTAACTCCACACCTCCTCCTAATTTCCACACTCCAAATTCTCTGCATAATATTTATACCACACATTGCCCTTAGACAGTATATCTCCAGTGCCTCTAGCCGCCACCTCGCTGCAGCATTTACAACCCAAGCTTCACACCCATATAAGAGTGTTGGTACAGTAGGACCCCACTTATACGGCAAGTTAGGCTCCAGGCTACCAACGTAAAGCGGAAATCGCCATAAAGTGGAACACCTTTTTTTCCACTTATAAATGCATATAAATACTAGATAACAAGTTTACACTAACATATAATAAGTTAGCAATAGAACTAGGCATTAAAAAACAATAAAAAAGTAAAAATGTACACATATAGTACACTCATTACTTACCTTAAAATATTTGTAGTCTTAATCTAGGGTGAGATGAGTAGTATTTATTGCAAGAAATCAAGTGTGGTATGTATGGTAGCCAGCCAGGCTACCATACCAGGCCAACCCACCTACACATGATATTCTATAACATTTAAGCATCCCAGAGCGATAAAATGCATATACAGTTCACTCATTACTTACCTTAAAATATTTGTACTCTTAACGTAGGGTCAGAGGTGAGTAAATGAGATAAAACGAGTAAATAAGAGAGAGAGAGAGAATGAGTACATGAGAGAGGACACTCGCGGAGTTTTGTAAACAAACCAGGCCAACGCTAGTTTTGTAAACAAGCCAGGCAAACACGTCTGGTTTGTGTACAAGTTACATTGTGTACAAGTTGTCTCTACGTTGATACGGTAGAATAAGTAAAGAGGAACACTCCCATTCTCACGTAAGACCATTTTTTAGAAGAAATGACGCTTTGAGTGAAGGCACACAAAAGGAATAATTTTCTACAGTTACCCCCAGTAACACATTTTCTCTTATGTTGGACTAAAGAAAACGTTATTCTTGCTGTCACTTGTACAAGTTGTCTGGGTACCACATCTCATATTTATGTTTATTTATTCTACAGTGGAGTGTATTTATCATCTTTATATGTTATGTATCATGTTTATTATATAATTTTGAAAAAATATCATAGATGGATTAATGAAAGTGCTTATATTAACGTAATATACGACATTTAATGAGACTTTGTAATTATTTTTTTTTATTAACACACTGGCCAATTCCCACCAAGGCAGGGTGGCCCGAAAAAGAAAAAACTTTCACCATCATTCACTCCATCACTGTCTTGCCAGAAGGGTGCTTTACACTACAGTTTTTAAACTGCAACATTAACACCCCTCCTTCAGAGTGCAGGCACTGTACTTCCCATCTCCAGAACTCAAGTCTGGCCTGCCGGTTTCCCTGAATCCCTTCATAAATGTTACTTTGCTCACACTCCAACAGCACGTCAAGTATTAAAAACCATTTGTCTCCATTCACTCCTATCAAACACGCTCACGCATGCCTGCTGGAAGTCCAAGCCCCTCGCACACAAAACCTCCTTTACCCCCTCCCTCCAACCTTTCCTAGGCCGACCCCTACCCCGCCTTCCTTCCACTACAGACTGATACACTCTTGAAGTCATTCTGTTTCGCTCCATCTCTACATGTCCGAACCAGCTCAACAACCCTTCCTCAGCCCTCTGGGTGTGAAGCATGGGTGATGAATGTTGCAACGAGGAGGAGGCTGGAGGCAGTGGAGATGTCATATCTGAGGGCAATGTGTGGTGTGAATATAATGCAGAGAATTCATAGTTTGGAAATTAGGAGGTGTGGGATTACCAAAACTATTATCCAGAGGACTGAGGAGGGGTTGTTGAGGTCATTCAGACATGTAGAGAGAGTGGAACAAAACAGAATGACTTCAAAAGTGTATAAATCTGTAGTGGAGAGTAGGCAGGGTAGGGGTCAGCCTAGGAAGGGTTAGAGGGAGGGGATAAAGGGGGTTTTGTGTGTGAGAGGCTTGGATTTCCAGCAAGCATGCGTGAGCATATTTGATAGGCGTGAATGGAGACAAATGGTTTTTAATACTTGACGTGCTGTTGGAGTGTGAGCAAAGTAACATTTATGAAGGGATTCAGGGGAACCAGCAGGCTGGACTTGAGTCCTGGAGATGGGAAGTACAGTGTCTGCACTCTGAAGGACGGGTGTTAATGTTGCAGTTTTATAACTGTAGTGTAAAGAACCCCTCTGGCAAGACAGTGATGGAGTGAATGATGATGAAAGTTTTTCTTTTTCGGGCCACCCTGCCTTGGTGGGAATTGGCCAATGTGCTAATAAAAATAAAAATAAAAAAACACCAGCTATCTCCCATTCAGGTAGGGGTGACCCCATCCCCCCCCCCCAAAAAAAAAACAAAAGAAAAAAAGATGCCTAAGAGGCACTATTAACCAAAAATATAATAATAAATTAAAAATAGCTTACATGCTTATATCTAGAAGAGACTGCCACACAGTGCTTCTCCTCCAGAAATGCAATGTCAGACACCCAAACAGGGACCCGCAGCTGAAGCATATCTGGTTTCACCTGCACAAAATACATAATAAAAATTAATCTACTTTCTATATAATATTGTGTATACAAAGGAGGTTATGTAAATGGATGTCAATATAAACTATATTTTTTTTTTTTCAAAACATTGGTCATCTCCCACTGAGGCAGGGTGACCCAAAAAAGAAACACTCACCATCATTCAACACTTTCACCACCATTCTCATATAATCACCGGCTTTGCAGAGGTGCTCAAATATGCCAGTTCAGACGTCACTCCAAACAGCAGATACAGCCTCTCCTCACTTACCAACGTACTCATTTACTGACAACTCGGAGTTATGATAGGCTCTCTGATGAGTCAATATTGCATGCCATACGAGAACTTGGGCCACGGAAATGGGCAGCACAGAGTCTCAGTGTTAAGCATCCCAATCTCCTCCTTACAGCCACTCAGTACACTAGCTTTTAAAGTCTCCAAGACTACATATTTGTACAAATATGTACTTGATTGTGCACCCCATGTACAAGATAGAAGTGCAGCAGCACTTGGAAGAGTTAAATGGAAAACGTACAATAGAAGTTCATTGTAAATGGGTTAGTGATGGGTCTCAGTATCAAGCAATCTCCAAGACTACATATTTTGTCTATAAATTTGTACTTGATTGTGCACCCCATAGTACAAGATAAAAGTCCAGTGGCACTTGGAAGAGGAGAGATAGGAAAATGGAAGAAGCACAACAAAGGGGTTAGCTGGTGTATTCGTCTGTGTTTACATACTCAGTCTCTCGTGGCAGCTTAATTATAAAATGATTACTCAGTGAAAAAGATATATCGATGGTGATAATACCAATAATATATTTTATTATAATTAATCACTCTGGGGTACTTTCAATGTCATACATATTTCATATATTTCTTGTAGTTGACATTTAAAGCAACCCAGAGCGATTATTCTTATTCTTATTATTATTATTCTTTCTTTCTTTCAACACACTGGCCGTATCCCACCGACGCAGTGGTCCAAAAAGAAAAACAAAAGTTTCTCTTTTTAAATTTAGTAATTTATACAGAAGGGATTACTAGCCCCTTGCTCCCGGCATTTTAGTTGCCTCTTACAACATGCATGGCTTACGGAGGAAGAATTCTGTTCCACTTCCCCATGCAGATAAGAGGAAATAAACAAGAACAAGAACTAGAAAGAAAATAGAAGAAAACCCAGAGGGGTGTGTATATATATGCTTGTACATGTACGTGTAGTGTGACCTAAGTGTAAGTAGAAGAAGCAAGACGTACCTGAAATCTTGCATGTTTAAGAGACAGAAAAAAGGCACCAGCGATCCTACCATCATGTAAAACAATTACAGGATTCCGTTTTACACTCACTTGGCAGGACGGTAGTACCTCCCTGGGCGATTGCTGTCTACCAACCTACTACCTACATTATTATTATTTTTATTTATTATTATTAATTATTATTATTATTATTATTATTATTATATTATTATTACATTCTGTGTCTCTCATGGTAGCTTAAATGATTAAACTCTATGAACAAGGTATGTGGTTGGTAATAATAATAATCGCTCTGGAGTGATTTAAATGTCAGCTACCAAATCTGTACAAAATATATATGACATTTAACCCTTTCGGGGTTTCCGACGTACTAGTATGGCTTACGTGCCAGGGTTTTTGACATACTAGTACGCATAAATTCTAGCGTCCTCAAATCTAGCAAGAGAAAGCTGGTAGGCCTACATATGAAAGAATGGGTCTATGTGGTCAGTGTGCACAGTATAAAAAAATCCTGCAGCACACAGTGCATAATGAGAAAAAAAAACTTTGACCGTGTTTTTGGTTTAAAACAGTGACTTTGCACTGTATTTTCGTATGGTATTTATGGTTGTATTCTAGTTTTCCTGGTCTTACTTTATAGAATGATTTTGATTGGTTTCACAATGAAAAGTAACTTGAAATTGAGCTCAAAGTAGCAGAAATGTTCGATTTTTGCTAAAGTTCAAAAGTAAACAAATCATGCCACGTGTCCAATACACGTCAACTGGTGAATCTATTAATATCCTTTCACAAGTGCGCTGATATTATTTATACCATTTCTACACTAATACAGTAGTCTGCATAACAGTAGTAAATCTTCTAATTTTTGTGAGAATAAAAATTCAAAGTGGAAAGCAAAAGAAATGTAAGAGGGGCGTGGGGATGTGACTAATGAACAGAGGAAATGTTGTTTTAGTGCCAGGAATGTCTTTCTTGTTTATTCTGGACCCTATTCGGAAATTGGCATCTTTTGAAATTTGTGTGAAATTGGCAAAATTGCTAAATTCTGACCACTTTATTGAATAGTTGAAATCGGTAAATGGGTGGTTTCTTGTACTCATTCGATAGAAAAAACGGAGTTCTAGCGAAATATTTATGATTTTTGTCAACTAGAACACTGGAATTGGCCGAAAATAGGGCTCAAATTGGGCAAAATCGCCGATGCGTAAACATCGTCGAGACCGCTAACTTAGAGAGAGCATAATTCCGTAAGTTTTCCATCAAATTTCATACTTCTGGTGTCATTATGATCGGGAAAAGATTCTCTATCTTTTCATAAAAAATAATTTTTTTTTTTTAAATTTTGGCGACCCTGAGAACAAGTCTCTGAGAGGGCCTGGCGACCCTCAAAGGGTTAAATCATTCCAGAGCGATTATTTATTATTTTTATGATTATATTATTATTATTTGTAGTATTTATTATTATTATTAGGGTCATGGAAACAGGCAGCGAGGCATCTGAGCATCAAGTACTGTATCTCAGTCTGCTTCCTACAGCCACTGAGTATACTAGCTTTCATTGTTTCCAAGACTACATATTTGTACAAATTTGCACTTTATTGTGCATCCCATAGTACAAGATGTCAGAGAAAAGGAAGATCTTTACTTCACCTCAAGGAAGCATCAAGAAACAAAGGAAGGCTCTCAATCTTGAGGTGAAAATGAAAATTATAAACGAGTATGAAGCTGGTAAGAAAGTGTAAGTGATAGCTGATGACTTAAAGCTGGTGCGTTCTACCATTCCCACTATCTTGAAGGATATAGATAGAGTGAAAGAAACAGTGAAAGCATCGACAGGCTTTCAAGCCATAATAACTAGGTAGCAGAAGCATGATAAAGACCCCCATATTAATAAAAACATATATGGAGAGATAATGGAGGGTGTGCCGGGCTATACGAGAGAGAGGGAGAGGGCGTCAGCAATGTCTCTCAGTAACTCATGCTTCACCATGATGTACAGATGTGTAAGCTCACGGCACTATAAAAAAATTATATAATTATACTATTACTATCAATAAAGGCTATATACCTATCATATTTATTCCAGAATAATATTAGGTATAACATAAATAATGTAGAAGCATGATAAAGATGCCCAGATTAATAATAACTGACATTATATAGAGAGGTATTGAAGGGTGAAGGGCCGGGAGGGATATATAAAAAAAAAAAAAAAAAAAAAAAAAGATTGCAACCATAACAGAAAACGTTATGTGCCTGAAGGGTAACTATAGAAAATCACTCTTACCCTATGCAAAGACTGAAAAAAAAAAAATTCCCAAGCAATCAGTAAGTCACTGACCTATTTCATGTTGTATTACCATTAATAATAAACAGATTGAAAGGAATTTCCCAGCAAACATAAAACTGAATGTTTTAATTCTGGGTGGTGACATCTCTGAAGTGTCAGTAAGGGGTGATTCCTCGATTAGCAAGGATATCGTTTACCGACGGGGTCTTAGGCCCCTAACTCCATCGTTAAGTGAGGAGAGGCTGTATCCCAAACCCCTCCTTCAAGGTGCAGGCATTGTACTTCCCACCTCCAAGAATTCAAGTCTGAGTAACAGGTTTCCCTGAATCCCTTCACAAAACATTACCCTGTTCACATTCCTCCAACAGCTCATCAGGTCCCAAAAACCATTCGTTTCCATTCACTCCTAACACCCTCACACTATATATAAAGCAATCAAAGAACTTACTACATATATAATACCAATAATAATAATTTTTTTAAACGCACTGGCCATCTCCCACCGAGGCAGCATGGCCCAAAAAAGAACAAACACTTTCATAATCTTTTTCATTTTACATTTAGCAATTTATACATGAGAAGGGATTACTAGCCCATTGATCCCAGCATTTTAGTAGCCTCTTATGACATACATGGCTTACTGAGGAAAGATTCTCCTCTATGTACTTCCCCATGGAAAAAAAAAAATAAAAAAAAAAAAAAAATAAAAAAAAAAATAAAAAAAAAAAAAAAATAATAATAATAATAATAATAATAATGGGCTAGTAACCCCTTCTCCTGTATATATTACTAAATTTGAAAGGAGAAACTTTCGTTTTTCCTTTTGGGCCACCCCACCTCGGTGGGATACGGCTGGTACGTTGAAATAATAATAATAATAATAATAATAATAATAATAATAATAATAATAATAACCTAGGTAGTAGGTTGGTAGACAGCAGCCACCCAGGGAGGAACTACCATCCTGCCAAGTGAGTGTAAAACGGAAGCCTGTACAGTGGACCCTCAACCAGCGATGGCATCGATTAACGATAAATCTGACTAGCGATACATTTTAACACAAAAATTTTGCCTTGGCTAGCGCTTAAAAACCCGACCAGCGCTATTCGTTCCGTACGAGACGCGTCCGCTTTGGCCTGAGCGTGCCTCACTTGTCCCGTGGGTGCCATTGTTTACAAGCCAGCCACCGCGGTCGCTTCCAAACATACAACTGGAACATTTCATATTATCACAGCCTTTGAAGTGATTGCACCTGCAAAGTAAGTCACCATGGGCCCCAAGAAAGCTTCTAGTGCCAACCCTACAGCAAAAAGGGTGAGAATTACTATGGAGATGAAGAAAGAGATCATTGCTAAGTATGAAAGTGGAGTGCGTGTCTCTGAGCTGGTCAGGTTGTATAATAAACCCCTATCAACCATCGCTACTATTGTGGGCAAGAAAACGGCAATCAAGGAAGCTGTTCTTGCCAAAGGTGCAACTATGTTTTCGAAACTGAGATCACAAGAGGTAGAAGATGTTGAGAGACTCTTATTGGTGTGGATAAACGAGAAGCAGATAGCAGGAGATAGCATCTCTCAAGCGATCATATGTGAAAAGGCTAGGAAGTTGCATGACGATTTAATTAAAAAAATGCCAGCAACTAGTGATGTGAGTGAATTTAAGGCCAGCAAAGGTTGGTTTGAGAGATTTAAGAAGCGTAGTGGCATTTATAGTGTGATAAGGCATGGTGAGGCTGCCAGTTCGGACCACAAAGCGGCTGAAAAATATGTGCAGGAATTCAAGGAGTACATAGACAGTGAAGGACTGAAACCTGAACAAGTGTTTAATTGTGATGAAACAGGCCTATTTTGGAAGAAAATGCCAAGCAGGACCTACATTACTCAGGAGGAAAAGGCACTCCCAGGACATAAGCCTATGAAAGACAGGCTTACTCTGTTGATGTGTGCCAATGCTAGTGGTGATTGCAAAGTGAAGCCTTTATTGGTGTATCACTCTGAAACTCCCAGAGTGTTCAGGAAAAACAATGTCCTCAAGGCTAATTTGTGTGTGCTGTGGAGGGCAAACAGTAAGGCATGGGTCACTAGGGACTTTTTCTATGACTGGTTACACCATGCATTTGCCCCCAATGTGAAAAATTACCTAACTGAAAAGAAATTAGACCTTAAGTGCCTCCTGGTATTAGACAATGCTCCTGGTCATCCTTCAGACTTGGCAGAGCGACTTTCTAGGGACATGAGCTTCATTAAGGTGGAGTTTTTGCCTCCTAATACCACTCCTCTCCTGCAGCCCATGTTCCAGCAGGTCATTTCCAACTTCAAGAAACTGTACACAAAAGCTATGTTTGAAAGGTGCTTTGTAGTGACCTCAGAAACTCAACTGACTCGAAGAGAGTTTTGGAAAGATCATTTTACCATCCTCAATTGTCTAAACATTATAGGTAAGGCTTGGGAGGAAGTGACTAAGAGGACCTTGAAGTCTGCTTGGAAAGAACTGTGGCCAGAATGTGTAGACAAAAGGGATTTTGAAGGGTTTGAGGCTAACCCTGAGAATCCTATGCCAGTTGAGGAATCCATTGTGGCATTGGGGAAGTCCTTGGGGTTGGAGGTTAGTGGGGAGGATGTGGAAGAGCTGGTGGAGGAGGACAATGATGAACTAACCACTGATGAGCTGCTAGATCATCTTGAACAGCAAGAGGGCAGACCTGAGGAAACTGCTTCAGAGGAGGGGAGAGAGAAACTGAAGAAGTTGTCTACTTCTAAGATTAAGGAAATGTGTGCAAAGTGGCTTGAAGTGCAAACCTTTTTTGATGAAAATCGCCCTGACACAGCTATTGCAAGCCGTGTTGCCAACCTGTACACTGACAATGTTGTGAACCACTTTAGGAAAGTCATAAAGGAACGAGAGGTACATGTATCTATGGACAGATATGTTGTGCAACAGAAGTCCAGTGACTCTGAAGCTGGTCCTAGTGGCATTAAAAGAACAAGGGAAGTAACCCCAGAAAAAGACTTGCTACCTCAAGTGCTAATTGAAGGGGATTCCCCTTCTAAACACTAAGATCAACAGTCTCCCCTCCTCCCATCCCATCAATCATCACCAGATCTTCAATAAAGGTAAGTGTCATGTAACTGTGCATGTCTTTTTCAGTTTGTGTGTATTAAAATTAATATTTCATGTGGTAAAAATTTTTTTTTTCAATACTTTGGGGTGTCTTGCACGGATTAATTTGATTTCCATTATTTCTTATGGGGAAAATTAACTTGACTAACGATTATTTCGATTAACGATGAGCTCTCAGGAACGGATTAACATCGCTGGTTGAGGGTCCACTGTAATTGTTTTACACGATGGTAGGATTGCTGGTGTCTTTTTTTTCTGTCTCATACACATGCAAGATTTCAGGTACGTCTTACTACTTCTACTTACACTTAGGTCACACTACACATACATGTACAAGCATATATATACACACCCCTCTGGGTTTTCTTCTATTTTCTTCCTAGTTCTTGTTCTTGTTTATTTCCTCTTACCTCCATGGGAAAGTGGAACAGAATTCTTCCTCCGTAAGCCATGCGTGTTGTAAGAGGCGACTAAAATGCCGGGAGCAAGGGGCTAGTAACCCCTTCTCCTGTATATATCACTAAATGTGAAAGGAGAAACTTTTGTTTTTCCTTTTGGGCCACCCCACCTCGGTGGGATACGGCCGGTGTGTTGAAAGAAAGAATAATAATAAATGTGTTTCTCAAAGAATGAAAAGGCACAATACACAAATAATCCACACATAAGAAACTGAAACTTATGACGACGTTTCAATCTGGGTTATTTGTGTAAAGTACAAAAAAAAAATAATTATAATAAAGCTAGTAAATTTATTTGAACTTTAGTTGTCTGAATATGCTAAAGGTGGTGTAGCAGTAATGTTGAATGAACAATTCTGGAAGGACAGCAGGCAAAAATGTTGAAATGAGAGAAGGGGTAGTTTAGTAGTGTAATGCAAAATGTGAGAACAGAGTTTTAGTTAATGTTTCTGCATGTGAAAGTGAGAGGAGTGTAGAGAAGTGTGCTTTGAGAAATGTTAAGGGAAAGTTTAAAGACTTTTGTACCACATGAATAGTACAGTGGTCCTAAGAACATGACTATTTACCTGGTAGTATTGCATACACAGTATTCTAGAATATAATTTTATACTTTATCCCTCAAATTTATATGAAAATTGTTCCATAAATAATAGCAAAATTACAGTAAGTGTTAAAAAATCATTATGTTGGCAAATTAGACACATGTGCAACTCTTGGGTATCTTTATTGAGGAAACGTTTTGCCACACAGTGGCTTCATCAGTCCATACAAAGGAGAATGTATAGACTGATGAAGCCACTGTGTGGCGAAACGTTTCCTCAAAAAAGATACCCAAGAGTTGCACATGTGTCTAATTTACCAACGTGTCGGTTCTCTGAACCATTCATCTACAATCATTATGCTGATGGTGGCTTTAAGTTTTCGTTCCCTTTTTTCATCAAACCAGGCATAATTTTTAAGAAGTTTTGGTTTTGCTTGGTGCAGAGAATTAATATGAAGAGTATTTCAGAGCATATATGCTGAGAGTTTAACTTAATCCCAATTTTAGGGATTATTCTTGTCTGGTGGTGAAACGGTTACGAGTGCCTTAACCCTCTGTTTCAGTCGTATATATACGTCTTACGAGCCACTGTCTTTGACGTATTAATACGCATAAATTCTAGCGGCTTCAAATCAAGCAGGAGAAAGCTGGTAGGCCTACATGTGAGAGAATGGGTCTGCGTGGTGGATGTGCGCCCTGTGAAAAAATAGAGGACTCAGTGGTGCATTGTGGGAACGCCATCTTTGTAGTCCATTTTCACCATGCCTCGCGGTAAGAAGTGCCTCACTCCTCGGCAGATTGGAGGCCTTTTGTTCCCAAGTGATAGCCCTAACAGCGATGGAAGTGCCAGTGAAAGTGAATTTCATGGTTCTGGAGAGGGTGTAACCGAAAGCAGTGCCCAGGATAACGTAATTAGTGATGAAAATCTAGATGACCCACAACCTTCCACCTCTGGTGCTGGGCCGTCTCATTCACGTTCACCCATACCAGGACGAAAGAGGAAACTATTTGCCCATGTACAAGACTCAGATGTGAGCAGTGAAAGTGATAGTGATAGTGATTTCAAAGCTACTGAAAGCAGTTCTAGGTGCAACAATGAGGGTGAATATTCTCCAGTGAAACGGCAGTATATACGACGCAGCATGCGTTCTGGTAGTGTGCCATATGCTCTTCCAAGGGTGAGGAGTAAATCTTGGAGTGCATCCCATGGCCCTACACCACGAACTGATAGTGAAGATGATGATATTGTTACAATGGGGATGAATGATGTGCGTGGGGCAGCAGGTGGTGGTGGTGGTGGCAGTGGCGACGAGAGTCATGTGGCACCAGCAGCGAGCCATGCTAAAAAACCCTGAAAGGGTTAATACATCAAAAACACTGGCTCGTAAGACATATATATACGACACCAACAGTCAAACAGTTAAGCAAGCAACTTAAACAGCCTGATCTCAATGTATATGTGGAAAAATATGCACATATGCACTGACTTGGTGAGCAAGTGAATCCAAGTGAATGGTCCCAAATCTGCACACAGAAACCACTCCCTACGAAAGTAAAAGACTGGGCAGGCAATGCAAAATGCCCCCAATTAAAAGTAAGGGTGCCATTGGTACACCAAGAGAAAACACCATAAGTGTCCGGGGCCCAAGACTGTTCAACAGCCTCCCATCAAGCATTAGGGGAATTGCCAATAAACCTCTGGCTGCCTTCAAGAGAGAGCTGGACAGATACCTAAAGTCAGTGCCAGATCAGCCGGGCTGTGGCTCGTATGTTGGACTGCGTGTGGCCAGCAGTAACAGCCTAGTTGATCAGGCCCTGATCCATCGGGAGGCCTGGTCATGGACCGGGTCGCGGGGGCGCTGATCCCCGGAATGACCTCCAGGTATATGGGAGGAGATTGTAGAGGCAAATTCCATTCATGAACTGAAGTGTAAACATAACAAAACCCACTGGATTCAGGAGCTAAAACTCAGTCAACACAAACACACTGAGATGAACAAACAGAAGCTTGAGTTTGGTAACAGAACAGGTGAATAAGAGACCACATACATTTTTGGCTTGAAATATAGGTTCTGCTGGATGCTCCAAATCCCACACCTGAAGCTCATTTTCCTTTCCTCCGGTAGCTATCATATTTGGTGATGCTGGGTCCTGCCTCATACGCGTCAAGAATTCTCCACTTGTTAGCGCATTTATCTCAACTGAGCTTTCCCCACGCCAGAGTGTCACTTGACCTGACTTGACAGCAGTTATGGTAACGCTGAAAAGTAAACACGAACTAATTTTATATGTCTGGATGTATATGTGTATGTATACATTTTATTATAGCAACAGTGTAGTTCCACTGCATTTTGTGTAGTAAGCCCATATAAGACTGGATCTAGCTCTGCTGGAATAAAACTTTAAAAGCTACCGCAGCTATTGAACACACAGCGAAGTGCTTGACACTATTATAGTCTAGAGCAACGTTTACACTCACAGATTTCTTTGCCTTATGAAATATGAAACAGTATAGACACACTAGAATGACTGATTGATTATATATAAGAACAGGATGTGAGTGTGAGGGGGGGTGTGAGGCATTAGGCAGACTGAAGGGGGAAAAAGCAGCTGGAACTGATGGGATCATGACAGAAATGTTAAAACCAGGGGAGGATATAGTTTTGGAGTGGTTGGTGCTTTTGTTCAATAAATGTATGAAAGAGGGGAAGGTACCTAGGGATTGGCAGAGAGCATGTTCAGTTCCTTTATATAAAGGGAACAGGGACAAAAGAGACTGTAAAAATTATAGGGAAAACAGTTTATTCCTTTATATGAAGGGAAGGGGGACAAGAGAGATTGTAAAAATTATAGGGAAAGAAGTTTACTGGGTATACCAGGTAACGTGTATAGTAGGATTATTATTGAAAGAATTAGAGGTACAACAGAGAACAGGATTGAAGATGAGCAAGGAGGCTTTCGAATGGGTAGGGGATGTGTAGATCAAGTGTTTACATTGAAGCATGTATGTGAACAGTATTTAGATAAAGGTAGGGAAGTTTTCATTGCAATTGTGGATTTAGAAAAGGTATATGATAGAGCGGATAGGGGAGCAATGTGGCAAATGTTGCAAGTATATAGAATAGGTAGTAAATTATTAAATGCTGCCAAGAATTTTTATGAGGATAGTGAGGCTCAGGTGAGGGTGTGTAGGAGAGGGGGAGATTACTTCCCAGTACAAGTAGGCCTTAGACAGGGATGTGTAATGTCACCATGGTTGTTGAACATACGTGTATTTACAGATAGGGTGGAAGAAGAAGTAAATGCTAGGGTGTTGGGGAGAGGGGTGGGATTAAATTATGGGGAATCGAATACAAGTTGGGAAATGGCCGGTGTGTTATAAAAATATATATACAGCCTCTCCTAAGAGTACATCAGTAAATGAATTTGTCGCTAAGTAAGAAGCATACTATAATAGTAGTGGGTATGTGTCAACCATCTTTGATATTATTTTAATTTCACCTTTGCACCATTTGTAACATTTCTGGTATAATTTTAAATGTTTATACAGTAGTGTACTGTATATTGTAATAAACAAAATAGAAGAAATCAGCTCTAACATACATTATTTAGGTATGCATACTGGTCAGAGAGCCCGTCATAAGCCTGAGTCATCAGTAAATGAGTACATTGGTGAGAAGAGGCTGTGTATATGTATGTATGTATACATACTATTCTTAAAACAATTAGCAAGACAGAAAAATAGTTAAAACTTTTTCCTGGCAGACTGGCACAATACCTGAATAAGACACAAGAGGAGATATTATAATAAGTGCTTCCAATGGAAAAAAAAATCCTGAGATAAGAGTGATTTCACAGGAATCATGTTACTGTGATTAAATAAAGGTGAAGAAACAAAAAGCATAAACACTTCACACAGCTTTAAAAAATTACTATATGGTGGGCTAGTAGATGTACAGTATTGCAGAGCTTCTCTGTACCTTTGCTCTTAAGGTAATTAGGCCTACTTACCCATCATATCTTGCTAGAGACACAATAGGTCCCTCGCCTACACTAATTTTACGGAGAGATACAAATGCCTTCACCGTTGTATCAAAAGTTCGTATAGTTTGATTTCGTAGGCCCATCAAAATCTGAAAAAAAAAATTGAAAAAACTGAATCATGTTATTAAACTCATGAACAAAGAAGTGTAGTCAGCACCTGAGACACCAAAATATAACAAAGGGATCATATACAATTTTTCAGTGAACAACTGAAAACTAAGTGAACTATTTGATATGCCGCATTAACTGTAGAAATAAAGTAACAAACAGTCAATTTTTTAACGGGAAAAAAAGTGTGCTGTACTTTAAAAAACATAATGAAATTATCTGAGCCCTGAAAAACTCCGATGACGATGACGATGACGACGGCGGCGGCGGCGGCGACGACGGCGGCGACGACGACGACGACGACGACGACGACGACGGCGACGGCGGCGACGACGGCGGCGGCGGCGGCGGCGGCGGCGGCGGCGGCGGCGGCGGCGGCGGCGGCGGCGGCGGCGGCGGCGGCGGCGGCGGCGGCGGCGGCGGCGGCGGCGGCGGCGGCGGCGGCGGCGGCGGCGGCGGCGGCGGCGGCGGCGGCGGCGGCGGCGGCGGCGGCGGCGGCGGCGGCGGCGGCGGCGGCGGCGGCGGCGGCGGCAACAACAACAACAACAACAACAACAACAACAACAACAACAACAACAACAACAACAACAACAACAACAACAACTACTACTACTACTACTACTACTACTACTACTACTACTACTACTACTACTACTACTACTACTACTACTACTAATACTACTACTACTAATACTACTACTACTAATACTACTACTACTAATACTACTACTACTAATACTACTAATACTACTACTACTACTACTACTACTACTACTACTACTACTACTACTACTACTACTAGAGGAAGTGCTAAATAAAATCTGAGCCAAAATTCAGCATCACCAATGAGGCTAGAGGTACACTGTCTTGAAAACCGAAGGCCAATGATGGTGGAAGGCAACATTATTTAAATCTTATAACATTTTCACTGAATATTCAGCTGTAACAATGGTAAATACCTGCCATAAAAATATCTTCATATTACAGTGGACAGGCAATTTCTCTGAAAAACAAAATCAAACAAGGCATGACAAAAAAAAAAAAAAATGATGCAGGACTTACAATTAAAGTATTGGTGTGTGAATTTTCCACTCTGAACCAATTCTACTATAATCAAGCAAAAACACATGATAAAAGATATTAAAGTGTCAGATGAATCCAGACTAAAGAAAAAAGGCTGAAAAATTATCAGAGATGGAAAGACTGTTGTTACTATGGATAAGTGAGCAGCAGATTAAGGGCAGTACAATGCCTCCAAGTTATATTTGTTAGTGTGCAAGTCCAAAGTACAGTAAAAGTTGCACTTCTAGGGTCTTGGAATGAATTACGTACCATAAAATCATTATTATCCAGAGGGCTGAGGAGGGATTGTTGAGGTGGTTCGGACATGTAGAGAGAATGGAACAAAACAGAATGACTTCAAGAGTGTATAAATCTGTTGTGGAGGGAAGGCGGGGTAGGGGTCGGCCTAGGGAGGGTTGGAGGGAGGGGGTAAAAGAGGTTATGTGTGCAAGGGGATTGGACTTCCAGCAAGCGTGCATGAGCGTATCTGATAGGAGTGAATGGAGACAAGTGGTTTTTAATACAGTGGACCCCCGGTTAACGATATTTTTTCATTCTAGAAGTATGTTCAGGTGCCAGTACTGACCGAATTTGTTCCCATAAGGAATATTGTGAAGTAGATTAGTCCATTTCAGACCCCCAAACATACACGTACAAACGCACTTACATAAATACACTTACCTAATTGGTCGCATTGGGAGATGATCGTTAAGCGGGGGTCCACTGTACTTGACATGCTGTTGGAGTGTGAGCAAAGTAACACTTACAAAGAGATTCAGGGAAACTGGTAGGCTGGACTTGAGTCCTGGAGATGGGAAGTACAGTGTCTACACTCTGAAGGAGAGGTGTTAATGTTGCAGTTTTATAACTGTAGTGTAAAGCACCCCTCTGGCAAGACAGTGATGGAGTGAATGATGATGAAAGTTTTTCTTTTTCGGGCCACCCTGCCTTGGTGGGAATCGGCCGATGTGTTAATAAAAAAAAAAAATTGAAAAAAAGCTGAAGGGGTCGGAGAGTTTCAGTGGAGAGAAGTAAATGGGATTAGGTCAGGGGTTTCAAATAGAGTTAGAGCTAAAGAAGGAGTAGCAATAATGTTGAAGGATAAGCTATGGCAGGAATAGAGGGACTATAAATGTATTAATTCAAAGATTAAGTGGAGTAAAATAAAGGTTGGATGTGAAAAGTGGGTTATAGTAAGCATATATGCACCTGGAGAAGAGAGAAGTGTAGAGGAGAGAGAGAGAGAGAGGTTTTGGGAATTGTCGAGCGAGTGTGTGGGGAGTTTTGAACCAAGTGTGAGAGTACGTGTGGTTGGGGATTTCAATGCCAAAGTGGGTAAAAATGTTGTGGAGGGAGTAGAATGTAAATTTGGGGTGCCAGGGGTAAATGAAAATGGTGAGCCTTTAATTGAGCTATGTGTAGAAAGAGGTTTGGTAATAAGTAATACATATTTTATGAAAAAGAGGATAAATAAATATATAAGGTATGATATAGCATGTAATGAAAGTAGTTTGTTAGATTATATATTGGTGGATAAAAGGTTGATGAGTAGGCTTCAAGATGTACATGTTTAAAGAGGGGCAACTGATATATCAGATCATTATTTAGTTGTAGCTACAATTAGAGTAAGAGGTAGATAGGACAAAAGAAAAATGGCAACAACAAGTAAGAGAGAGGTGAAAGTGTATAAACTAAGGGAGGAAGAAGTTCAGATGAGATATAAGCAACTATTGGCAGAAAGGTGGGCTAGTGCAAGTATGAGTAGTGGGGGGGGGGGGTTGAAGAGGGTTGGAATAGTTTTAAAAATGCAGTATTAGAATGTGGGGCAGAAGTTTGTGGTATAGGAGGGTGGGTGCAGGAGGAAAGAGGAGTGATTGGTGGAATGATGAGGTAAAGGGTGTGATAAGAGAGAAAAAGGTAGCTTATGAGAGGATTTTACAAAGCAGAAGTGTTATAAGAAGAGCAGAGCATATGGAGAGTAAAAGAAAGGTGAAGACAGTGGTGAGAGAGTGTAAAAGGAGAGCAGATGATAGAGTGGGAGAGGCACTGTCAAGAAATTTTAATGAAAATAAGAAAAATTTTTGGAGTGAGATAAACAAGTTAAGAAAGCCTAGGGAACGAATGGTTTTGTCAGTTAAAAACAGAGTAGAGGAGTTAGATGTGGAGATGGAGGTTTTGGGAAGATGGCAGGAATATTTTGAGGAACTTTTAAATGTCGACGAAGAAAGAGAGGCGGTAATTTCATAAACTAGCCAAAGAGGTATACCATCATTTAGGAGTGAAGAAGAGCAGGACGTGAGTGTCGGGGAGGTGCGTGTGGAATTACGTAGAATGAAAGGGGGTAAAGCAGCTGGAACTGATGGGATAATGACAGAAATGTTAAAAGCAGAGGGGATATTGTGTTGGAGTGGTTGGTATATTTGTTTAATAAATGTATGAAAGAGGGGAAGGTACCTAGGGATGGGCAGAGAGCATGTATAATTCCTTTATATAAAGGGAAGGGGGACAAAAGAGATAGTAAAAATTATAAAGGAATAAGTTTACCGAGTATACCAGGAAAAGTGTATGGTAGGGTTATTACTGAAGAATTAGAGACAAGACAGAATGCAGGATTGCGGATGAGCAAGGAGGCTTCAGAGTGGGTAGGGGATGTGTAGTCCAAGTGTTTACATTGAAGCATATATGTGAACAGTATTTAGATAAAGGTAGGGAAGTTTTCATTGCATTTATAGATTTAGAAAAGGCATATGATAAGAGTGGATAGGTGAGCAATGTGGCAGATGTTTCAAGTATATGGAATAGGTAGTAAGTTACTAAATGCTGTAAAGAGTTATGAGGATAGTGAGGCTCAGGTTAGGGTGTGTAGAAGAGAGGGAGACTACTTCCCGGTAAAGGTGGGTCTTAGACAGGGATGTGTAATGTCACCATGGTTGTTTAATATATTTATAGATGGGGTTGTAAAAGAAGTAAATGCTAAGGTGTTGGGGAGAGGGGTGGGGTTAAATTATGGGGAATCAAATACAAAATGGGAATTGACACTGCTACTTTTTGCTGATGATACTGTGCTTATGGGAGATTCAAAGAAAAGTTGCAAAGGTTAGTGGACAAGTTTGGGAGTGTGTGTAAAGGTAGAAAGTTGAAAGTGAACATAGAAAAGAGTAAGGTGATGAGGGTATCAGATGATTTAGATAAAGAAAAATTGGATATCAAATTGGAGAGGAGGAGTATGGAAGAAGTGAATGTTTTTCAGATATTTGGGAGTTGATGTGTCAGCGGATGGATGTATGAAGGATGAGGTTAACCATAGAATTGATGAAGGAAAAAAGGTGAGTGGCGCATTGAGGTATATGTGGAGACAAAAAACATTATCTATGGAGGCAAAGAAGGGAATGCATGAAAGTACAGTGGACCCTCGACTAACGCTATTAATCCGTTCCTGAGAGCTCATCGTTAGTCAAGTTAATTTTCCCCATAAGAAATAATGGAAATCAAATTAATCCGTGCAAGACACCCAAAAGTATTGAAAAAAACAAATTTTAACACATGAAATATTAATTTTAATACACACAAACTGAAGACATGCACAGTTACATGACACTTACCTTTATTGAAGATCTGGTGATGATTGATGGGATGGGAAGAGGGGAGTGTGTTGATGGTCTTAGTGTTTAAAAGGGGAATCCCCTTCCATTAGGACTTGAGGTGGCAAGTCCTTTTTCGGGGTTACTTCCTTTCTTTTAATGCCACTAGGACCAGCTTGAGAGTCACTGGACCTCTGTCGCACAACATATCTGCCCATAGAGGCCTGTACCTCCCGTTCCTTTATGACATTCCTAACGTGTTTCACAACATTGTCAGTGTCATCATTAAACACTTGTTCAGGTTTCAGTCCTTCACTGTCTATGTACTCCTTGAATTCCTGCACATATTTTTCAGCTGCTTTTTGGTCCAAACTGGCAGCCTCACCATGCCTTATCACACTATGTATGCCACTACGATTCTTAAATCTCTCAAACCAACCTTTGCTGGCCTTAAATTCACTCACATCACCACTAGTTGCTGGCATTTTTCTAATTAAATCGTCATGCAACTTCCTAGCCTTTTCACATATGATCGCTTGAGAGATGCTATCTCCTGCTATCTGTTTTTCGTTTATCCATACCAATAACAGTCTCTCAACATCTTCTATCACTTGCGATCTCAGTTTCGAAAACATAGTTGCACCTTTGGCAAGAACAGCTTTCTTGATTGCCGTTTTCTTGGCCACAATAGTAGCGATGGTTGATTGGGGTTTTGTGTACAGCCTGGCCAGCTCGGAGACATGCACTCCACTTTCATACTTAGCAATGATCTCTTTCTTCATATCCATAGTAAATCTCACCCTTTTTGCTGTAGGGTTGACTTATTTTGCAGGTGCAATCACTAAAAAGGCTGTGATAATATGAAATGTTCCGATTGTATGCTTGGAAGTGACCGCGGTGGCTGGCTGGCTTGTAAACACTGGCCAGAAGTGGACGCATCTCAGACGGAAGGAATAGTGTTGGTCGAGTTTTTTAGCGCTAATCGAGGCAAAATTTTTGCGATAAAATGTATCGCTAGTTAGATTTATCGTTAATCGATGCCATCGCTGGCCGAGGGTCCACTGTAAAGTGGTACCAACACTCTTATATGGGTGTGAAGCTTGGGTTGTAAATGCTGTAGCGAGGAGGCGGTTGGAGGCGGTGGAGATGTCCTGTCTAAGGGCAATGTGTGGTGTAAATAATGCAGAGAATTCGAAGTGTGGAAATTGGGAGAGGGCTGATGAGGGGTTGCTGAGGTGGTTTGGTCATTTAGAGAGAATGGATCAAAGTAGAATGACATGAAGAGCGTATAAATCTGCAGGGGAAGGAAGACGGGGTAGGGGTCATCCTCGAAAAGGTTGGAGGGAGAAGGTAAAGGAGGTTTTGTGAGCGAGGGGCTTGGACTTCCAGCAACCATGCATGAGCGTGTTAGGAGTGAATGGAGACGAATGGTATTTGGGACCTGACGAGCTGTTGGAGGGTGAGCAGGGTAATATTTAGTGAAGGGATTCAGGGAAACCGGTTATTTTTATATAGCCGGACTTGAGTACTGGAAATGGGAAGTACAATGCCTGCACTTTAAAGGAGGGGTTTGGGATATTGGCAGCTTGGAGGGATATGTTATATATCTTTATATATGCTTCTAAACTGTTGTATCTGGGCACCTCTGCAAAAACAGTGATTATGTATGAGTGAGGTGAAAGTGTTGAATGATGATGAAAGTATTTTCTTTTTGGGGATTTTCTTTCTTTTTGGGTCACCCTGCCTAGGTGGAAGATGGCCGACTTGTTGAAAAAAAAAGAATTTTTTTCTGGTTTGAGTTATGATAGTTCTAAGGTACACTTTATCTTCTGGAACTGATTAATTGCACAACTCAAGGGACCACTGTACTTTGAGTAAAAGATGACATATTTCAATTAATAGTAACAGCCTGTTATTAAGTGTTATAAATGAATAATTCTCCAGCCAAAATATAATTAATTAAACACTTCGTCAGACGAGGCAATCACATTCTATGCCATGTTTATGTTTATTTTTCATTATTACTACATTTGCTAAGTTGTCTATGGCAGCTTTTTATTTATTTTTTTTAGAGGAGAGTACTTCATATATTAGTAAATCTATGAATGCATACCAAAAACTGTTTAAACTTGTGGTGGATAAAGGTAGAGTATTTAATTTTATATGTCATTACTATGCATACATTATGCATCATATTTTAAATATAGAATACTTGTACTTTAACCCTTTGAGGGTCTGTCCCATAGTTCTACAGCTTTGAAACCAGAGTCCAAGCCGTAGTACTACATCATGACCTCAGCACACTCATAAGCTGTTAGTGGTAAATATAGGCCTAGATATGAGAGAATGTATTTATGTGGTAAGTGTGCACCATATAAAACAAATCCTGCAGCAAGCAGTGCATAGCGAGAAAAACAAAACTGTAACTGTGTTTTTGGATTAAATTGCGACTATGGTGTATTTTCATGTGGTTTTTACAGAAACAGAGATTATTTTGATTGGTTTTAGTACTCAAAATAGCTTGAAACTGAGCTCAAAGTAGCAGAAATGTTCAAAATTTGCCGATATTCAAAAGTAAACAAATTGTCTTGTGTGTCCAATACATGTCAACTGGTGGATCTAATATGCATTCACAAATGTGCTGGTATTCTTCTTTCTTTCAACAAACCAGCCGTATCCCACCAAGGCAGGGTGGCCCAAAAAGAAAAACAAAAGTTTCTCTTTTTAAATTTAGTAATTTATACAGGAGAAGGGGTCACTAGCCCCTTGCTCCCGGCATTTTAGTCGCCTCTTACAACATGCATGGCTTACGGAGGAAGAATTCTGTTCCACTTCCCCATGGAGATAAGAGGAAATAAACAAGAACAAGAACTAGAAAGTAAATTAGACAAATTACCAATTTCCAATCACTTTAATGGGTAGTGGAAATAGTTTACTGGGTAATTTCTTGTGCTCAATAGATAAAACAGAACACATACTAGTGAAATAGCTAAGAATTTGGTGTAATGGAATAATGTAATTGGCCGAAATAGGACTCAAATTGGGCAAAATCGCCGATGCATAAATATCACTGACACAGCAAAATTCACAAATGTAATTTCATTAAATTTTAATAAAATTTCGTAATTTTTGTTTTATTACCTTCAGAAAGAGATTCTCTACCATTTCATAAGAAAAAATAATAATTTTTTTTTAAATTCTTGGACCCTGTGGGGAATTTTCAGACTGGGGGACTGGACCCTCAAATTATTATTATTATTATTATAATCAAGGGGGAAGGGCTAAACCCGGAGGATTATACAGCGCCTTGGGGGGGGGATGTGGAAGGCATTCAGGCTTAATTTGGGGAACTGGAGCACAGATCCAATTCCCTAAATCAAGAGCCCCTCACCAACATCAAGGAACCTTCCTTGAGGGGCTGGACCCTCAAAGAGTTAACTGCAAATTCTATACTATTTTCAAGTGATACATTACACTTGAGTAGAATTACTATATATTTTAGCAAAACTAATCTAGTCACTCACCTCTGTTTGATCCTCGTTTCCCCATGCCATGGATGTGATCTCTTGGTCACGTTCTAAAGCCTTAATTTTATGGAAATTCTTGTGAATAACAGCATTCTGATTTAGATTGACACCTGTGTAAAATATTGAGCACATTACTTATACTCATTAGTACCAAACATAATATAGCCTCTCCTCACTTAATGACAGAGTTCTGTTCCTAAGACCACGTCATTAAACAAATTCGTTGCTAAGTGAGGAGCATACTATAATGGTAGTGGGATTGTGTCAACCATCTTTGACATTGTTTAATGTCACCTTTGCACCATTTATAACATTTCTAGTATATTTTTAAATGTTTATACAGTAGTGTATTGTACATTGAAATAAACAGAATAGAGGAAATCAGCTTTAATATACATTATTTAGGTATAAATACTGGTCAGAGAGCCTATCATAAGTCTGATGCATCAGTAAACAAGTGCATCGATAAGTGAGGAGAGGCTGTAATGTAAACTGGAATGGCACATTTATACGTGAGTTACTATAGGCATATTATAGTTAGTGATATGTGGGGTTACCACAGTGGCTTTGGTGTAGAAGTCAGTATTTTTAGTACAGTAAAGCATACCTGTGTCTGCAGCAGGATGCACCTGGCTTATCAAGGTTCCTCAACCAAAGAATTTAACCTTCCCAAAATTTAATGCACAACATTTGTCTAACAGCCACATATTGACACTAGTATGTATACACACATGGCATAACCTCCAATACTAAGCCTGTAGTTGTTGGAATGCCACAGAGAAGTGTCTTAGGTTCTCTACTCTTTCTTATTTGCATCAATGACCTCCCAAATGCACTGCGACTCCTTTTAAACCAGTTCTATTCGCAGATGACACCACTTATGTCTCCTCCCACTCAAACCCGGCTATATTTAGTAACACTGTAAACAGCGAGCTACATAAAATATCAAACAGGATGATGACCAATAAACTTCCTCTCAATATAGACAAAACCTACTTCATGCTTTTTGGAAACTGAGCATTAAATATCCAGCTACACATATCGATAAATGGTTCACCCATCACAAGGCACACTGAGGACAAATTTCTAGGTCTCCATCTTAACAGCATATAACTAAGAATGTTTCCAAAACAGTAGGTATCCTTTCCCAGATACGACAGTAATTTCAGTAAAATATGAAGGAATATTCTATGTCAGGTTAAATAATAGTGACAAATGTAGTAAAAAGCAAAGCAAATGATAAGATTAAAGTTCCTCTAGTTAGGCGTGATGTCTACATTAAAATGACTTGGTAGATGGGAAATTGTGCCAACTGCAATACAGTTCAGATTTCTTGCAAGCTCTCTTGTTTGGAGTATTGTTCAGTGATGATGGCTCCATTCAGGGTGGGTAGTTATCAAGGCTGGAACAAATGCAGAGATCATTTACAGCCCACATGGAGTCAATAAACCACTTATACTACTGAGAATACCTCAGAGTTCTAAATATGTGGTCACTGGAGTAGAGGAGAGATAGACACATGATAGTGTGTGTGTGGAAAGTACTTGAGGACTTAGTTTAACATGTTTATTATGCACCCTATGAGGACCCCATCCTAAATTTGCACACTGCCATAACAACATACTAGAGTGGGAGATGTAGGAGGGAGGGAGTTGTAAATAAGCCTAGTGAAAGACAGGGGCACTGTGGGCACAACAACACTATCAATATCTATGGTCCCAGATTGTTTAGCATCTTACTAGAAGCTATCAGAAACACCAAGTGTCAGGTCAACCAGGCTGTGATGGATATAAGAGCCAGCAGGCTGCTAGCAAGAACAGCCTGGTTGGGCAAGCAAGCACCAGAGAAGCCAGGCAAAGAGCCAGGTTCTGGTAGAGGAAAAAAATCGAAACTCATCAAAGGTATATACCTGCACAAGAAAAAACCCTATATCTATCTCCTATACAACACCATGTAGACTATTTTTTGTTCTTCATAATACTGAGAACATCTATATAGACCAGGATGAATTTCAAAAAGCTGGAAATGCTTCAAGTGGCAGACAGCATAAATTGGTTAAAAATAAACCACATACAGTATACAATATTGCTAACAACCAGTATCCTAGGTTAAATTTTACATGATTATTCAAAATCGAAGTTCAATTGTTATATTGTGTATGGCACAAATACGCTAATTCATATAATTAATGACTTAAAAACTTACCTTTCAATATTCCTGTCTCTGTGCCAATATAGGCATTAAAATCTTTTTCGACCTCTTCCATTTTTGTAATTCTTCCAGCAAGACCCACGTTGTTGTTGCTGTTGGGTTGAAAAGTTGAGACGACCACAGGACCGTATGAACCAACCAGACCAAAGGTGTTATTAAGGCTGCACGGTAACCTGTGCACCAGATGCTCATCCTGTGAGCGCTAGGACAAAAAAAAATAAAGCAGGCTTACAGAGGTCATAATAGGTCTTTATCAGATTCCACCAGGGATAATTACATCTTTAAAAATATTACAACCATATCTACCGTACTATCTACAACTATATCTACCGTAGTTCATAAACTCACATTTGTTGAAATAATTAAGGTGCTATTAGATGCTTAAGTGTATAACTGAATTATCTGTTCTGTAATAGTCCATTTTTTTCTTTCAATTTTTTACAAGTTTTAGAATAATTACAGAGTCTTATTCATAAGTCTAGGTGCTATTGACTACCTCAGGTGCAACTGATTTTGCTTTTAATACATTCATTTATTATTATATTCACTAGCTCCTTTATTCTAGCTGTAAATATCTACCGTAGTTTACAAACTCACATTTGTTAAAATAATTAAGGTGCTATTAGATGCTTAATTGTATAACTGAATTACCTGGAGAGAGTTCCGGGGGTCAACGCCCCCGCGGCCCGGTCTGTGACCAGGCTTCCTGGTAGATCAGAGCCTGATCAACCAGGCTGTTACTGCTGGCTGCACGCAATCCAACGTACGAGCCACAGCCCGGCTGGTCAGGTACCGACTTTAGGTGTTTGTCCAGTGCCTGCTTGAAGACAGCCAGGGGTCTATTGGTAATCCCCCTTATGTATGCTGGGAGGCAGTTGAACAGTCTTGGGCCCCTGACACTTATTGTGTTGTCTCTTAACGTGCTAGTGACACCCCTGCTTTTCATTGGGGGGATGTTGCATCGTCTGCCGAGTCTTTTGCTTTCGTTGTGAGTGATTTTCGTGGGCAAGTTCGGTACTAGTCTCTCTAGGATTTTCCAGGTGTATATAATCATGTATCTCTCCCGCCTGCGTTCCAGGGAATACAGGTTCAGGAACCTCAAGCACTCCCAGTAATTGAGGTGTTTTATCTCCGTTATGCGCGCCGTGAAGGTTCTCTATACATTTTCTAGGTCAGCAATTTCACCTGCCTTGAAAGGTGCTGTTAGTGTGCAGCAATATTCCAGCCTAGATAGAACAAGCGACCTGAAGAGTGTCATGGGCTTGGCATCCCTAGTTTTGAAGGTTCTCATTGTCCATCCTGTCATTTTTCTAGCAGATGCGATTGATACAATGTTATGGTCCTTGAAGGTGAGATCCTCCGACGTGATCACTCCCAGGTCTTTGACGTTGGTTTTTCGCTCTATTTTGTGGAAGGAATTTGTTTTGTACTCTGATGAAGTTTTAATTTCCTCATGTTTACCATATCAGAATAATTGAAATTTCTCATCGTTGAACTTCATATTTTCTGCAGCCCACTGAAAGATTTGGTTGATGTCCGCCTGGAGCCTTGCAGTGTCTGCAATGGAAGACACTGTCATGCAGATTCGGGTGTCATCTGCAAAGGAAGACACGGTGCTGTGGCTGACATCCTTGTCTATGTCAGAAACGAGGATGAGAAACAAGATGGGAGCGAGTACTGTGCCTTGTGGAACAGAGCTTTTCACCGTAGCCGCCTCAGACTTTATTCTGTTGACTACTACTCTTTGTGTTCTGTTTGTGAGGAAATTATAGATCCATCTACCAACTTTTCCTAATATTCTTTTAGCACGCATTTTGTGCGCTATTACGCCATGGTCACACTTGTCGAAGGCTTTTGCAAAGTCTGTGTATATTACATCTGCATTCTTTTTGTCTTCTCGTACATCTAGGACTTTATCGTAGTGATATACTTCATCTCAACTATAAATTTGATTACTGTAAACCATTAGCTACCTCACTGTTGCAATAAGGAAAACAATGTATAATTAAAATTTACCACTCATTATGTCTAGTATTAAGTAGTCTGTAAGCATTAGGATTAGTCTGTCCGAAATGCCCCTCATGCCAGTGGCTTTCTTTGTACCCATCAACAAGTTTTATATGTATTCACACATTGTAACCTACGCAAAGATATAAAATTGTTTATTTTTATTGTTTATATAATTCTGGATTCTCAAACAAGTTTTTAAAAAAAGTATGTAGGAAAGAACTAGTAAACGAGTTTGAGGAAAGTAGAACAGTGCAAACAGGAACGAATATATTCTATGTTAATGGTATATAATATCGCCAACCTGATGAATAAGACACGTGTAACACTTAGCTTATTGGAGAAACGTTTTGCCTGAGCAGCAGGCTTCTTCAGTCGAATAGAGGTGTCTCTTAAACCTCAAACAGTGAAAGGAGTGTGTCGCCTGAAAGGGTAGTTCATTATGCACCTCTTGATCATCCTGTGAGTACAAACTAAAAAAAAGCAGGAATACAAAGGAAATGCCTAGCCATGCTAGGTGTTCTAGTGGTACACTCTGTAATTATTTTACTACATGTAAACCACACAATAACCAAATTCTGTAAACTCAGCATTGTAATCCTTATAGAGAATAAACTTTGAATTTGAATTTGAATTTGAATGGGTTTTTATTAGGCTACACTGCGTAATTAGTCATCCAATAACATATTAGCTCATCGTCCCGCTCTCCTAGTTTCTAGGCCAGGAAAAAGCCGGGTGTTGTCTCGGTTGATAAAATTGGGGAGGAAGAGAGCATGGGCATCTTGTAAGTTTATTCAGACACAGGTACACATAAATACAGTTACATATATTATCAGACTTAGTAGCATGTGTAGATTACCTACGATAACCCAAGAAAGTCAGGCAAAGTGACATTTCCATTGGGGTCCTTGCTTTGCTGCGGTCTAGGCAAAGGGATACACCCGACCTAATTGAGAACAATTGCCACTGTTTCTGTGTCCAAAGGGAAGATAGCGAGAGTAAAATCGTGTTTCACAATTCCCGCCCCGATTTGGGTAATATATTCTTAACAGACCCCGCGAAGCAGGGTTCAGGATAATTTGTTGTAGTCACCCTCAAAACTCTCTACACTAACAATAACAACGTTGTTAGGGTATTGTATTGCTTGGGTTAGCTATGTAATGAAATTGTAATACTGAGCATGAAATAACTGTGGAGAGAAATTGTATACAATACAGACATAAATACGGTGTAATGTGAACCTTTATTGACGTTTCCCTCACGTAGTGCTTTTTTTTTTTAAGTGAATTTGAAAATGCTCATTTGCGTGGGCGAAAAGTTGTCGATAAAATATCTCATTACCCTGCATTTCTCTTTCTGTTTCCATGAAACGACTGTAATAACCTTAAAGATGTATCTATAGGCATATTTTATGCGCTAAACCCGTATGGTCATACAGCACACTCCAGTTAATAATATACAATAACAATATCTTTATTTACTACAAGTATAAGTACATGGTATCCAGTCCTAGCTGACGTCAGTGACATACTACTATATAGAAAGCAGTTTATGCTGAGCATTTCGGGCAGATTACGTCAGTTTTCTCCCAGGATGCGACCCACACCAGTCAACTAACACCCAAGTACCCATTTTATTTATGGGTGAACAGGGACAACAGGTGTCTTATGGCAACATGTCCCTAATGCTTTCCAGCCGTACCAGAGGAGATTCGAACTCCGGACCTCAGCATGTGAGCTGAGTGCATTAGCAATCAAGCTACGGGTCACCTATACACCTGGTATGAGCTGCTGGCGTGTAATAAACTAGCCATTCAGATGCCACATTCCTTAATGCTGTTGAGGGGCTCTTTATCCAAGGAATTGGATTTACCATCTCCTTCCTTGGATGTAAGCTGCTTGCTTCCCATTGCTCAGACATATGCCCCCAACAGGCTTAGGGCATCCCTAAATAATCAACTAAGGAATTGGATCTATTCTTGCTTTCTTTGGAGCAGATTATTATCTCCCATTCCCCAGGTGGTATATGACCCTATTGAGTTATTATCCCGACTATGGGATAATAACTCAATAAAGTCATTGTGGCTGCTTTTCCCTTGGGGTCCTTTTTTTTTTAAGTCCTTTTCTAGGATGTGACCTACAACAATTTTCTAACTCTCAGGTATTTATTCAATACTAGGTAATAGGGGCAATAGCTCGTAGATTTTCCTCTGTCTCGCCTTGCTGTATGACCCTTGTATGTTTAGCTCTTCATTTTTTATTATAATAGTATGTCTTACCTCACTGAGGGGCTTGACCTCTTGTGTACCCCTCAAGGAAGGTTCCTTGATGTTGGTGAGGGGCTCTTGATTTAGGAAATTGGATCTGTGCTCCAGTTCCCCGAATTAAGCCTGAATGCCTTCCACATCCCCCCCCCAGGCGCTGTATAATCCTCCGGGTTTAGCGCTTCCCCTTGATTATAATAATAATAATTGACCTCTTGTGGCTCATGGCTTTGTAGAGGCATCAGCTCACACACTAGGACTAGTTCAGTCCCCAGATGAGTGGGAATGTTGGGCATGTTTCCTTATACATGTACCTGCTGCCCATGTTCACCTAGTGGCAAGTAGGTCCTATAAATGGGTGTTAGGCAACTGGTGTGGCTTGCATCCTGGGGAAGAGGACTGAAGGACTCCAATGGAAATAAGCCACACACTGGTGACATGCCTTTACTGGGTTATCCTTAGTTACTAACTGTCCAGGTTAATCCGAATAAAATCTGTTCTATTGTGGATGAGATGAGCTCGCCAATCTCTGCATACTCCAGTAATGAGTCAGAACATAATGTGGATTTCAGATTTAATGGACAAATCTGTGGCTGGACATTACAGCCTCTCCTCACTTAACAATGGAGTTCCATTCCTAAGACATCGTTAAACGAATTAGTCGCTAAGTGAGGAGCATACTATAATGGTGATGAGTTTGTGTCAACCATCTTTGATATTGTTTTAGTGTCACCTTTGCACCATGTATAACATTTCTGGTATATTTTTAAATGTTTATGCAGTAGTGTACTGTATATTGAAATAAACAGAATATAGGAAATCAGCTCTGATATACATGATTTAGGTATGAATACTGGTCAGAAAGCCCATCGTAAGTCTGAGGCATCGGTAAACGAGTATGTCGTTAAGTGAAGAGAGGGTGTATTTGGAATCAATGGTCAAAGTTCCCTAAACCCAGAATTGTCCACCATTTTTACATTTCCCTTGGATAAATTCATTTTGGATTTAACATACATACATACATTAAGTTAGCACAGAAAAATATTCTCATAATTCTGATTTAATGGACAACAGGCATTTGTCCATTAAACTTGGGTTTCAGTATTGTGTACATATTGCTTTATTCAGGTTAAATTTACATGCTTTACAAATTTTTTAAATTTGCTCAAGGATTGCAGTGGGCACAATAATATAAGCATACATTAATTGGAAGGTGAGTACACATACATGTACACAGTTGTCCATGTTCACCCATTAGTAAAATTGGTACCTGGGTGTTAGTTGACTGGTGTAGGTCACATCCCGGGACAAAACTGACCAAATTTGCTCGAAATGCTCTGCATAACAAGCAGCTTTTTATATAGTAGCATGTCATTGATGTCAGCTAGGACTGTATACCTTGCACATGTACTTGTAGAAATAAAGATATTATTATTTTAATGCACTTTTCTTCATACTTGGTAATCCTGCCTTATGAATACTCCACTTTAGGCAATTGTTATGGTTTATTATACTGTATTCTGTTTAACCCAAACAATCAAACACTGTGGTATGATTATTCAGGTATACCCTTCAAGGGAGAGGGTTGTTGATCCAAGGAATTCAAATTACCCTTTCCTTCCTTGGATCAAACCTGATGACCACCAATTTTTCCATATGGGTTTAGTACTTCCTTATATAGGCACATACATTGTTTTTATGGACAGCTAATAACAACACATTATTATACATGTATTTACAAGAGAGAGCTAACCTACAAAGGTGACAGTAGATGGATATAATACCTAGGACAGGGGCCGGCAACCTTTTGGAGAGAGAGGGCCAGACAGCTATCCAGTCTCTCAGAGGAGGGCCATGTTATTAAATGTAATATAAAAAAAAATTCTCGAACTCAGGGTTGCCATTAGTTTTTTAAACCAATTTTGGCCTAATTCTAACAATACTTAACACAATTTATCACAAATAATTAAATAAATATTATTATCGAATGCAGATACCTACTGCACAGTTGTTTTACCACCAGACAACAAACTCAAATGAAAAACTCTAAGGAGGGAGGATACGAAGTAACTTTTCCAGGAACTGCTTAACCTTGAAGTGAACTACTTCATCTGTATTTGATACTAATTAGATAATTAGTGTCCAGGTGTTAAGTTGGCGGGCTGGACAAAAACCTCACACAGGCCGGGGTTGCCGACCCCTGACCTAGGAGTTAGTTGGCTTTGTGGGTTGCATCCTAGGAAAGAGGGCTAAAGGACAACTTTGAAAATAATCCACACTGCTTGACTTTCTTGGGTTATTAGCCCTCTATGACTGACAATCCAAATCCTTGCCATCATCTTCAGCTGAGATACAGTAGTACAGTGGACCCCCGGTTAACGATATTTTTTCATTCCAGAAGTATGTTCAGGTGCTAGTACTGACCGAATTTGTTCCCATAAGGAATATTGTGAAGTAGATTAGTCCATTTCAGACCCCCAAACATACACGTACAAACGCACTTACATAAATACACTTACATAATTGGTCGCATTGGGAGGTGATCGTTATGCGGGGGTCCACTGTAATGGAAAGTTTACAGGGATGTTAGTTTCAGTTTACAGTATGGTAATGAGTCAGTTCATGCACTTAATAAATTCAGTCACATGAACATTACAATAAATCATACACAGTGATGAAGTCTGTCATTGCTATTATTAAACCTGGAAACCTAAGAAAGCCAACCAGTATGGCTCAGTAAATATTAAAAATACTGAGGCCTGAATAATTTATAACTGGACTTGATAGCAGTCCATGATGGACAAAAATTTTGTCTGAAGTTTCCTCTTCAAATTGTGAGTGGGTTAGTGAGGGTCTTAAGGTCCTCTTCCCAGGATGTAACCCACAGATTTGCTAACATGTAAGTACAGCACCTGTCTACTGCTAGGTGAACAGTGGCAGTAGGCACAGGTTAACTTGCTCATATATTTTGACTTGCCTGGGATTGAACCTGTGTCCTTATGGTCGTAAACCAAACATGCTAATATACATGCTATGTTTATTAAACAAATTATAGGTATGTGTCTGCCTGAATTATAAAATTATGGTACAGCGAATGATAAAAATTTTGATAAGATGGATTGACTGGTATCTATCTTGTTAAGTTAACATTATAACCATATCTCTCACTGGTTTTGAGAGATCTACTCCTGAAGACTGGCCTGAAGCTAGACTTCATTGTTGACTGCCTGGTCAACCAGGCTTATGCTATTAGTATCCCCCAGGCCCACATAACCATCACACCCTGATTGATTTAGCACTCACTGAAAGTGATCCAGTTTCCTCTTGAAAACCTCAGCGTTTGTTCCAGTAATATTATCCTCAGACTACTAGTGTAGTGGATAGTTAAAGTTATACAAAATTTATTCCCTCTTTGGGAGCGTTTTTTGACATATGCTTTTAAGGTAAGATTATAAATAAATTTATGAAACCATTCAAAGGAGTTTCCTTGACACCATTGAAGGACTTTTGATCAAGGAATTGATCAAGGAATTGAACCTGACTCCCTGCTTCGGGTCAAACCTGATTGCCTCCCATTCCCTCGGGCACAATATGATCCCTACAGGTTTGCATTTTTTCATGAATGCAATAATATCATAGTATTTCCTCTTCAGCCTGAGAGAACAACACCCAAAATGCCCATTTAATAAAACCTAATATATTACAGTAAAAGACTCAACACTGACAATGTCTGAAGGTGAAGATTCTCCTGTGACAGTGGGAGGCGGAGGAGTTAGTGAGCGTCAATGGTATGTCTCAAATTTGGAGAGCACTGTGTCGGGTGGAGACACCCCGACAGATTCTCCTGGAAGTCCAGCAAATACAACAAATATTCATACCAGCAATGAATACATGGAGTTGGATGAGCCAGAGATGTTGGATGAGAAAAAAGCACTTTTGGAAGAATTTGAACGCAAACGTCGAGCTCGAATGATTCATGTAACAACAGATGATAGTGAGGTGAGTGGTGTTTTATATGAGTAAAGTGTACATGAGGCTAATTTTGGCATACACATTAAACTTCCATGTATTGCATTTTTAGCATGATTTGCACAGAAGCATATACTGTATCAACTGTAATCAGTTACTATATTCTGTAATCCAGACAAAGGTAAATTTTTCCAAATACAGTGATTGCTCTGTTATTGGATCCATCCTAAAGGTGGAGCCACAATAAAAAAATAAACAATATTTTTTATGAAGTTTGGGACTGAACAACAAATGAATATGATTAAACAGCTGAGAAAATAAAAATAAAAATTAAACCCATAATCACAAAATCTGCAATTCTTGACTGACATGCAATTACTGTACATATTGATAGTTACAGGAGCAGAGCTTTGCTTATGGTGTTATCTTCATTAATATTTTCATATAATTTTTTAAATTTTCTTTCATGGTCAATTCATTTTCTTACACCATTTTCCCAGTATCTCTTTGGCTCCATTTTTTCTTAATTTACATACATATATGGCTTTTTGTTATCCATGTAGAAGGTGTATGCTAAAAATTACTTTTCTTTTTCTTCATAACCTTATACGTTAATGTATCTCGCGGGTTATTTGTGTATCTCGTCTTTTCCTCCCATCAACTAGTGTCAGCATCTTGTGTGTTTTCGGTCTTTCATTATAACTCATATGTATATATATATACATTGTATACACCTACCATCCGACTTACGACCTGCTCGACTTACGACCACTCGACTTATGACCGTGTTTTTTTGGCCAAATTTCTGGGAAATAAACAACTATTTGTGTTGTACACAGTGTTTATTCTAAACCTTACAGTATAAAATACAGTACTAACAGCATAAAAAGTAAAGTAAAACATGAAATACGAAAATAAAACAATAAAATAGTCATTACAAAAATGTGATGTTGATATTCAGTAGTAAAGTTCGACTTGCGTCCATTTCGACTTATGATCGGTTTCTCGGAACCGAACTCGGTCGTAAGTTGGATGGTAGGTGTATATATATATATATATATATATATATATATATATATATATATATATATATATATATTTTTTTTTTTTTTGGGGGGGGGGGGGGCGGGGGGTCTGAGATCCATCTTGTAGCTCCTCTTAGGATTTTTTCTAACTGGTCCACATTTTCGTTTATAAGGTTTCTCCTTATATACCTACTTTACTGTATGTTGTATACAACTTCTTCAGCATTTTCCCATCCATACATTTAAAAGTTATGCTGTAGTTAGTATAATGAACGTTTTATTTTTAGCCAATAGTATAAATTTTCCATTTTGTCTAAAGTGCTTAGAGAGTCACTTGATTGAAAACTCCGTTGAGCTCTTTTTTTCTCCACAAAGGCAGTTAACCCATTAACTGTCCAAACATAGATCTACGTTCACTCGCATAGCGCTCCGAACGTAGATCTACGTTTTTTTGCATGCTTTCAAATGGAGAAAATCAAGGTCGGAGCACTACGTGCAACAACGTAGATCTGCTTTTGGACAGTTGAAGGGTTAATAGAGCAATCACTATATTACTAAAATTATTTTAAAGATGGACATGAGTAAAGTGGTGCAAGGTAAAAAAAGATTGTGTTGTATAAAATAATTTAAATTTTACTAGAATTGAATAAAGTAGGATTAATTTAGCAACCTTAGTTACAAAAAATTTTTTTACACTTTTAAATTAAAAGCCAGTGTTCCCCATGTGGCACAAAGTTTAATCATTCTTCAAAGCATAATTATACCAAGTAAATTAGTTAAAGTAGATTTTAATAATATTTTAGAATATGAGTACCATACATACTGTTCTATAGTACTGCATTAATTTGTTTATTAACCCTTTGAGGGTCGACAGGCCCTCTCCGAAACTCGTTCTCAGGGTCGGCCAAATTTAAAAAAAAAAAAATTATTTTCTCTTATGAAAAGATAGAGAATCTTTTCCCGATCATAAAGACACCAAAAGTTTGAAATTTGATAGAAAACTTACGGAATTATGCTCTCGCAAAGTTAGCGGTCTCGGCGATGTTTACGCATCGGCGATTTTGCCCACTTTGAGCCCCATTTTCGGCCAATTTCACTGTACTAGTCGACAAAAAACATGAATATTTCGCTAGAACTCCATTTTTTCTATCGAATGGGTGCAAGAAACCACCCATTTATGAAATTCAACTATCCAGTACAGTGGTCAGAATTTAGCAATTTTGCCAATTTCACACAAATTTCAAAAGATGCCAATTTCCGAATAGGGTCCAGAATAAACAAGAAAGACATTCCTGGCACTAAAATGACATTTCCTCTAGTCATTAGTCACGTCTCAAGGCCCCTCTTATATTCTTTTGCTTTCCACTTTGAATTTTTATTTTCACAAAAAATATAAGATTTACTGTTATGCAGACTACTGCATTAGTGTAAAAAATGGTATAAATATTATTGGTGCACTTGTGAAAGAATATTAGACTCACCATGGCGTAATAGCGCACAAAATGCGCGCTAAAGGAATAACAGGAAAAGTTGGTCGATGGATCTATAATTTCCTCACTAACAGAACACAGAGAGTAGTCGTCAACAGAGTAAAGTCCGAGGCAGCTACGGTGACAAGCTCTGTCCCACAAGGCACAGTACTAGCTCCCATCTTGTTCCTCATCCTCATATCCGACATAGACAAGGATGTCAGCCACAGCACCGTGTCTTCCTTTGCAGATGACACCCGAATCTGCATGACAGTGTCTTCCATTGCAGACACTGCAAGGCTCCAGGCGGACATCAACCAAATCTTTCAGTGGGCTGCAGAAAACAATATGAAGTTCAACGATGAGAAATTTCAATTACTCAGATATGGTAAACATGAGGAAATTAAATCTTCATCAGAGTACAAAACAAATTCTGGCCACAAAATAGAGCGAAACACCAACGTCAAAGACCTAGGAGTGATTATGTCGGAGGATCTCACCTTCAAGGACCATAACATTGTATCAATCGCATCTGCTAGAAAAATGACAGGATGGATAATGAGAACCTTCAAAACTAGGGAGGCCAAGCCCATGATGACACTCTTCAGGTCACTTGTTCTATCTAGGCTGGAATATTGCTGCACTCTAACAGCACCTTTCAAGGCAGGTGAAATTGCCGACCTAGAAAATGTACAGAGAACTTTCACGGCGCGCATAACGGAGATAAAACACCTCAATTACTGGGAGCGCTTGAGGTTTCTAAACCTGTATTCCCTGGAACGCAGGAGGGAGAGATACATGATTATATACACCTGGAAAATCCTAGAGGGACTAGTACCAAACTTGCACACGAAAATCACTCACTACGAAAGCAAAAGACTTGGCAGACGATGCACCATCCCCCCAATGAAAAGCAGGGGTGTCACTAGCACGTTAAGAGACCATACAATAAGTGTCAGGGGCCCGAGACTGTTCAACTGCCTCCCAGCACACATAAGGGGGATTACCAACAGACCCCTGGCAGTCTTCAAGCTGGCACTGGACAAGCACCTAAAGACAGTTCCTGATCAGCCGGGCTGTGGCTCGTACGTTGGTTTGCGTGCAGCCAGCAGCAACAGCCTGGTTGATCAGGCGCTGATCCACCAGGAGGCCTGGTCACAGACCGGGCCGCGGGGGCGTTGACCCCCGAAACTCTCTCCAGGTAAACTCCAGGTCACCAGTTGACGTGTATTGCACGCTTGGCATGATTTGTTTACTTTTGAAGTTTGGTAAAAATCGAACATTTCTGCTACTTTGAGCTCAATTTCAAGGCACCTTTCATTGTAAAACCAGTCAAAATCATCTCAATTTCTGTAATATGTCTTCCATTCTATAAAATGAGACCAAGAAAACTAGAATACAACAATAAATACCATACGAAAATACACTGCAAAGTCGCTGATTTATTAAAAAAAATGGTCAAAGTTTTTTTTTTCTCATTATGCACTGTGTGCTGCAGGATTTTTTTTAGACTGTGCACACTGACCACAGACCCATTCTTTCATATGAAGGCCTACCAGCTTTCTTCCACTAGATTTGAGGCCGCTAGAATTTATGAGTACTAGTACGTCAAAAACCCCTACGCGTAAGACGTACTAGTACGACCAAAACCCTCAAAGGGTTAATAGAATATGATGATAATTATCTTTCTAATACAAGGATGAGCTTATTAACATTTCCTTCATCATCTTCACATTGCTACATTAGCTCTCAAATGTCATCAATAGATCTATATGCAGTTGTTCAAAAAATCTTAGATTGTACTGGACCTTATATTCTTGTTTTATGGTAACAGGTAAAGCAGCAGTTGAGACAACTGGGTGAACCTATCTGCTTGTTTGGTGAAGGCCCTGCTGATAGAAGGAACCGCTTGAAAGAAATTTTGTCTCGACTTGGTGAAGATGCTCTAAAAAAGACAGGTGCTGGGCAACAAGAAGCGGATACACCCGAACATGATCAACAGAGACCAGAGGAGACATGGTATCACGAGGGGCCGCAATCACTAAAGGAGGCACGGATGTTTATCGTCAATTACTCAATTCCTCATGCTAGGGCAAGATTGAAAAAGGAGCATTTGGATTATCAGGTTCCAGAAGCCACTCGCACTGCTAGAAGGCAGGAAGTTCAAAATAAACTTAGATCATTTGGTCTTCTTGGTAGTCAGAATGCTGACACAAGACCAGTATGTTACTGTAGCTTCAGTCCAAATGGAAAACTTTTAGCTACTAGTTCATGGAGTGGTCTTGTTAAACTATGGAAAGTACATAATTGCTTGGAAGAGCGTACATTTCGTGGCCACAATTGTTATGTAGACTGTGTTGAATGGCACCCTAGTGCCACTTTATCCATGGAACCAACAGCTTTGAATTTAGTGTCCAGTGGACGTGATGGAAGTGTACAGCTATGGAGCTTAAATGGAGAGGAACCTCTAGGAGAACTTCCAACTCTTGAGGCAAGGGTATCTAGAGTACGTTTTCATCCCAGTGGAAGGTTTCTTGGGGCATGTGTGCATGATAACAGCTGGAGATTGTGGGACTTAGAGATTCAAGAAGAGGTTCTTTTTCAAGAAGGCCATTCAAAGCCAGTTTATTGCTTAGCTTTTCAGAATGATGGATCTTTATGTGCAACAGGTGGTATGGATGCTTCTGGCCGTATATGGGATCTTAGGACAGGGAGATGTGTCATGTTCCTCAGTGGACACCAGAACCCAGTGTTAGCCATTGATTGGTCCCCTGATGGCTATCACCTAGTAACAGGCAGTGAGGACAACACTGCAAGAGTTTGGGATGTGAGGCAACGTAGATGTATATACATTATCCCTGCTCACACTGGCATTGTTACTGGTGCTCGTTATGATCGACTAGGGGGACAGTATATTGTTACATGTTCATATGATGGCTCAGTTCGTCTCTGGTGCCATGGATCTTTTCAGGCTATGCGTGCCCTTGAAGGACATGGACAAAAAGTTATGGGTGTAGATGTTTCACCCACCGATGGTATTATTGCAACCTGCTCTTTTGATCGCACATTCAAAATTTGGGGACCAGATTAGGATGTAATTGTAACTGATTGAATTTAAAATTAATAAAAATTTGTTTGACATACTGTAGTACTTTCATTATCATTTATATATAGTTGTATTTTGAGCCATAATTAGTCTAAATGATTTTGCAGTACTGTGCTATACAGTATTCCTTCAGTATCTGAGAGGGATGTGCTCCTTGAGAAGCTGGCGCATAGTGAATCTGTTTATACAAAGCTTATTCGTGCACTATCAGTCTAAACACTTCAGGGTTTGCAGCACTACAAAACATAAGAACCTTGGGAAGATATACACAAACAATTCTACAAAATACTGTACATCAAAAGTAAAACAGCAAACGCAAACATGGGTATTCACCCATGTCTATAGTAATAGTCCTTTTACAAATTATGTGTAGTACATGTATATGTATTCACAATAGACATAGATAAGCCATACCATGGGTGGGGATAGAACCCGCAATCAGAGTCTCAAAACTCCAGACCGTCGCGTTAACCACTGGACCATCTAGCCACAATACGATTCGTCCAACTAGGTATTTTTTATTTTTTTTTTTAACAAGTCGGCCGTCTCCCACTGAGGCAGGGTGACCCAAAAAAGAAAGAAAATCCCCAAAAAGAAAATACTTTCATCATCATTCAACACTTTCACCACACTCACACATTATCACTGTTTTTGCAGAGGTGCTCAGAATACAACAGTTTAGAAGCATACACATATAAAGATACACAACATATCCCTCCAAACTGCCAATATCCCAAACCCCTCCTTTAAAGTGCAAGCATTGTACTTCCCATTTCCAGGACTCAAGTCCGACTGTATGAAAATAACCGGTTTCCCTGAATTTTTTTTTTTTTTTTCAACAAGTCGGCCGTCTCCCACCGAGGCAGGGTGACCCAAAAAAAGAAAGAAAATCCCCAAAAAGAAAATACTTTCATCATTTAACACTTTCACCACACTCGCACATTATCACTGTTTTTGCAGAGGTGCTCAGAATACAACAGTTCAGAAGCATACACGTATAAAGATACACAACATATCCCTCCAAACTGCCAATATCCCAAACCCCTCCTTTAAAATGCAGGCATTGTACTTCCCATTTCCAGGACTCAAGTCCGACTATATGAAAATAACCGGTTTCCCTGAATCCCTTCACTAAATATTACCCTGCTCACACTCCAACAGATCGTCAGGTCCCAAGTACCATTCGTCTCCATTCACTCCTATCTAACACGCTCACGCACGCTTGCTGGAAGTCCAAGCCCATTGCCCACAAAACCTCCTTTACCCCCTCTCTCCAACCCTTTCGAGGACGACCCCTACCCCGCCTTCCTTCCCCTATAGATTTATATGCTTTCCATGTCATTCTACTTTGATCCATTTTCTCTAAATGACCAAACCACCTCAACAACCCCTCTTCTGCCCTCTGACTAATACTTTTATTAACTCCACACCTTTTCTTAATTTCCTCACCGAATTTTCTGCATAATATTTACACCACACATTGCCCTTAAACAGGACATCTCCACTGCCTCCAACCGTCTCCTCGCTGCTGCATTTACCACCCAAGCTTCACACCCATATAAGAGTGTTGGTACTACTATACTTTCATACATTCCCTTCTTTGCCTCCGTAGATAACGTTTTTTGACTCCACATATACCTCAACGCACCACTCACCTTTTTTCCCTCATCAATTCTATGATTAACCTCATCCTTCATAAATCCATCCGCCGACATGTCAACTCCCAAGTATCTGAAAACATTCACTTCTTCCATACTCCTCCTCCCCAATTTGATATCCAATTTTTCTTTATCTAAATCATTTGATACCCTCATCACCTTACTCTCTTCTATGTTCACTTTCAACTTTCTACCTTTACACACATTCCCAAACTCATCCACTAACCTTTGCAATTTTTCTTTAGAATCTCCCATAAGCACAGTATCATCAGCAAAAAATAACTGTGTCAATTCCCATTTTGAATTTGATTCCCCAAAATTTAATCCCACCCCTCTCCCGAACACCCTAGCATTTACTTCCTTTACAACCCCATCTATAAATATATTAAACAACCATGGTGACATTACACATCCCTGTCTAAGACCTACTTTTACCGGGAAGTAGTCTCCCTCTCTTCTACACACCCTAACCTGAGCCTCAGTATCCTCATAAAAACTCTTTACAGCATTTAATAACTTACCACCTGTTCCATATACTTGCAACATCTGCCACATTGCTCCTCTATCCACTCTATCACATGCCTTTTCTAAATCCATAAATGCAATAAAAACTTCCCTACCTTTATCTAAATACTGTTCACATATATGCTTCAATGTAAACACTTGATCTACACATCCCCTACCCACTCTGAAACCTCCTTGCTCATCTGCAATCCTACATTCTGTCTTACCTCTAATTCTTTCAATTATTACTAGGTATATTTCTACATAAATCATTGATGCATCACTGGTCAAAGAGCATCAAGCAACTGGAGCAAATGTAGAACTTTGAGGCAGCAATACAGGTACATATACACATTTTTTTTCAATATACTGGCTCTCTCACACTGAGACAGAGTGACTCAAAAAAGAAAAACACTTTCACCATCATTCACACATAATCAATGTCATTGCAGAGGCATGCAGAATGACAGTTCAGATGTCACTCCAAATAGCAAATATCCCAAACCCCTCCTTTAAAGTGCAGGCATTGTACTTTCCACCTCCAGGACTCAAGTCTGGCTAACCAGTTCCCTGAATCCCTTCACAAAATATTATTCTGCTCACACTCCAACAGCTCATTGTCCCCAAAACCATACGTCTCCATTCACTCATATCTAACATGCTCACATATGTCTGCTATATGTCCAAGTCCCTTGCTCACAAAACCTCTTTTACCCCCTCCCTCCATCCTTTCCTAGGAGGACCCCTACTCCTTCTCTCTGCTACAGATTTATACACCCTCCAAGTCATCCTATTTTGCTCCATCCTCTCTAAATGACCAAACCACCTCAACAACCCCTCCTTGGCCCTCTGAATAATACTTTTAGTAACTCCACATCTCCTAATTTCCACACTACAAATTCTCTGCACAATATTTACAACACGTATTGCCCTTAGACACAATATCGTCACTGCGTCCAGCCTTCCTCTCGCTACAGCATTTACATCTCGTGCTTCACACCCGCACAAGATACCCACAGATACCTAAATTCACCACCCACCTTGTTTCCTTCATCAATTCTATGATTTGCCTTGACCTTCATAAACCCATCTGCTGACAAGTCTACTCCCAGATATCTGAACACATTCACTTCTTCTATATTCCCTCCCTACACTCTGATATCCAATTTTTCCTTATCTAAATCATTTGATACCTTCACCACCTTACTCTTATCTATGTTCACTTTCAACTTTCTTCCTTTATACACCCTCCCAAACTCTTCCACTAACCACAGTGGCCTGTGACCTGGTGGCAAAGCTCTCGCTTCTCACACTGAGGGTCCATGTTCAGTTCCTGGCAAGAGTGGAAACATTGGGCGTGTTTCCTTACACCAGTTGTCCATGTTCACCCACCAGTAAAAATGGATACCTGGATGTTAGTCAACCGGTGTGGGTCGCATCCTAGGACAAAATTGACCTAATTTGTCTGAAATGCTCTGCATAACAAGAGGCTTTCTATATAGTAGTATGTCACTGATGTCAGCTAGGCCTGTATACCTTGTATATGTATTTGTAGAATCTCCCAAAAGCACAGTATCATCAGCAAAAATGTAACTATGTCAACTCCCATTTTGTATTTGATTCCTCATAATTTAACCCTACCCTTCTCCCCAACACCCTAGCATTTATTTCTTTTACAAACCCATCTATAAATATGTTAAACAACCATAGTGACATTACACATCACTGTCTAAGGCCTAGTTTTACTGGAAAGTAATCTCCCTCTCTCCTACACCCTCTAACCTGAGCCTCACTATTCTCATAAAAACTCCTTACAGCATTTAGTAACTTACTACCTATTCCATACAATTGCAACATCTGCCACACTGCTCTATCCACCCTATCACATGCCTTTTCTAAATCCATAACTGCAACAAAAACTTCCCCACCTTTATCTAAATATTGTTCACCTATATGCTTCAATGTCAACACTTGGTGTACACATGCCCTACCCATTCTCAAGCCTCCTTGTCCATCTGCGATCCTGCTCTCTGTCTTACCTCTAATTCTTTCTGGTATAAAATTTATGATAAATAAAACAATTGTGTATTAAAATTTATATTTAATATTTATTATTACTTATGAATGTACTTCTATACAATATACCTTTCACTGGATAAAGATACACTAGGTTTCATTTTCAACAGGAGAACAGAGACTATTGCACTTATCCCTAGTGGCAAAAATTGTGTTATGCAGATATAGACCCACCAGGGCAGCTGGGGGGACATGCCCAGAGGCTGCAACCACAAACCATGGTTCATCCCATCACGTATATGATGACTAATGATGCAAACCACTGAAAGCGTGCCTAATTTCAGACACCACATGGAATGACTGACAACAGCCGAGATGTACATTACAAGAGTGAAAATAAGTGGTGGCAGCGAGAAGTGAAGAAAACCCCTCTTCCATGGCACACGTTGTCCACCCTGCCAGGGAGCAAAGATAGAATTAATGATAACTCTTATTCTGTAATTATAATGCTATCTGAAAATTTTTGATTACTGTACAGTATTATTATATTACCTCTTGATGCCTGGGAAGAGCTCTTGAATGAAGAAACTAGATTTGTCCTCCTCTAACTTGGATTGAACCTGATACAATGAAACCTCCACTTAAGAGTTTAATCCACTCCGTGATCTTGCTCGCATCTGTACAGTGGACCCCCGCCTTACGATATTAATCCGTTCCTGAGAGCTCATCGTATGCCGAAATTCTTGTAAGGTGAATTAATTTTCCCCATAAGAAATAATGGAAATCAAATTAATCCGTGCAAGACACCCCAAAGTATGAAAAAAAAAAAATTTTACCACATGAAATACACCTACCATCCGACTTACGACCTGCTCGACTTACGATCACTCAACTTACGACCGTGTTTTTTATGCCAAATTTCTGAGAAATAAACAACTATTTGTGTTGTACACAGTGTTTATCCTAAACCTTACAGTATAAAATACAGTACTAACAGCATAAAAAGTAAAGTAAAACATGAAATACCAAAATAAAACAATAAAATAAAGTCATTACAAAAATGTTTTGTTGATATTCAGTAGTAAAGTTCGACTTACGACCATTTCCACTTACGACCAGTTTCTCAGAACCGAACTCGGTCGTAAGTCAGATGGTAGGTGTATTAATTTTAATACACACAAATTGAAGAAGACATGCACAGTTAATACTCTACTAAGAATAGAATACATGACACTTACCTTTATTGAAGATCTGGTGATGATTGATAGGCTGGGAGGAGGGGAGAGTGTGGAAGTTGTTATTGTTTAGAAAGGGAATCCTCTTCCATTAGGACTTGAGGTATCAAGTCCTTTTCTGGGGTTACTTCCCTTCTTCTTTTAATGCCACTAGGACCAGCTTGAGAGTCACTGGACCTCTGTCGCACAACGTATCTGTCCATAGAGCTCTGTACCTCTTTTTCCTTTATGATTTGTCTAAAGCGGTTCACAACATTGTCATTGTAATAGTCACCAGCATGGCTTGCAATAGCTGTGTGAGGGTGATTTTCATCCATAAAGGTTTGCAGTTTAACCCACTTTGCACATATTTCTTTAATCTCTTTTTTCAATTCCATACTAATTCTCACCCTTTTTACCACAGGGATGGCACTAGAAGCTTTCTTGGGGTCCATGGTTACTCATTTTGCATTTACAAGCACTAAAAACACTGGGATAGTGTGAAATGTACTGAATGTATGCGTAGATGAGACTGCACTGGCTGGCTTGTAAACACTGGCGCTGAGGCCACACGTGGGACGCGTCCTGGATGTATCACGTAAGGCGAGTTTTTTAGCGTGGGGCGAGGCAAAATTTTTGCGTTAAAATGTATCATATGGTGGATTTAACGTAACACGATGCCATCGTAAGGCGGGGGTCCACTGTATTTGCTCGTTTGCAGCCAATTTTCCTCATTTAACCCCTTCAGGGTCCGTGCTGTAGTTCTACGGCTTTGAGTTGAGGGTTCAAACCATAGATCTACGCCATGAGCTCAGCTCACTCTGATAAGCTGTGAGCAGTAAATTTGGGCCTAGATATGAGAGAATACATCTATGTGGTATGTGTGCACCACATAAAACAAATCCTGCAGCACACAGCGCATAATGAGAGAAAAAAAACTAAGACCATAATTTTCGATTAAAACTGACTTTGCAGTGTTTTTTCGTATGTTTTTTCTAGTTGTATTTGCGATTTCTTGGTCTCATTTAATAGAATGGAAGATATATTACAGAAATAGAGATGATTTTGATTGGTTTTACTACTGGAAATGGCTTGAAACAGCTCAAAGTAGCAGAAATGTTAAATTTTTGCCGATGTTCAAGAGTAAACAAATTACCTCACACGTCTAATACACACCAGCTGGTGGGTCTAATATATGTTCACAAATGTGGTGGTATTATTTATACAATTATTACAGTATTGCATAGCAGTAAATCTTCTATTTTTTTGGTTTGAATAAAAATTCATTATGTGAATAAAAAATCAAAATGGAATTCATTTGTAAAGCCTGAAAACGTAACTAATGAACAGAGGAAATGTTAGCTTAGTGCCAGGAATGCCTGCATTATTTATTCTGGACCCTATTTTGAAACTGGAATATCTTGAACTTTGTGTTAAATTGGCCAAATTACCAATTTCCGATCACTTTATTTTGTAATTGAAACAGTTGACTTGGCGATTTCTTGTGCTCAATCGATAGAATAGAAGTAATACTAGTGAAATAGCTAATAATTTGGTAGACTGGAATAATGTAATTGGCCTGAAATGGGAGTCAAATTCGGCAAAATCACCAATGCATAAATGTCGCTGACACATCAAAATTCGCAAGAGCATAATTTCATCAATTTTCCATCAAATTTCATACTTTTTGTTTTATTACCTTCAGAAAAAGATTTTCTACCATTTCATAAGAAAAAATAACAAAATTATATATTGAAAATTCTTGGACCCTGGTGCACACTTTGAAATTTGGCCTCTGGACCCTGAAAGTGTTAAATTAATTGAAATGGAATTAATTTGTTCCAGTGGAATTCCAGGCATGACAAATTATGTACTTCAATAATTTCCCTAATATCAACTCTACGGCTTATTTATCTATCACAATTCATCTAATATGACATAATAAACAATATTAATAACATAGAAACATGATATATACACTAGAATGAATAAAATACATGTCATTACGTATGTGGCTAGTGGTGGTGGTGACAGCGGCCATTGTTGTTGGGGTTTACAGGGCCACCACAGCGGCCATTCCTGCTCCTGACTACATGTGTAGAGAACCTAGGATAACCCAAAAAAGTCAGACAGTGTGACTTATAATTACTACACTGTTAATGCTACACTTTATTGCTACACTTTGTCACTGACTCCTTCTGCTCTAGTACTGTACATATTGTAAAGTGGTACGCTGCTTCATGATGTCTGCCACTGCTGCTTCATGATGTCTGCCACTGCTGCTTCATGATGTCTGCCACTGCTGCTTCATGATGTCTGCCACTGCTGCTTCATGATGTCTGCCACTGTTGCTTCATGTTGTCTGTCGCTGCTGCTTCATGTTGTCTGCCACTGCTGCTTCATATTGTCTGTGCCACTGCTGCTTCATGATGTCTGCCACTGTTGCTTCATGTTGTCTGTCACTGCTGCTTCATGCTGTCTGCCACTGTTGCTTCATGCTGTCTGCCACTGCTACCTCATGTTGTCTGCCACTGCTACCTTGTGATGTCTGCTCCCACTTTTGCTAGCATGTTGAAGAGCTTTCCAATATGTGAAGGTTGAGGGGCAGTACAAATCAGACAGGTATTGGACAGTGATGTCATTTGTTTACTCTGGAACATTGCCAAAGAATTGAACATTTCTGCTACTTTGAGCTCAATTTCAAGGTACTTTTTGTCATGAAACCAATCAAAATCATATCTATTTCTGTAGTATATCTTCCATTCTATCAAATGAGACCAAAAAAACGAGAATATGTACAACAATAAAAACCCTACGAAAATATACCGCTAAAGGGAAGCTAATGGCTGAGAAGTGAACTCTGTTATTTATGGTTCAATTTCTTTCATTTTTGGTGTACATTAAGAAGCATCTTTCCATCATACATTGCCCAAGTTTCAATAAGATAGTCCAACAAACAACTGAGATCCAATTCCCTAGATCAAGAGCAAGAGCCCCTCACCAGCATCAAGGAACCTCCCTTGAGGCCCGCTCGCATCTGGAAATTTCGCTTGCGTCTGGAAGCAAAAAATCGACCGAGCAACTGCTCATATCTGGAAAGACTCGCATGTGGATGCACTCGTAAGTAGAGGTTCCACTGTATTTCCAATTCCTCAGGTGTTATATGACACCTGATTAAAATAAAGTGAAATAATTTTTTTTTACTTCAATGGCAGTCTCCTGCCAAGACAAGATTGCCAAAAGACAACATACTATCATTCAAGTAATCACTCTTCCCAAAAGTGAGGTGACATCACAATAAAGATTACCCTCCAAATGAAGTATTCCTATATCTCCTTCAGAGTGCAGGCATTGCCATTTCCACTTCCAGGACTGAAGTCTAGCTAGCCAGTTTGCCTTACTCCCTTCATGACTCCAATATGACATCCTATTAAAAAACTTATTTGTCTCACACAAGCCTGCTTTCACCTCTCCCCAACCGTTCCTGGGACAACCTACTTGTTCCTCTTTGCCCTACCTGTGTTTCTTGTAAATAACTTCTGTTGCTGGCAACATAATTTCCATTTGGATATAAGAGGCTTATCTCTACCAGCACAACAAAAATGGACAGGTCCTGGATGAAGTCTGGACCATGCAAATTTGCAATTAAGCAGAGTTGTTCCATTTTATTGAGAGTATAACCTGACTGCACAGCTGTTATTGATATTGCAGATTTGGTCCACTTCATGGCTGTTTTACTAAGAGATCTCATTAAACAAACATGCCGAACCTTTGTCCAGCTACATTTTTTGGTCCATTTTATCTGACATCCGCTGTAAGGGTGTCCATTTTATTAGACTTTTACTGTATTATTATATTCATAAATGCATTAAGACCATATAGGTCATACAGAGCTATTTCAAGTCATGATCAAAACAGTGTATAAATAATGGTTTGTTTTGCTGCAAGTGCCTGTGTTCTACCATCCTTAGAACTATTAATAGGTACCACACAGTACATGGATTCTGGCTACAGTAATGTGCTCATTTTGGAATACAGTGGACCCCCAGTTCCCGATATTAATCCGTTCCTGAGAGCTCATCGTAAACCAAAAATATCGGAAAGCGAATCAATTTTCCCCATAAGAAATAATGGAAATCAAATTAATCCGTGCAAGACACCCAAAAGTATGAAAAAAAAAACTTTTACCACATGAAATATTAAGTTTAATGCAATAGAATAATTACAATAACAATGGATTAATAACAATAGAATATAATTGACACTTACCTTTAATGAAGATCTGGTGATGATTGATGGGATGGGAGGAGGAGTGTATGTTGAACCTATTGCATAGAAGGGGAATCCCCCTCCAGTAGCACTGGAGGTATCAAGTCTTTTTCCGGGGTTACTTCCCTTCTTCTTTTAATGCCACTAGGACCAGCTTGAGAGTCACTGGACTTCTGTGGCACAACATATCTGTCCATAGAGACCTGTACCTCCCGTTCCTTTATGACTTTCCTAAAGCGGTTCACAACAGTGTCAATGTACAGGTTGCCAACACGGCTTGCAGTAGCTGTCTGAGGGTGATTTTCATCAAAAAAGCTTTTCACTTCAAGCCACTTTGCACACATTTCCCTAATCTTTGAAGTAGGCAACTGCTTCACTTTCTCTATCCCCTCCTCCGAAGCAGTTTCCTCAGGTCTGGCCTCTTGCTGTTGAAGATGATCTAGCAGTTCATCAGTAGTTAGTTCGTCACTGACCTCCTCCACCAACTCTTCCACATCCTCCCCACTAGCCTCCAACCCCAAGGACTTCCCCAATGCCACTTTCGTACTTTGCAATTACCTCTTTCTTCATTTCAATAGTCAGTAGCACCCTTGGTCTGGAAGGGTTGGCACTAGAAGCTTTCTTGGGGCCCATGGTGACTTACTTTGCAGAAACAAGCACCAAAAACAGTGATAATATGGAATGTACCGAATGTATCCTTTGATGCGCGCACACTGGCTGGCTTGTAAACACTGGTACACATGGGGGAGTTCAGGTCACAATTGGACACGTCTCATACGAATTGTATTGCATACCGGGTTTTGTATCGGGAAGCGAGGCAAATTTTTTTCTATCAAATGCATCGGCAACCGAATTTATCGGATACCGGTAACATCGGGAACCGGGGGTCCACTGTACATACTGAACATTAAATTTCTTATTTTTTATATTTCAATCTTTTTAACGCTTTGAGGGTCAACAGGCCCTCTCTAAGACTCATTCTCAGGGTCGGCCAAATTTAAAAAAAAAAAAATTATTTTTCTTATGAAAAGATAATCTTTTCCCGATCATATTGACACCAAAAGTATGAAATTTGATGGAAAACTTACGGAATTATGCTCTGGCGAAGTTAGCGGTCTCGACGATGTTTACGCATCGGCGATTTTGCCCACTTTGAGCCCTATTTTCAGCCAATTCCAGTGTACTAGTCGACAGAAACCATAACTATTTCTCTAGAACTCTATTTTTTCTATTGAATGAGTACAAGAAACTACCCATTTACTGATTTCAACTATCCAATACAGTGGTCAGAATTTAGCAATTTTGCCAATTTCACACAAATTTCAAAAGATGCCAATTTCCAAATAGGGTCCAGAATAAACAAGAAAGACATTCCTGGTACTAAAATAACATTTCCTCTGTTCGTTAGTCACATTCCCAGGTCCCTCTTATATTTCTTTGGTTTTCCACTTTGAATTTTTATTCTTACAAAAAATAGAAGATTTACTGTTATGCAGACTGCTGCATTAGTGTAGAAATGGTATAAATAATATTGGCGCACTTGTGAAAGAATATTAGACTCACCAGTTGACGTGTATTGGACACTTAGCATGATTTGTTTACTTTTGAACTTTGGTAAAAATCGAACATTTCTGCTACTTTGAGCTCAATTTCAAGGTACTTTTCATTGTAAAACCAGTCAAAATCATCTCAATTTCTGTAATATGTCTTCCATTCCATAGAATGAGACCAAGAAAACTAGAATACAACAATAAATACCATACGAAAATACAGTGCAAAGTCGCTGTTTTATTCCAAAAACACGGTCAAAGTTTTTTTTTCTCATTATGCACTGTGTGCTGCAGGATTTTTTTTATACTGCGCACACTGACCACATAGACCCATTCTTTGATATGTATACCTACCAGCTTTCTCCCACTAGATTTGAGGGCGCTAGAATTTAGGCGTACTAGTACGTCAAAAACCCTGGGTCGTAAGCCGTACTAGTACGGCTGAAACCCTCAAAGGGTTAAGAGCTTATACCAAATTTTTTCATGCATTTTTCAAACATATCATAGCCTCACAAACCATTTATGTATTATGGTAAATCCTGTTGGTTGTGAGAATTCCATGGCTAAGGATGAGGCAGTCTGTGTAGTTACTCGTTCAGTTCCTGGATAATTTCGAGAGCAACTAACCCAACCTACTGAGAAATACACATTTCATCCATCACAACATTCAACAGATGTGCCAGATTATGAAGTTTGCAAGAACTTTACAAAACACTAGTTTAATTTTATTATGCATAATATGGAGGTCTATTCTACAGCGTCCCTCAAGAGAGGTTCCTAGATGCTGGTGAGGGGCTCTTGGTGAAAGAAAAGGAATATGTTCTTCCCTTCCTTGGAATGAACCCGATTGTTTCCCCATTACCCCCTGGCTCTGTATGACCCTTGTGAGTCAATGTTCTAGTCCCCACATACACAGTATCTATTGAAACCACATTATGAACTTCAAAATTTCTCTGGTTGCTTGTAAATTACCTGTGTTTCCCTTTCTTTATTCACTGTCAATACAATATTACAGTCTACACTCACACTTCTAAGATGATTTCATAAATATTTCTTAAAAACTGTTCCAGGAATATCTGGAATCTATGGTAAACAACATAAGATAAACAAAAGACAAAATATAATCATGGCTAAAAAATAGAAACAAGACTGCATAAGAGCACTAAGCAGCAAAGTTAAAAAATCTTTTCACCACTCAAGGAAAGTTCCAAGGAATTGAGTCTAACTTTCCCTTCCTTGGATCGAACCTGACTGCCTCCCTGTCATCCAGGTGCTGCATGATCCCTACACATTTAAAGCTTCCCACAATAATAATAATAATAATAATAATAATAATAATTATAAAGTTTATAAATTACAGAGGAAAGGAAGGATAGCTCCAATTCATTTGATCAAAAGCCTTTCACAACTAAATGTTTTTTGCCTTTAATATACAGCAAATTTTTAAATGTCAGAATATCAATATTCACAAACAGTATTACTTATAAAATTAGGCTAATATTAAATTAAACACAACTTACAATTATCATGTGAAAAATGTCTTTAAAAACATGGTCCAAGTCCACGATGCAGGAAACCATGAAGGCCACACCAAGGCTGAATATACTGTTTATTTGTGCAATCCTTTGCTGGCTCCAGCTGTGCTCAAATCCAAGGCAAGAGAGCAAATAGGACATATCCAGAATCAGGTCAGGGCAAAGTAAGTAAACCAACCAAAAGGAAAAAAGACCAATCAAACCATGTACTGCTGTATCTGTAGCTCTGAGAAGAGACCTAAAAAAAAAAAAAAAAAATATCACAGTAAATCTGAAATATAAAATACATTATACATATCTCAACACACTTTTTATGTACAATATTTTGTTTTCAAATGCTGTACTGTATTGTGAGAAACTCCATTTAATGCTTTATGTTAGGACAAGGCTAAATCTTTGACTTCTCACACACTTTCCATTATAAAAAACTGGACGGATTGTGAAGTCAACCTCCAGGGTCGTCATAGGCACTAGATCGAACCCACTCATATTTCATTCTTATCCATGGGGAAGTGGAATAAGAATCTTTCCTCCGTAAGCCATGCGTGTTGTAAAAGTCAACTAAAATGCCAGAACAATGGGCTAGTAACCCCTTTTCCTGTAATAATTACTAAAAAGAATAAGAAGAAGAAAACTGTCAAAGTGGGATGTCTGAATGTGCGTGGATGTTGTGCGAATGACAAGAAAGAGATGATTGTGGATGTTATGAATGAGAAGCTGGATGTCCTGGCTTTAAGTGAAACAAAGCTGAAGGGGGTGGGAGAGTTTCAGTGAAGAGGAATAAATGGGATTAGGTCAGGGGTTTCAAACAGAGTTAGAGCTAAAGGAGTAGCAATAATGTTGAAGGATAAGCTATAGCAGGAAAAGAGGGACTATAAATGTATTAATTCAAGGATTATGTGGAGTAAAATAAAGGTTGGATGTGAAAAGTGGGTTATAGTAAGCGTATATGCACCTGGAGAAGAGAGAAGTGTAGAGGAGAGAGAGAGATATTGGGAAATGTTGTGTGAATGCGTGGGGAGTTTTGAACCAAGTGTGAGAGTACTTGTGGTTGGGGATTTCAGTGCTAAAGTGGATAAAAATGTTGTGGAGGGAGTAGTAGGTAAATTTGGGGTGAAAGGGGTAAATGAAAATGGGAGCCTTTAATTGAGCTATGTGTAGAAAGAGGTTTGGTAATAAGTAATACATATTTTATGAAAATGAGGATAAATATACAAGGTATGATATAGCAAGTAATGAAAGTAGTTTGTTAGATTATGTATTGGTGGATAAAAGGTTGATGAGTAGGCTCCAGGATGTACATGTTTATAGAGGGGCAACTGATATATCGGATCATTATTTAGTTGTAGCTACAGTTAGAGTAAGAGGTAGATGGGACAGTTGTAGCTACAGTTAGAATAAGAGATAGATAGGAAAAACAAGTAAGAGGGAGGTGAAAGTGTGTAAACTAAGGGAGGAGGAAGTTCGGGTGAGATATAAGCAACTATTGGCAGAAAGGTGGGCTGGTGCAAGTATGAGTAGTGGGGGGGTTGAAGAGGGCTGGAAAAGTTTTAAAAATGCAGTATTAGAATGTGGGGCAGAAGTTTGTGGTTATAGGAGGGTGGGTGCAGGAGGAAAGAAGAATGATTAATGCAATGATGAAGTAAAAGGTGTGATAAAAGAGAAAAAGGTAGCTTATGAGAGGTTTTTACAAAGCAGAAGTATTATAAGAAGAGTAGAGTATATGGAGAGTAAAAGAAAGGTGAAGAGAGTGGTGAGAGAGTGCAAAAGGAGAGCAGATAGAGTGGGAGAGGCACTGTCAAGAAATTTTAATGAAAATAAGAAAAAATTTTGGAGTGAGTTAAACAAGTTAAGAAAGCCTAGGGAACAAATGGATTTGTCAGTTAAAAGCAGAGTAGGGGAGTTAGTAGATGGGGAGATGTAGGTATTGGGTAGATGGCGAGAATATTTTGAGGAACTTTTAAATGTCAACGAAGAAAGGAAGGCATTAATTTCATGCACTGGCCATGGAAGTTTTCCATCTTTTAGGAGTGGAGAAGAGCAGGATGTGAATGTGGGGGAGGTGCGTGAGGCATTACGTAGAATGAAAGGGGGTAAAGCAGCTGGAACTGACGGGATCATGACATAAATGTTAAAAGCAGGAGGGGGATATAGTGTTGGAGTGGTTGGTAGTATTTTTGTTTAACAAATGTATAAAAGAGGGGAAGGTACCTAGGGATTGGCAGAGAGCATGCATAGTCCCTTTGTATAAAGGGAAGGGGGACAAAAGAGACTGTAAAAATTATAGAGGATAGTGAGGCTCAGGTTAGGGTGTGTAGAAGAGAGGGAGACTACTTCCCGGTAAAAGTAGGTCTTAAACAGGGATGTGTAATGTTACCATGGTTGTTTAATATATTTATAGATGGGGTTGTAAAAGAAGTAAATGCTAGGGTGTTTGGGAGAGGGGTAGGATTAAGCTATGGGGAATCAAATACAAAATGGTAATTGATACAGTTACATTTTGCTGATGATACTGTGCTTATGGGAGATTCTAAAGTAAAATTGCAAAGATTAGTGGACGAGTTTGGGAATGTGTGTAAAGGTAGAAAGCTGAAAGCAAACATAGAAAAGAGTAAGATGATGAGGGTATCAAATGATTTAGATAAAGAAAAATTGGATATCAAATTGGGGAGGAGGAGTATGGAAGAAGTGAATGTTTTCAGATATTTGGGAGTTGACGTGTCAGTGGATGGATTTATGAAGGATGAGGTTAATCATAGAACTGATGAAGGAAAAAAGGCGAGTGGTGCATTGAGGTATATGTGGAGCCAAAAAACATTATCTATGGAGGCAAAGAAGGGAATGTATGAAAGTATAGTAGTACCAACACTTTTATATGGGTGTGAAGCTTGGGTTGTAAATGCTGCAGCAAGGAGGCAGTTGGAGGCAATGTGTAGTGTAAATATTATGCAGAAAATTCGGAGTGTGGAAATTAGGAGAAAGTGTGGAGTTAATAAAAGTATTAGTCAGAGGGCTGAAGAGGGGTTGTTGAGGTGGTTTGATCATTTACAGAGAATGGATCAAAGAAGAATGACATGGAGAGCGTATAAATCTGTAGGGTAGGGGTCGTCCTCGAAAAGGTTGGAGGAAGGGGGTAAAGGAGGTTTTGTGGGCGAGGGGCTTGGACTTCCAGCAAGCATGCGTGAGCGTGTTAGATAGGAGTGAATGGACACGAAGGGTTTTTGGGACATGACGAGCTGTTGGAATGTGAGCAGGGTAATATTTAGTGAAGGGATTCAGGGAAACAGGTTATTTTTATATAGCCGGACTTGAGTACTGGAAATGGGAAGTACAATGCCTGCACTTTAAAGGAAGGGTTTGGGATATTGGCAGTTTGGAGGGATATGTTATACTGTATATCTTTATACAGTGGTACCCCGAATTTCGTACAGCTCCCAACTCGAACAATTATATTATGTAAATGTAGTATTATTGTAAGTGCTTTTGTAAGTGTATTTTTGGGGGTCTGAAATGGACTAATCTAATTTACATTATTCCTTATGGGAACAAATTTGTTCGGTAATGGCACTCAAACAATCTCATGGAACGAATTATGGCTGAAACTCGGGGTACCACTGTATAGGCTTCTAAACTGTTTTATCTGGGTGCCTCTGCAAAGGCAGTGATTATGTATGAGTGAGGTGAAAGTGTTGAATGATAATGAAAGTATTTTCTTTTTGGGAATTTTCTTTCTTTTTGGGTCACCCTGCCTTGGTGGGAGATGGCCGACTTGTTGAAAAAAAAAAATACTATCACACAGTTCAAAAGTATAAAAGCTTAAAATAAAAATATATTAATGCACCAGCAGTACAATAGATAAGAGGACATACTGTAACCCAATAAAAAAAAATGCCAGAGAAAATACATATAACACCTTTTCAAAAAACAATGATGGGCATTATAATTTCAAAGAAAAAAGTTTAGCACATTTTTGTTAATACAGTATTATAATAAACATGAAGGAGAAATTCTGGGGCCAATTATTAACTATAGTAAGACAAGACAGGATTTTGTTCAGATTTTTAATCCCCGAAGGCTAGCCACTGAGGATAGCCCAAGAAAGGCAGTGCATCATCAAGGGACTGTCTTATTTACACTGGGGAAACACGCTCAATATTTCCACCCACGGACACACAGCATGTGAAACAAGAGCGTTGCCTACCAGGCCACAGGCCACTAAGCAAATTTGTATACGTGCATGTCATTTTTATCTATGTACAGTGCTTTACATGCCAGAAAAGAACCTAAACACCACAGTTCTTTTATATTTCTAATCTTTGCAAAATCTTTCAGACTTACAGCCATCACACATGGCTCCTTAATTAAGTCATATTATTTAATCATTGTTCCTGCACCTTTTCTCTACATACTATGATCTAGCAATATACATATTTAAATGGTAGCACACTATACTGTTATGCATCAAATGAGAAAACTTTACCTACTAACAGATCAATAATAAAAAAGAACATTATATTTACTCACTTAGGTGGTAGTTTCTGAGTAAACTTCTCAACAACGCTGTTTCCAAGCCATGCAGTGATAAAAAGTACTCCCCAGATGATGGTAACTTTAATAATAAACCCTCCTGTAAAAGCCATGTTAATCAGTCACCAATGCACTGCCATACTGTCTCTCAACATTCCTGCTTGATATAATCTGAAATAACATAGGCAGAGAGAATTTTATACAATAAGAATAACAACAAGAAAATCAAACAAAATACTATAGCTCGAGTCAGGTTTACAATACTTGTGTATTATATACTATGTATCACCCCTATGTTTATTTAGGTACAGGTACACGAAAGTACAATTATCATACCTATGTGTAAATTACATAGGGTTACCCCAGAAAAATGTCAGGCAAAATGACTTATTTCCATTGTATTATTAATATCACATTCATGAAGAAGCTGTAAACCCATAAGGGTCATACAGTCTCTTGTAAATGGGAAGCATTTTAATCTGAGGATGGGAAGGGTAGCAACAGTTCCTCCTATCAAGAAAATTTCACTATCATCAATGAGCCTGCAAGGTGTATTATGCATTTATTTATTTTAAT
>NC_091327.1:23777800-23802800 GCF_038502225.1 Cherax quadricarinatus
GTAAAGGAGGTTTTGTGGGCGAGGGGCTTGGACTTCCAGCAAGTATGTGTGAGCATGTTAGATAGGAGTTAATGGAGACGAATGGTATTTGGGACCTGCCGAGCTGTTGGAATGTGAGCAGGGTAATATTTAGTGAAGGGATTCAGGGAAACCGGTTATTTTAATATAGCCAGCCTTGAGTGTCCTAGAAATGGGAAGTACAATACCTGCACTTTAAAGGAGGGGTTTGGGATATTGGCAGTTTGGAGGGATATGTTGTGTATCTTTATAGGTATATGCTTCTAAACTGTGGTGTTCTGAGCACCTCTGCAAAAACAGAGATTATGTATGAGTAAGGTGAAAGTGTTGAATGATGTTGAAATATTTTCTTTTTGGGGATTTTCTTTCTTTTTGAGTCACCCTGCCTTGGTGGGAGATGGCCGACTTGTTAAAATATATATATAAATATAGGGAAGTACCACCTCTATAGCTGGACTGGGGACCCTCATCCTCAGAAAAAAAAATATATATATATATGCCTATTATTATTATTATTCCTTTTATTATTACTATTATTACATTCACAAAAAAGTGCTAGTTAAACCTGCCTAAATGATATAAAAATAATGGTGACTGCAATGGAAATATGTATGATTTTGTTGGATTATACACTGATTTATAATTGATAGGCAGTAAGGTGTTCAAATGAAGCAAGATGTTAAGCTACAATATGTACCAGATATGTCCCATAGCTCGATTGGTAGCGCATTCAGCTCACACACCAAAGTCTGTGGTTCGATCCCTGGTACAGGTGGAAACATTAGGATGTGTTTCCATAAGACACCTGCTGTCCATGTTCACCTATCAGTAAAATAGGTATTTGGGTGTTAGTCGACTGGTGTGGGTTACATCCTTGCCTTTGATATACCTTTGAAGAATTTCGAGAGTATATCTACTCTCTGGTGCTCGCCTGGTCAACCAGGCTGTTGCTGCTGGAGGCCCACTGACCCACATATCCATCACAGCCTGGTTGATCTGACACCTGGTGAAGATACTTGTCTAGTTTCCTCTTGAAGGCTTCAACACTTGTTCCAGTCCTCGGGACAATATTAACCTAATTTGCCTGAAATGTTCTGCATAACAAGGGGTTTTCTGTATAGTAGTATGTCATTGATGTCAGCTAGGACTGTATACCTTGTACATGTAGAAATTACAATGACTGGATATGCTGAATGCTGAAAACAGAGTAAAGCAACTAAAGTTACATCACGTTTATAAAATTGTTCACAACCAGTGTCCTGAATATCTTGCTGCCAATTTTGTTAAGGCTGGGAACCAAAGCAATTATGGTACTGGAAAAAGGGAGAACAACTTTGAAGTACACAGTCAGTGGTCAGGCTTCAAACACATTTTATTGTACAGCAATAAAGGAGGGGAATAGACTACCTGCACATGTTAAAGCCTGTCATAGCATAGGCAGGTTCAAGAAGAGAGCCAAGAGGTACCTAATGAATGTTACTAAAGAAAGAGAAGAGTGATTTCTTGTATCTCTAACATACATGTACTATAATCTGATCCTGTCTTTAATATTAATGTACATAAGTGAATTTACCTTATCCCTAATTTATCTCCTTTTACTGTAACTGCTTTTCACATAGTTCAATTACTTACCTTTTTTAACTTTTAAATTTAAATAACAGAATTTGCTTTCCCTTTATTGTAACTACCTTTCACATAGTTAAATTACTTGTTTTAACTTTAAAGTTTAAACATTTATTACAAGGACCCCAGTGGAAATATGTCACTTTGTCTGACTTTTTAGGTTATCCTAGGTAATCTACACATATGCTTCTATGTATAATTTATGTAACTGTATTTGTGTACCTGTACCTGAATGAAAACTTACTTGCTTATAACTAGCCTAACCTGCACACCGTCCCATAACCACCATGTAAATAATCTTTAATAAACTTTATTACCTAACTGCTAGAATTTACTGCATACTTTGTCTACCATTAAATTTAGACTGAGAAGACCCGGGCCAGAAGTACCGGCGAATCTCTAATGAATGAATGAATTAAATTTAGACTCTAGGAGCTATTATTGTTTGTTGGGTTTATCAGGGCCACTGACAGCTTACGCCGTATCGAGCCCAACTTCCCGATGTCCGGGGAAGATTTGTTGCCCAAATCTGAGCGACGAAAGAAAAGAGAACATGAGTTCCTTTGTAAATAAAAAAAAATAAAAAATAAAATTTTATTTCCTTGCTAAGGTTACCGAGTGTGTTTATATTTCATAATTTGATTGGTACAAAGAAAGCTACTATCATGCAGAGGCATTTCGGGCAGGCTTAACCTAATTTATTTATTTATTTATTTATTAATTTAAACATGATACAGTGAAGTACAAAGGAATACAGTTATTACAGTGTAACATGCCAAAGCCCCTTGTATGCAGATCATTATGGGCAGGCTTAAAATTAACTTAAGATTAACTAAGCAATGATATATTCAGTGGTAAAAACATTATTGCAAACAGATAACAATTTAGCACAAATGAGTATTACAAAGACAGGTCATATGGTCATTTACTGTGTTGCTGAGCATTCAGTAGAATGGAGTATTCTGTTAGGTAACGTAATTAAAAAATAAAGTTTGATTGGGTCACAGGTTAGACATTTATGAGATACAATAATGAGAAACATTTACGAGATACAATTTATGAGATACAATTATTCACTATTTATTTAGTTGTGGGTGAGTAAGTGATTTTTGAGAAGAGACTTGAATTTATAAACAGACAGTGTTTCTTTTATATTCACAGGTAATGAATTCCAGATTTTAGGGCCTTTTATGTGCATTGAGTTTTTGCATAGCGTGAGATGGACTCGAGGAACATCAAAGAGTGATCTGTGCCTTGTGTTATGGTCATGTGTTCTGTTGAGGTTGGTAAGGAGACGTTTGAGGGGAGGGTTTATATCAGAGTTAAAGGTTCTATGAATGTAGTAGGTGCAGTAATAAGTATGGATGTTTTGTATGGTGAGTAGGTTTAGTTTTGAATATTGGTGGAGTGTGCTGCCTGTAGTGGGAATTTGTTATCATTCTGACTGCAGCCTTTTGTTGGGAAATTAATGGTCTGAGATGGTTTATTGTTGTTGAGCCACATGCACAAATTCCATAGGTGAGATAGGGGTAAATAAGCGAGTGATATAGGGCCAGGAGGGCTGATTGTGGAACATAGTACCGTATCTTCGATAGTATTACCTGGAGTTTACCTGGAGAGAGTTTCGGGGGTCAACGCCCCCGCGGCCCGGTCTGTGACCAGGCCTCCTGGTGGATCAGCGCCTGATCAACCAGGCTGTTTCTGCTGGCTGCACGCAAACCAACGTACGAGCCACAGCCCGGCTGATCAGGAACTGACTTTAGGTGCTTGTCCAGTGCCAGCTTGAAGACTGCCAGGGGTCTGTTGGTAATCCCCCTTATGTGTGCTGGGAGGCAGTTGAACAGTCTCGGGCCCCTGACACTTATTGTATGGTCTCTTAACGTGCTAGTGACACCCCTGCTTTTTATTGGGGGGATGGTGCATCGTCTGCCAAGTCTTTTGCTTTCGTAGTGAGTGATTTTCGTGTGCAAGTTCGGTACTAGTCCCTCTAGGATTTTCCAGGTGTATATAATCATGTATCTCTCCCTCCTGCGTTCCAGGGAATACAGGTTTAGAAACCTCAAGCGCTCCCAGTAATTGAGGTGTTTTATCTCCGTTATGCGCGCCGTGAAAGTTCTCTGTACATTTTCTAGGTCGGCAATTTCACCTGCCTTGAAAGGTGCTGTTAGAGTGCAGCAATATTCCAGCCTAGATAGAACAAGTGACCTGAAGAGTGTCATCATGGGCTTGGCCTCCCTAGTTTTGAAGGTTCTCATTATCCATCCTGTCATTTTTCTAGCAGATGCGATTGATACAATGTTATGGTCCTTGAAGGTGAGATCCTCCGACATAATCACTCCCAGGTCTTTGACGTTGGTGTTTCGCTCTATTTCGTGGCCAGAATTTGTTTTGTACTCTGATGAAGATTTAATTTCCTCATGTTTACCATATCTGAGTAATTGAAATTTCTCATCGTTGAACTTCATATTGTTTTCTGCAGCCCACTGAAAGATTTGGTTGATGTCCGCCTGGAGCCTTGCAGTGTCTGCAATGGAAGACACTGTCATGCAGATTCGGGTGTCATCTGCAAAGGAAGACACGGTGCTGTGGCTGACATCCTTGTCTATGTCGGATATGAGGATGAGGAACAAGATGGGAGCTAGTACTGTGCCTTGTGGAACAGAGCTTTTCACCGTAGCTGCCTCGGACTTTACTCTGTTGACGACTACTCTCTGTGTTCTGTTAGTGAGGAAATTATAGATCCATCGACCGACTTTTCCTGTTATTCCTTTAGCGCGCATTTTGTGCGCTATTACGCCATGGTCACACTTGTCGAAGGCTTTTGCAAAGTCTGTATATATTACATCTGCATTCTTTTTGTCTTCTAGTGCATTTAGGACCTTGTCGTAGTGATCCAGTAGTTGAGACAGACAGGAGCGACCTGTTCTAAACCCATGTTGCCCTGGGTTGTGTAACTGATGGGTTTCTAGATGGGTGGTGATCTTGCTTCTTAGGACCCTTTCAAAGATTTTTATGATATGGGATGTTAGTGCTATTGGTCTGTAGTTCTTTGCTGTTGCTTCACTGCCCCCTTTGTGGAGTGGGGCTATGTCTGTTGTTTTTAGTAACTGAGGGACGACCCCCGTGTCCATGCTCCCTCTCCATAGGATGGAAAAGGCTCGTGATAGGGGCTTCTTGCAGTTCTTGATGAACACAGAGTTCCATGAGTCTGGCCCTGGGGCAGAGTGCATGGGCATGTCATTTATCGCCTGTTCGAAGTCATTTGGCGTCAGGATAACATCGGATAGGCTTGTGTTAATCAAATTTTGTGGCTCTCTCATAAAAAATTCATTTTGATCTTCGACTCTCAGTCTGGTTAGCGGCTTGCTAAAAACTGAGTCATATTGGGACTTGAGTAGCTCACTCATTTCCTCGCTGTCATCTGTGTAGGACCCATCTTGTTTAAGTAGGGGCCCAATACTGGGCGTTGTTCTCGATTTTGATTTGGCATTGATTTGCCTATGGTCTTGGAAATTTTTTTGGAAATTTGTTGTATATGTGTTTGAAATTTGAGTCTATTATCAAGGTGGATTCCTAAGAATTTTCCCTCTGTGAGTTTTGTGATAGGTGATCCGTTTATCATTATGTTAAGAGGGACATCTGTAGCTCTGTTACCAAACTGAATGAAGTAGGTTTTGTCAATGTTTAGAGTAAGTTTGTTAGTACTCATTCAGGTAGATATGTTCTGTAATTCGGTATTTACAATATTGGCTAGCGTGACTGGGCTCGGGTGAGAGAAGACGTATGTAGTGTCATCTGCAAATAGTGTGGGTTTGAGTAGTTGCGATGCGTTTGGTAGGTCATTTATATAGAAAGAGAAGAGGGCCTAGGACACTTCCCTGTGGGACATCAACTGTAATTGGCTGTGCTGAAGAGTTTGCCCCGTTTGTGTACACATATTGGCTTCTGTTGCTGAGGTAAGACTTTAGGTAGTTGAGGGAGTGCCCTCTTATACCATAGTGCGACAATTTTATATGGAGTAAGTCATGGTCAACTGTATCAAAAGCTTTACGTAAGTCTATGAAGATCCCCAGTGGGACTTCTTTTTTCTCTATTGCAGTGTATATGTGTTCTAGCATGTGTATTATAGCATCATTAGTATTTTTATTAGGCCTGAACCCAAATTGACAGAGGTTGAGTATGTTGTGGGAGATAAGGTATTCAATTCAATTCAATTCAAAGTTTATTCTCTATTAGGATTACAATGTTGAATTTACAGAATTTGGTTATTGTGTGGTTTACATGCAGTTAAATAATGATTACAGAGTGTACCACTAGAACGCCTAGCATGGCTAGGCATTTCGGGCAGACTTAGTTTAATTCTTTATTTTAAAATATTACAAATTATGAGGTAAGTTGGTATTATGGCTAAGTGACTAAATACTAGTTTGTGAGTTTAGCAATGTGAATGCTTTTGTTTTGGCACAGTACATAGTTTCAGTATTGGAGTATCACAGGATTCATTATTTTAAGATTGAGATTAATATTTCTGTTTATGGTCAAATGGGTGAATGAGTGTAAGTGTGAACCACCAGGTGGTATTCGTGTAGTTAGTTGACGGGGTGTATCAGGGAGATGAGATGTTTTCTAATGGTAGTTTTGAAAGTGATGAATGTGTCTGCAGTTCTAGAGTTCTCAGGTAGGGTGTTCCAGATTTTAGGGCCTTTGACATACATTGAATTTTTGTAAAGGTTTAGTTGGACACGGGGAATGTCGTAGTGATGTTTGTGTCTGGTGTTATGCCTGTGGGTTCTGTCACAACTATCAAGAAAGCGTTTTAGGTCAAGGTTGATATTAGAGTTTAAGGTCCTGTAGATGTAGATTGCACAGTAGTAAGTGTGGATGTACTGAACAGGGAGTAAGTTTAGATCTATGAAGAGTGGGGGGTGTGTTGCCAGGGATGGGATTTAGTGATTATTCTTACTGCAGCTTTTTGTTGGGTTATTATTGGCTTTAGGTGTGTTGCTGCAGTTGATCCCCAAGCACAAATAGCATATGTGAGGTATGGATAAATAAGTGAGTGGTATAGTGTGAGAAGGGCATTTTGCGGCACGTAGTATCGTATCTTGGAGAGGATCCCAACCGTTTTGGATACTTTTTTGGTTATGTGTTGGATATGGGTAAGAATAGGTAGGAATAGATTCGCTTATGAATTAATTTTCCGAAGATTTTAGAGAGAGAGTGTAAGTTGGATATTGGCGTATAGTTATTCAAGTCTGGTCTCCACCTTTATGGATCGGGGTGACCCTTGCTATTTTGAGAACTGTAGGGAAGGTAGAGGATTCTATGGATTTGTTAAAGAGTGTTGCAGTGATTGGTGATAATACTTGTGACGCTTTTTTGTATATAAAGGGTGGTAAGGTATTTAAATCTCCTGTCTTGTGTTTTAGTGTGTTGATAATAAGGGAGACTTCAGTAGGGTTAGTCGGAGCTAGAAACAGTGTGTTCGGGTAGTTGCCAGTGAGGTAGTCATTGGGTGGGGTATCTGAGCTTGGGATTTTATTGGCAAGGTGTTTTTCCTATAGTGGAGAAGAAATTATTGAGTCTGTTTGCTGTTTCAGTTGGTGGGAGTTGGGGTTCATCTGGTTTTGTTAATTCAATTTCGCTATTTCGTGATATCTTTTTTGTTCCTAGAATTTCTGATAGGGTTTTCCAGGTCTTTTTTATATCACCTCGTAAGTCGGATAATCTGTTCTCATAATACAGTTTTTTAGCCCTTCTTATCAGGCTGGTTAGGATTGACGAGTAACGTTTTGTTTGGTCTCTGGTTATGTGACCCATTCTGTACTGTTTTTCGTATAGGTGCTTTGTATTTATGGATTTGAGGATGCTGGGTGTTAGCCAGGGATTGTTCAGTCTCTTAGCTGTCATCTGTTTAGTTTTTTGGGGGCAGTGCTTGTTATAAAGGTATTGGGTCTTTTTTAGAAAATTATTAATACATTCGTCAATATCTGTATAGAATTCTAGCTCAGTGTGCCAGCCAATGTTTGTCACTGCTGCTGTGAAGTTATTAATGGCTGCCTCATTGTGAAGTCTGAAAGTGACTTTAGTAGTGTCTTGGGGTAATTTGCCAAGGTTTGTGATGAGGAAGGTAATACTTACAGACTACTTAAGTCTAGTCAGGTGAAGAGTGGTAGAATACAAATATTCAATATTTTACTCCATTATTAACATGAGGTGGTACAATTTATGATACATACATTTTTAAGTTTGTAATTAAGTTTGTTTACTCTATTATTAATATGAGGTACTACAATTAATGATACAAACATGCATTTTTAAGTTTGTAATAGTGGTTTAACAGGTAAGGGATAATAAAATATATGGGAGAGTTGTTTTAAATTTGGTTAGGGTTTAGCATAGTGTGGATATGGTTGTTACTGAGAGATGAGACGATTTTTGAGTATAATCCTAAATTGATTTGTGGGCAGGGGACCTGTTGCTATTTCAGGCAAAGAGTTCCAGATTTTCGGGCACTTAACATGACTCACGAAATCGTAATGACACGATTGCAAACAAACCATACCACGCGTGGGGATAGAACCCGAGATCAGAGAGTCTCAAAACTCCAGATCGTCGCGTTAGCCACTGGACCAGCTAGCCACAATAACATTCGTCCAACTAGGTATATTTCTACACCATAGGAAGGTTAGCATAGGAATCACTGTGACCACAAATGCAAGTTTTTACAGACGAATCTCCAGCTAGCGTGGCCGTGACGAACTCTAGCTCAAGTCCCCTCAATGCCGTTGCAATCGTGTCATTACGATTTCGTGAGTCATGTTAACGGCTTTGAGGGGACTTGAGCTAGAGTTCGTCACGGCCACGTTAGCTGGAGATTCGTCTGTAAAAACTTGCATTTGTGGTCACAGTGGTGCCTATGCTAACCTTCCTATGGTGTAGAAATATACCTAGTTGGATGAATCTTATTGTGGCTAGCTGGTTCAGCGGCTAACGCGACGGTCTGAAGTTTTGAGACTCTCTGATCGCGGGTTCTATCCCCGCCCGTGGTATGGTTTCGGGCACTTTATGTGCATTGCATTTTTGCATAGTGTGAGACGGACACGTGGGATATCAAAAAGTGTTCTGTGCCTCGTGTTATACCTGTGTGTTCTGTTGAAGATGTCTAGGAGAAATCTGAGTGAAGGGTTGATATTGGAGTTTAATGTTCTGTATATATATAGTTGGCACAGTAATAAGTGATGAAAATTTGACACATATGCAACATCTGGGTATCTTTAATGTAGACGTTTTTCCATCCAGTGGCTTTATCAATACAAATTCTAGAACATAATTTGAAGACAGTAGAACTATATACAAAAGATAAGGTAATCAGTCCCTCAGCCTTGGTGCTGGTGTCAAGAGTACCGGTTTGGGTGGGAGAAGACGGAAGTAGTGTCATTTGCGAATAGAACTGGTTTAAGGAGTCACGATGCATTTGAGAGGTCACTGATGTAAATAAGAAAGAGTAAAGGACCTAGGACACTTCCCAGTGGCATTTCAACAACTACAGGCTGACTATTGGAGGTCACGCCATTTGTGTAGGTAGAAAATTTTGGATTTTCCTAAATTCAACATGTGTAAATTTGAATAATCCAGTAATTGTGTAATAAAATGTGATGCTGATTTGACCCTTTCGAGAAATTTCGAGTGAGGGGGCGTGGAACAGCTGCTAAGTGACGCCGGGGAAGAGACACCATATTGAATTTAATGTGTGTACACTGGTTGTTGATATAGCCGTCAGTGGATAGGGACATGTAGCAGACGAGGGCATAGTCACTGGTAGGGGGGATTCCCCAGTGAAAGTAGGTCCTACCCAAAGGGATGGGTTAGTTGTAGTAGCCGTGAAGGTCTTGTAGATGTCCTCTGAGCCAAGATTCCATGATGCTGCAGTGTTTGACAAGTTGTGCAAGAAAGGTATACAATACCGACAAGATGAAAGGTAAGACCCATGTGCAACATCTGGTTATCTTTATTGTAGACATTTCGTCATCCAGTGGTAATGTCCCTTGCTGAAGAATTGGGACAGGAAATTTGTGGGACCTCAAGAATTACGTTTGGATGGCGGAATAAGGGATGCGGACATCACTCACAGGGAAGTACACCAGTCCTTGCATTTAGATCTCAGCTGGTCAGTGTAGGGTCTAGGTGTTAGGCAGGTGTTGTGGTGTGATCTATCTACAGTTATTAAATGATAAGTGGTAATACAAAATTCTTTGTACTAATAGTTATAAATTTCTGTACCCAGCAAGCAAGCTGTACCAGAATAGCTGGTTTTAATATTATAATTATTAATTTAATGTCAGTTCTAGCTTTTTGTGAGAGTGGTGAAGTGGGCAGTCGAAGGAGTTGCAATTCAGTGACCTACTGTGACTAAGTCCCACTTACCTCACCCAAATTACTTGCAGGTAATAATTCAGGTAATGCCCTGTAAACCTCCTGCAGGTGATTTGCTCTAATAATAATAATAATAATAATAATAATAATAATAATAATAATAATAATAATAATAATAATAATAATAATAATAATAATAATAACAAATTTTCACAGTGTATACATACTGTTGCCTACCACTAAGATAAGATTTTAGATAATTGAAAGAGTGTCTTCTGATCCCGTGATACTCCAGTTTTAGGTGCAAGGCATTGTGGTCGACTGTATCAATTGCTTTCCGTAGGTCTATGAAGAGCCACAGAGGATATTATTTTTTTTTCAGTTGCTGTATATAGTAATTCGAGCATCTGAATAATTGCATCATTCGTGCTTGTTTTCGGCCTAAACCCAAACTGGCAGGGATTCAGTATTTTATAGGACAGAAGGTAGGAGAAGATTTGTTTATGTATTATTTTTTCGACGATTTTAGAGAGCAATAGCAAGTTTGGTCTGTAGTTATTTATTTCTGTAGGATCGCCTCCTTTGAGGATCGGGGTGACCTCTGCTGTCTTGAGCATGGGTGGGAATGTTGAAGATTCAACAGATTTGTTAAATAGTGTTGCAGTAATGGGGGACAGCACATGAACTGCTTTTTTATACATGATTGGTGGCAAGTTATCTAGGTCTCCTGCCTCCTTTTTTTTATGATTTAATTATTAGTGAGACTTTGTTGGTGCTATATGTAGAGTAGGTGGGCAGTTACCAGTGAGGTAGTCTTGTGGCTGAGTATTTGCTTTTGGGATTTTGATTGCTAGTTTTGATCCTACAGTAGAAAAGAAGACATTAAGTTTGTTGGCAGTGTCTATAGACTGTATGTGTGATTCGTCTGGTTTCGCTAAGTTAATATCTCTGTTTCTAGACAGTTATCTAGAGCCCAAAATTTTAGAGTTTTCCAGGTCTTTTTCATATCACCTTTTATCCTATTAAATCTGTTTACATAATACATTTGTTTGGACTTCAGTATTAGATTTAGTAAGTTGAGGTGTATCGTTTAGTTAGTTCTTTTGTTATTAGGCTCTGTCTGAATTGTTTTTCATACAGATGTTTTTTATCGATGGATTTAAGTATATACTATTTGTAAGCCAGGGGCTGTTTAATCTCTTTGCTAAAATCTGCTTCGTTTTCATAGGACAATGTCTCTTATAGAGGTTATGGGTTTTGTGTAGAAATATTTTGACACATTCATCAATATCGTGGCTGTCCGCTAACTCTCCCAGCCACTCAGTGTTACATAAGGCAGTAATAAAATTATTTATTGATGACTCATAATGTAGTCGAAAAGAGATCTTAGTCGTGTCCAGAGGCAATCTGCCTAAGTTGGTTATGAGAAAAGTTGGGTAGTGGTCTGTAGTGTTGTCTGTGATTATGCGTGCTTTTAGTGAGGATATAGTATTGGTCCAGATATGATCAAGTAGTGAGGCACTTGTCTCTGTGATTCTTGTTGGTTTAGTTTTAGATGGTACTAGCAAGCAGCTGATCATAGTTTTTTGTGAAATCATCTAATTGGGAGTCAGTTGCTTGAATTAGGTTTATATTAAAGTCACCAGCAAGTAGTAGGTGGTGTTTATTCATCTCTGAGTCAATTATCGTATTTCTTAAGTTGTCACTAAATGTGTAAGTATTAATGTGAGGTGGTCTGTAGACTGCTCCACCTGCTATGGTTTTTTTTAGGTTTTTGGATGTGAATTTTGCAAATATATATTCACTATATTCATCCCTGGTGCAAGTAGATTTAATACATTTTAGTTCATTAGAGTAGTAGATAGCAGTACCTCCTTGTGATTGATCAGGCCTGCGGTTGTGTATGGCTGTGTAACCAGGTAAGACAAAGATGTCTGTTAAATCATATCTGAGCCAGGTTTCAGTGAGAATGATAAAAGATTTGTTAACATTTAGAGAATTAAGAAGTGCAAGGAGGTCATCATAGTGTTTACTCAATGATCTGATGCTGTAATTGAATACTGTTATGTTCTTGTTGGCACTGAGTACAGCTTTAGCCTGACTGGCAGTATAGAAATGGTAATTATTGTTAGGATTATTTGTGCTGTTTAACAAGAGGTTAATATCGATATCAATATTTACATCATAAGAGTAATGGAGAACGTAGCTAAGTATCAAATAAAAGTAACTAAGGGATAAGCTGTAAAAAATAAATTGAAAAGCAATTACTAACAACTACTATCAAGGCTGACTATATGGATTGAGACTATTAATTAAAACAAAAAGAGTGAGTTATTGAGTATAGTAAGCTAAACTTAAAAAGACAACACTTTAGCACCTGATTGAGCACCTTGATTAGCACCTGTTTTTGCACTTGGTATTCTGCTTCAGTATCTCCACGACTATGGTGCTGTTCGCACCTACTCCTAGGTTGAGGGACTGATTACCTCATCTTCTGTACATAGTTCTACTGTCTTCAAGTTATGTCCTAGAATTTGTATTGATAAAGCCACTGGATGGCGAAACGTCTACAATAAAGATACCCAGATGTTGCACAAGTGTCTTACTCTCATCTTGTCGGTATTATATACCATTCGTACACAACTTGTCAGACACTGCAACATCATGGAATCTTAATTCTGAGGACATGTACATAACCTTCACGACTACGACAACTACCACTGCAACTAACCCATCTCTTTGGGAAGGACCTACTTCCACTGGGGAATCCCGCCTACCAGTGAATTTGCCCTCGTCTGCTTCACCTGACGTTACTATATAAGCGCCAGGATTCTTTCTTCTGCTTCAGAATCTCCACGACTATGGTGCTGTTCGCACCTACTCCTAGGTTGAGGGACTGATTACCTCATCTTCTGTACATAGTTCTACTGTCTTCAAGTTATGTCCTAGAATTTGTATTGATAAAGCCACTGGATGGCGAAACGTCTACAATAAAGATACCCAGATGTTGCACAAGTGTCTTACTCTCATCTTGTCGGTATTATATACCATTCGTACACAACTTGTCAGACACTGCAACATCATGGAATCTTAATTCTGAGGACATGTACATAACCTTCACGACTACGACAACTACCACTGCAACTAACCCATCTCTTTGGGAAGGACCTACTTCCACTGGGGAATCCCGCCTACCAGTGAATTTGCCCTCGTCTGCTTCACCTGACGTTACTATATAAGCGCCAGGATTCTTTCTTCTGCTTCAGAATCTCCACGACTATGGTGCTGTTCGCACCTACTCCTAGGTTGAGGGACTGATTACCTCATCTTCTGTACATAGTTCTACTGTCTTCAAGTTATGTCCTAGAATTTGTATTGATAAAGCCACTGGATGGCGAAACGTCTACAATAAAGATACCCAGATGTTGCACAAGTGTCTTACTCTCATCTTGTCGGTATTATATACCATTCGTACACAACTTGTCAGACACTGCAACATCATGGAATCTTAATTCTGAGGACATGTACATAACCTTCACGACTACGACAACTACCACTGCAACTAACCCATCTCTTTGGGAAGGACCTACTTCCACTGGGGAATCCCGCCTACCAGTGAATTTGCCCTCGTCTGCTTCACCTGACGTTACTATATAAGCGCCAGGATTCTTTCTTCTGCTTCAGAATCTCCACGACTATGGTGCTGTTCGCACCTACTCCTAGGTTGAGGGACTGATTACCTCATCTTCTGTACATAGTTCTACTGTCTTCAAGTTATGTCCTAGAATTTGTATTGATAAAGCCACTGGATGGCGAAACGTCTACAATAAAGATACCCAGATGTTGCACAAGTGTCTTACTCTCAATAAAAATAGAAACAAGAACTAGAAGTTCCCAATTAGATCAGGTGGACCCCCTTGCCAAGCCCCAGAAGAGCGAAACACCCACACCCCCACCTGAGTTCAGTAACCGGCTTCCCACCAAAACCATTAGAGAATTATCCCCAGAACGGAAAAATGGAGCTGGCTAAAAGTAAGCCGATGACCAGGTGCCCCTACTGTAAAGTGCCCAGCGGGCAAAGCAGATGAGGACAAGCGTCCCAGAGAGAGCTGGGGAAATTTGTCACTGATACTCAGGCGAGAATGAGACGTCCGCACCCGACGAAGGCTGACGCAGAAGTAAGTTTATTCAGGCATACACAAATACAGGTGTCCCGTAGCTCGATCGCTAACGCACTCGTCTCACACACCGAAGTACGGAGATCAGATCCTCGGTACGGCTGGAAAACATTTGGACGTGTTTCCTTGAGACACCTGTTGTCCATGTTCACCCATCAGTATAAAATGGGTACCTGGGTGTTAGTCGACTGGTGTGGGTCGTACCATAGGACAAAACTGACCTAATTTGCCCAAAATGCTCTGCATAACAAGCGGCTTTTTATATAGTAGTATGTTATTGATGTCAGCTAGGACTGTATATCTTGTACATGTACGAACTTGTAGAAATAAAGATATTATTTATTATTATTACAGAAATTATCATACATAGCAGCATATGTATAAAGAACCTAGGATAACCCAAAAAAGTCAGAGAGACTTATTTCCATTGGGGTCCTGGCTTCCTGATGTAAGTAAATAAGTTTATCTAGGAACAGCACACATAACTACAGTTACACAAATTATCATACAAAGCAACATATGCTTAAATTACCTAAGATGACCCACAAAAAAGTCAGACAAGTGACTTATTTCCACTGAGGTCCTTGTAATATCTTATTATTTAAGCCTTAAAATTTAAAACAGGCGAAACTCAGCTGTGTGAAAATCAATTAAAAAAAGGAGATGTACTAGGAATAAGGTAAACTTAGTTATTTACATTAACATTAAAAAGAGGATCAGCTTACAATAATAGGTACATGAATGTTAACTATACATCCCTTTCTCTCATCCCTTTCTCTAACTTCATTCATTAAGTACCTTTTTGCTCTCTTCCTGAACTGGTTCGTGCTAGAACGGCCTTTGACATTTGCAGGCAGGCCGTTCTACTTCTTTATTGCTGACCACCTACTGTGGGTACTGCAAAATTGTGTTCACTTGCCCCTAGTACCATACTTGTTTTGTTTCCCAGCTTCGACAAACTTGGCAGCAAGATATTCTGAACACTGCTTGTGAGCAATTTTATATACATGATTTAACTTCAGTAGCTTTACTCAATTTTCAACATTCAGCATATCCAGTTATTGTAATTCATCCTGGCCTACATGTTCTCTTGGACCCAAGTCTACGATGAATCTCACCGTTTTGTTCTGGGTGATTTGTAGTCTCTCTTTTTTTTTTTTTTTTTTTGGTTAAGGTAGAGTACCATGAAGAACAAGAATAATACATATGATATGGTATAAGAGCTAGGCGAAGGGTCCTGCGAGCCTCAGTAAGCAGACACTGTGCCTGTCTATAGAGGAAGATATGTTGCCTGAAGCTGAGCAATGAAAGAAAAGGGAACATGAGTCCCTTTAAGAACATAAAAACATAAGAACATAAGAAAGAAGGAACACTTCAGCAGGCCTACTGGCCCATGCGAGGCAGGTCCAAATCTCTCACCGGCTTAAGCCAATGACCCAACATAGTCAGGTCAGGTTACATTCACTTAAGAAGGAGCACGGCTTCAGACCTACTAGCACAAGCTAGTCACGTCTAACTCTCACCCACCCACACTCACTCAGGTATTTATCTAACCTATTTTTAAAACTACACAACGTCTTAACTTCTATGACGGTACTCGGGAGTTCCACTCATCCACAACTCTATTACTAAACCAGTGCTTTCCTATATCCTTCCTGAATCTGAATTTTTCCAACTTAAAACCATTGCTGAGAGTTCTGTCTTGGCTAGATATTTTTAGCACGCTATTTGCATCCCTTTCATTGATTCCTGCTTTCCATTTATACACCTCAATTATATCCTCTACAACTCAATCATAAGTGCCCCATTAAATCAGGTGGACCCCTTCTCTAAGCCCCAGCAGAGCAAAACGCCCACACCTTCACCTGAGTTCAGTAACTGGCTTTCCACTAAAGTGTCACTGAATTTTTCTTACAGTGTTTGTCCAGCCAGCAATTGACACCAATTGCCCTGGACAACCATTCATTTCCAGCTCCTGGGCAAAGTGCCACATATCACAGGGTTCCCACCCTTCTTCCTAATTATCTCTATTGCTGTCCTACACCTGCTAATCAGGTCTTCTCTCCTACGTCTGCCAACATCGTTGCCTCCCACACTGAGGCAGATTAAATAGGATTGCTCCCATTACCTTTCATGATGTCGTCTAGACGGCTAGCAATATCCCTCATCCCAGCCCCAGGAAAACATACCCTCTGCCTCCTCTTCCTGTCCTTAAGACAAAAAGCCCTATCCATAAATTTAACCTGTCTCCAACTAAACCAATGTTCTTACCTTCACTGGCGGAGTTCGTCGTGACGTTCTCGATGGTCTTCGTTGGGGTTTCAAGGGATGTCGACTCACTCTCGTCCGCCAATGCTTCATTGGTGCTCGTTGTGATATTCCCAGTAGACAACCCACATTCGTCAGGTAGTATACATGATAAATGAGAGACATGTGCAGCACTTGGGTATCTTTATTGAGGAAACGTTTCACCACACAGTGGCTTCATCAGTCCATACAAAGGAGAGCGTTGAAGAACAGGAGGAGTTTGAGGTAATCAGTCCCTCAGCCTCGAGTCGATCAATCTTGAAAAGATTGAACCCCTGCTTCCCGGGAATCTGGAAACTACATTGCCCAAATCTGGGTTATAGGACAGCCCAGAATAATTCTCGATGATTCATTTTGTGTTTTTTTCCCGAGTCTTTCAATGGTTCCACTGTATTACAGGACTACAGCTATTGCGTGGTAATCTCAACGATCTTATGTATACTAAGCACATCATTTTTTTTTTAATTCTAACATTTATGCTATGTGGAATTATAACCTATAACAGAGCTGAGAGTTTTAAATCTATCCTTACATTGTTGGTTAATTTTATTAGCAACCAGTAGTGTACGTGAAACAGTAATACCTAGATATTTACAGGACACAATCAACAGACCTGTCATTAACGTTTAATTTGGGTGCAAACTGGAAAGGAAAGAAAATTTCCTCCTGACACAGAAATGTTAATAATTGTTACCAGTTATGTTAGGTGGACTTGGAGCCCCGACGAACTGCCAAGCGAGCGGTGTAAGATGAGGACAAGCGTCCGAGAAAGAAAACTGGAAAAATTTGTCACCGATGTTAGGGTACTTACCTTTATTACCCCATCTCTCCCCTCCCCCGCACACCCCTTTTCCATATTTCCATCCTTACCCATTCTTCTTCCTTCCCCATCGTTACCAAACTCTGGTCTTAAAGCTCAAGCTCACTCAGGGCAGAGGTAGAGGGAGAAGTCCGCACTCCAGCAGGTGCAGGGTGGATGCCCCACCCAAGAAGTTTGTTGTTGCTGTTGAAACTGTTATTGCTGCTGATGTTGTTTGATGATGATGATGTTAATGATGAAAATGACGATAATGATACAGCGTAAGCGTGGCTTACGCTGTATCGAGCCATGCTTTTTAGTTTCTCGAGAAGAAATAGTACACAAATAATCCGCACATAAAAGAGAGAAGCTTACGACGACGTTTCGGTCCGACTTGGACCACTTACAAAGTCACTTTGTAAATGGTCCAAGTCGGACCGAAACGTCGTCGTAAGCTTCTCTCTTTTATGTGCGGGTTATTTGTGTATCGTTCCATTCACGGTATTGTGCCTTTTTTTTGTTATTTAAGAAATAGTACCTTAAGCTGGGAAGGTATTTGGAAGGAAACACGAGGAGGCCCTTCGAAAAAAGAAACAGAAACAAGAAGTTCCAAAATTAGGTTCGTGGGCCCCATGCTTATACCCCGACAAAGACAGATACACATTTGAAGCACTTAAGTGACCTTAATTGCTTGAGGATCTCCACATGAGTGACAAGAAACTTGCAAATTTTGACGTCACTGACCTATTCGCTAACGTGTCGGTAGCCCAAGCCATTGACCTGATCGTGCATGACCTAAACCTCCCTATGTACCAGTAGACCAAGCCACTGACCTCATACGCCGTATAATTGTGCATGACTTAAACCTCTCAATGTCACGCCAGGATTTCATCGATCTAATGGAACTGCTCGCGCTGTAACTGCTTCATTTTTGAAGACAACAAATTTAAACAACAGTTCGACCTCATTATGGGCTCGCTCCTCAGCACCATCCTGGTTAATGTATTTATGGAAGGTTTAGAAGGTAATAATATATTGATAATCATCTTAGCAATAATATTATACAATACCGATAAGTTGATGAATTGGACACAAGTGCAATGCCTAAGAATTTATTCTGAAGTTGTTTCACCAACCAGTGACTTTACCAATTCTGTACAGAGGTTGTTTGAAGGTGTTGAAGCTGGAGACAATAGAAGGATAGGTAATCAGTCCCTCAGCCTAGATGGGGGTGTTCATCACCATAGTCTCGACTAATCTGAAGTAAAAGCAGAAAGATGAACCCTTATTTAAGCGTCAGTTGAAGACATAGTAACCGGTTGGCGATACCTACTAGTGAAAGTAGGTCATGCCAAAATATTGGCCAAAGGTAGGCAAGTTGAAGAAATCCTCGGTACCAAGATTCCATGATGTTACTGTGTCTGACAATTGTCATAGAAATAACAGTATATAGTACCGCCCACCGGTGACGATGTCTTCAACTGCTGCTCCTCATCTGACTCCTATGTAAGGGCCCATCTGTCTGTCACTGCTTCAGATTCCTTAAGACTACGGTGGTGAACACCCATCTAGACTGAGGGATTAATTACCTCATCTTCTACTCTTTGGTTTCAATACCTTCAGACAACCTCTGTACTGAACTGATGAAGACACTGGTTGGCGAAACATTTTAATGATGCAGTACGTGGACGTGCTAGTCATTGTGCCTTCGAGCCATGTAGTAGGAGGCATTCTTCACGCCGTCAATATCCAAGTTTATTGTTAAAGATCCACTAATTTCTTACACTGTATACCAGACCAGTGTTTTATTATTACAGTCTTTTTTTATATTGTGCTACTTTCATAAATACTTTTGTGTAGTTCTTATATCTCCCTATCATCATCATCATCATCATCATCATCATCATCATCATCATCATCATCATCATCATCATCATCATCATCATCATCATCATCATCATCATCATCATCATCATCATCATCATCATGCATTTAAATTTATATTAGACTTCTTTACCAGAAAGTCATCAGTTCCTCTTATTGCATCAGTCACATTAAGTGAGCCATTTAAGACTTGACCAGAAGTTTGTCGTAGTATATAATCGTCATACAAGATCACTATTCTAGTAATTTTTCAAATAATTGAAGAATCTCACTCCGAATTTGAGTTTTGAGTGTTTGTTTTAGTTTTAGTTTTTAGTTATAGTATTAGTTTGAGTTTCAGTTTAAGTTATAGTTTTAGTTTGAGCTTGAAATTAAGTTTTTAGCTTCAGGTTTAGTTTTAGCTTAAATTTTAATCTAAGATTTATTTTGAATTTTAATTTGAGTTTTAGCTTCACTCTGTGCTAGTGGAAGCAATTTGTTACCTTACATGGCGTGTGGCTTTATATGTCTTGGAAAGCTAAACAAGTAGATCCCTCATGATATATCAAATTAAGAAGTACTGGTAATCTCTACCAATTTATTCACTAATACAATTACGTTTTTGTTATAACTTTAAAATGTAAAGGTAAATTTATACAAATTTACACACCGGGTATGTAAATATAACTATCCTTAGCAAAATTACATATGTAAACACTCCCACATATAGTCAAGCTGTCAGGAAGACGAGGAATGCACATACGTTTATTAAGAGGAAGTCCATGACCAAGGTACATAGTCATACATGCACTGCCTCACCTACCCAACCACTTAAATTACGTATTCCCAAGGTCTCTTGGGCCCTCTTCTCTTTCTCCTCCTTATTAACTTGATATATTTTGGCCTCTGCGTGACTGGGCCGCAGGGGGCGGTGATCCCCAGAATCGACGTAAGGTTAACGTAACGTAAATTTCGTAAGTCCAGACCCCCTCTACCTCAACAAAAGCAAGAAGGAGATTGTAAAATTGTAAGGCAGCAAAACACAAAAAATATATATATGTGTGTACATGTAGCTAAGTACACATATATGCAGTTTTGTACATATATGCGTGCATGTATATATGTATTTGTGCGTATATCTGCATATATTTATTTTTATGTATATGTATATACGTATGTATACTAGTGTATGTATGTGTGTACGTATGTATATGTATGCATGTTTATTACTGAGTATATTGCTTGCTCGCATGCATACCCATGTACTCACGTATATGTGGTTACAGGGATCGAATCTCAGCTCCTGGCATGTATGGGTGTATACTTGTATTTATGTATACATGTGTCCATATGTGTGTGCACATATATGCGTGTGCATGTGTATAAACTACTCAAGACAGTCACTTGGCGGTACTACGCGGGCAATTCCCGTAGAGTTTTGATAAAAAAAAAACTTCACTTGTGACAGTGCCCTCAACTTTTGCACATGTGACTCCAGTTTTTGTTTCAGATTGATCAACACTAAAGGACCGAACACCTTTTATCATGGGCTCAGGGTCTGATTACCTTATCTTCCACTGACTTCAGTAAATAGACTCTGTAGTGAATTGATGAAGTCACTGGTTGGCCAAACGTCTTCATAATAAAGATCGCCAGGTGTTGCCTTAATGTCGTTTTCATCAAAATGGTTATATTAGGTTCAAGTTAAGCCGTGGGTCGTGGTTCAAGTGGTAACGCCTTCTGCTCACATCTTAAGTACCCAGGTTCGATGAAAGGATGAGTGGAAACATTATACATGTTTTTGTATACCTGTTGTCCTTAGTCACCTAACAGTAAGTAGATAACAGTGTTAGTCGACTGTTGACTCCAGTGAAAGCAAGCCGACAGTGACTTTCTTGAACTATCCTGGGTTACTAACCCTCCGGGTTGATGAGTTTACCTGGAGGTCGCTCTACGGGTCAACACTCCTATAGCCCAGTCCTTGACCAGGCCTTCCGGTGGATCAGGGCCTGATCAACCAGGCTGTTACTGCTGCCTGCACGCAGTCCAACGTACGAACTGTGACCCGGCTGATGGGGTACTGACTTTAGGTATCTGCCCAGTCCTCTCTTGAAAGCAGCCAGAGGTCCATTGCTGATTTCCCTTTTGCATGATAGGAGGGTGTTGAAGTCTTGGGCCAGACACTTACCGTGTTTGGAGTATGTTGCACTGTCTGCAACATACTCTTTGCTTTCGTATGGAATGATTTCTGTGTGCAGGTGTAGATATGATCCGAATAAAATCTTTGCTTCGTCAGGAAACATTATTTTTATATTCACATTAAAGTGGTAAACCCGTATGGGTCATGCAGCACTGCATTCACAGGAACAAAATGTCCTGACTCAGACCTAGGAGGCGAAGATGTGTAAATTACATTGGCTCAATGACAAGGGCGTGGATGATTGCTGTCAAATAAACAGCGTCCGGGAGAGGTAGCAGCGGACGGTGGTGTTACCAATTCTTAAGACAAACATGGTATGACCAGTTACTACAGCAGATGTAGACACCTGAATGTTGACTTCCATGGAGATTAAGTCGATGGTATATTACAACTCCAAAAACAATTCTACTCTACAGGGGGCCTTCCCTGGTTTTGGGCATCGACTTCGGGCGCCATAGGACCCTTTTGATTTGATCAGCACCTTTGGCGGATAGACATCGAAGGAGAATTGAAGAAGAATGAAGGAGGTCGTGTTGGATACTGGTGAGTGACGGAGGCTTGGCCAGCCAGACGGCTTCCTCTGGCAGCAACACACGCACCCCATCAGTGCCGCTCAGTGAGCCGTACGGAGAGGAGGTATACTCGCTCACCGTATTTTGGATTATAACACGCTGACTGGATTATGTTTCTGTTAATTAGTGGTGCTTTATTCGGCGTTTGAAAAATCTGTGATTATACAGTATATTGTGTCATTGAAGTGTAAAGCTATTTGGCTGTGCATGGCTTCATCGATATGCAGATTACACAGTGACATACCAAGATTTTCGCTAATCCTTAATGCTGTTTCTGGATATCAAAGCTTAGTGATTATTTCTTTGTGAATATAGTGTAAAAGTAATAATTATACATTACAGTGTATGCAGGTGGTTTCAGACAGTACCGTTTCTTTGACCAAAGTTTGAGAAGTCGAGAATCATTTAAGTCAGGAGCCTGGCGCCTGGTGTGTTGGGTAAATACCTGTGTTGGTGCAGCCTCATTCATACTACTCATAGCACTTCTCTAATCTTCTTAGTGTTGCAGATCGCTGCTGGCTAATACCTGCAGTGCCGGCAGACGCACATGTGTGATGCCCTTGTGAAGTTACGCGGTCAGTGAGTTTATTTATCAGAAGTGATAACCAGGTGATTAGCCTTCATAAATTTTCAACATTTCTGGAGTGTTGTGAGAAATAACGAAAGCAGATGATAATGATGTGAGGAAGAAGGCACTAGTTTGGTAAGCCTTCCTCCAACCTCTTCTGGGCTCCAGTGCTTGTGTTCTATCCTCCCATTTACGTTCCACTGTGAACCTTCACCATGAAGACGACGTGTGTCATTCTTCTCACCCTCATCTTCTTAAACCAAGGTCAGTAAATAGGCTCATCACTCTTATCTTCTTAAACCAAGGTCAGTAAATAGGCTAATCACTCCTATTTTCTTAAACCAAGGTCAGTAAATAGGCTTATCACTCCTATCTTCTTAAACCAGGGTCAGCAAATATTTAGGCAACTCTCACTCACCTTTACCTGGACAGTAACTACATTCCTCCACCCTCATCGTAAACTAAGACCAGTAATTAGGCTTCTCACTCATCCTAAACTTAGGTCAGGAAACAGGGTCCTAATCCTCACCTCAAACTAAGATTAGTAGCTATGCTTCTCACTCTCATCTCAAAATAAGGTCAGTACTAGGACAAGCTCCTCACTCAGAAATTACACTAATGACAGTAACGAGACTCCTCACTCACATCTTAAACTAAGGTCAATAACACGGCTCCTCGCTCATGTTTTCAACTAAGGTCAGTAACAAAGCTTCTCGCTCACATTTTAAACTAAGGTCAGTAACAAAGCTTCTCGCACACATTTTAAACTAAGGTCAGTAACAAGGCTTTTCACTCACATCTTAAACTAGGGTCAGTAACAACGCTCCACACTTATATATTGAACTAAAACTAAGGTTAGTGACAAGGCTCCACATTCACATCTTAAATTAAGGTCAGTAACAAGGCTCCTCATATCTTAATCTAATGTCAGTAACAAGGGAGGAAAGAAAAAAAAGTGAAATTTTAAAATGGCTTTATTAACCTGTGAGATCACTCAGCGCTCTTGCTAATACAAAACACACATACGAACATCAAAGATAATGCTTAATAACAAAAAGAAACTGCTAGCACAAATAAAACACACAATACAAATACATACTCACACAGGGTTAAAATAAGCTGAACCAGCTTAAAATTAATAAATTAGGCAATGTCTCTATGCTTAAAATACTGTACGATACCAAACTTAATAAGTCATGTCCTTAATTAATTTGCTTGAAATAGACAAGAAAATGTAGATATAAACCCATAAATCCAGATGTACTCCTGTTAACTCTTTTGGGATATTTTTTTTTTATTATCACACTGGCCGATTCCCACCAAGGCAGGGTGGCCCGAAAAAGAAAAACTTTCACCATCATTCACTCCATCACTGTCTTGCCAGAAGGGTGCTTTACACTACAGTTTTTAAACTGCAACATTAACACCCCTCCTTCAGAGTGCAGGCACTGTACTTCCCATCTCCAGGACTCAAGTCCGGCCTGCCGGTTTCCCTGAACCCCTTCATAAATGTTACTTTGCTCACACTCCAACAGCACGTCAAGTATTAAAAACCATTTGTCTCCATTCACTCCTATCAAACACGCTCACGCATGCCTGCTGGAAGTCCAAGCCCCTCGCACACAAAACCTCCTTTACCCCCTCTCTCCAACCTTTCCTAGGCCGACCCCTACCCCGCCTTCCTTCCACTACAGACTGATACACTCTTGAAGTCATTCTGTTTCGCTCCATTCTCTCTACATGTCCGAACCACCTCAACAACCCTTCCTCAGCCCTCTGGACAACAGTTTTGGTAATCCCGCACCTCCTCCTAACTTCCAAACTACGAATTCTCTGCATTATATTCACACCACACATTGCTCTCAGACATGACATCTCCACTGCCTCCAGCCTTCTCCTCGCTGCAACATTCATCACCCATGCTTCACACCCATATAAGAGCGTTGGTAAAACTTTACTCTCATACATTCCCCTCTTTGCCTCCAAGGACAAAGTTCTTTGTCTCCACAGACTCCTAAGTGCACCACTCACTCTTTTCCCCTCATCAATTCTGTGATTCACCTCATCTTTCATAGACTCATCCGCTGACACGTCCACTCCCAAATATCTGAATACATTCACCTCCACCATACTCTCTCCCTCCAATCTGATATTCAATCTTTCATCACCTAATCTTTTTGTTATCCTCATAACCTTACTCTTTCCTGTATTCACCTTTAATTTTCTTCTTTTGCACACCCTACCAAATTCATCCACCAATCTCTGCAACTTCTCTTCAGAATCTCCCAAGAGCACAGTGTCATCAGCAAAGAGCAGCTGTGACAACTCCCACTTTGTGTGTGATTCTTTATCTTTTAACTCCACGCCTCTTGCCAAGACCCTCGCATTTACTTCTCTTACAACCCCATCTATAAATATATTAAACAACCACGGTGACATCACACATCCTTGTCTAAGGCCTACTTTTACTGGGAAATAATTTCCCTCTTTCCTACA
>NC_091327.1:23807800-23820300 GCF_038502225.1 Cherax quadricarinatus
ATTTTAGAAAGCCTATTCAAAAAATTATTAATATCAATGTTTATTAAAGGACGATTGAAAAATAACGTCATTTATAAGTAGCACTAGCAACGTATGAAATGTGACAGTGAAATGACAATGAAATGATTTGGTTCATATATTATAAAGCACAAATGTTGATCAGGATGGAAGTAAATAATCTTGTGGTGGTAGTGCATGCAGTTTGCTACCTTGAAGCATACGTACCATGATGTTCGCCACCCCTGGTCTTGAACGTAGACGTGAATGATACACCATAATCTACACCTGGAAGATACCAGAGGGATTGGTGTCAGACCTCCACACCGAAGTCACTACATACGAACAAAAAGAGGCTTGGTAAACGGTGCAGAATACCTCCTGTGCAAAGCAGGAAGAGAACTTTAATAAGTGTCTCTGCACCGCCTCTTCGTACATAAGGGGTATTATCCAATAAGCCCCTAGCTGTCTTCAAGAGGGAACGCGACAAACTCATCAAATCAGTTTCTAATCAGCCAGGTTATGATGCATACTTTGGACTGCGGGCAGCGGGCACTAACAGCTTGATTGATCAGGCCATCAAGAGGTCTGGTTTGGGACCGGGCCGCGGAGGCGGTGACCTCCGGAAGCGGCTACAGGTAATGTGACTACACGTGTCTGTCAGTCATAATAGACCTCAGGCGCGTGAATTTGTAATAATGAGTGTGTGCGATAAACTGAACATGTTAATCGGTACTTGGTCAACCATAAATCTCCCTACACTGATAAGGATCTGAGAGGCTACAAAAACCGTGATGCATGCCAGTACCTGGTTCCAGGCTGAATAACAAGCCCACATCAGCGGTAAATACCTGCGGCTGCACCATGCCATCTTATCATGGCCAAAATAAGTAAATATGATACATCAATATTTAGGCCTTATCAGCTTTAAGTAGTAAAAAAAAAATATATTCTGTCAGTAATAGGTTTATTTTATCGGTAAAAAAATAATCAACCGAACCTGGCAAACAATTTAAGCATTCAAAATCTATTTTTATACTATATCTTGATGTTCTGGCAATTGATAGTATTATTTTCTTGCGAAATGCATAATATTTAAGTTATGTCTGCTATTTTCCCAACAGTCTTGATACCCCATGTTGACAAGTCGTTGAAGTAGAGGAAACAAAGTTAACCTGATCAAACCTAACCTAAAATAAAATAACATAACCTAAAATAACCAAGCCTAACTTAATCTATAAATTTTACTCGGGTCAACTAAAGAACTTCAAGGAAAGCAATCAAATTTAGTTAGGTAGATATTTAGGTAAGTTAGGTAACTGTATTTTACATTACGCAAATTTTGGGAAAAGTTAGGTTAGGGGTGCTTTGTTAGTGTGGGTGCAAAGTAAGAAATTAACACAAAAATTTTGTGTAACAAAAGTTGATTGTGAGCCTTGTGGTCTAGAGTCTTCATCTGATCCTTTTATTATATACTGAATTATTATTATTATTATTATTATTATTGGAAAGAGCTAAGCCCTTAAGGGTCATACATCGCATGGGGAATGAGAAGCAGTTAGGATCAAGAACCCCTCACCGGCATCTAGGCACCTGGCTTGACGGGACTGACTGCGAACAATGTCATTAAGAAAATTTTGTAGGAAGAGCGGCAGTGCTTGCGGAAAAGTCACCTGATCACTGCTGATTGATGGAAAAGTCACGTGAACATCGCTGATTGGTGGAAAAGCGTCACGTGATCGTAGTAGCTTAGTAGGTTTTAAACCCACTAAAGTAATCTCTAAAATAATCAGTATTCAACCTCATAGTTACTGTCAGGCGCTGTATGACGCCTACGGGTTTGGCACTTCTTGAATATAATAATAATAATAATATAGTTACTTTTGGAGCTATTTAGCTAATTTTCAGGCAAAATATATACACTTAAATATACACCGAGAGGTGTATTTTTCGCGGTGTATATCAGCACGGTGAGAATTTAATTTAATCCCTTTTATAGGGATTAAATTATTCTTGTGTATTGGTGGAAAGGTAACGTACAGCCATAAAGACTCTAGCATAGTCAATAGGCTTTAAATCCTATTAACCAACCAAGCAGCATAAGATATTAGGACATAATGAAAGAACGGTGCAGCATGCCTATTAGCCCATGGTAAGCAGATGCAACTCACGCTTAGTCACACCCACTCATATATTAATAACCGGCTCCTGATGCTGTGTAATCCAACATACTCTAAGAATCAACAGATGAAACATCACATCCCCCCCCCAAAAAAAAAAAGAGTAAAATGTAAATATTACGTGATGTAGTCCTACCTGCTGTTGTGTTGGCTACCCATACAACAGTGGTGTCGAAGCTGGTGAAGGACTGGTGATCCATGAAATGGAGCTATTCTCCCCTTCCTTGAATTAAACCTCATTATCCCCACCTTTCCCCATTTCCCAGGCGCTGTATGACTCTTTATGAGTGTACCGCTTCCCCATAAATAATATACTAATAATCTATGATAATCTATGGGGTCCCAGTCTTTCCACCTCGCAACAGAACTCCACCTTTTGATCCTAAATATATATATATATATATATATATATATATATATATATATATATATATATATATATATATATATATATATATATATATATATATATATATATATATATATATATATATATATATATATATATATATATATATATATATATATATATATATATATATATATATATATGAGAACCTTTCTTTCAACTTCACACCGGCCGTATCCCACCAAGGCAGGGTGGCCCAAAAAGAAAAACGAAAGTTTCTCTTAAATTTAGTAATTTATACGGGAGAAGGGGTTACTAGCCCCCTTGCTCCCAGCATTTTAGTCGCCTCTTACAACACGCATGGCTTACAGAGGAAGAATTCTGTTCCACTTCCCCATGGAGATAAGATGAAATAAACAAGAACAAGAACTAGAAAGAAAATAGAAGAATACCCAGAGGGGTGTGTATATATATGCTTGTACATGTATGTGTAGTGTGACCTAAGTGCAAGTGGAAGTAGCAAGACATACCTGAAATCTTTCATGTTTATGAGACAGACAAGACACCAGCAATCCTACCATCATGTAAAACAATTACAGGTTATCGTTGTACACTCACTTGGCAAGACGGTAGTACCTCCCTGGGCGGTTGCTGTTTACCAACCTACTACCTAGGATATGAGAACCTATAAGCTGTTAAATTGGCACTATCCTCGAAGGGCAACTATTATATATAATAGGGTAGCAGCACACTGCGGTGGTATCTAATTGTTAAATAGAAAAATATCGCAATGCTTTTCCTGGGAATTTATTCACATTTCTTGGGTTACATTAAATTAAAAACTTTTCATGTCAAACTTTGACCTGAAGGAATGGAAGGTATTGGTGAATGTCTGCCATCCGGCTCGATGGTTCTCCATGCTCACTCATGACACAGATATATTAAACAACGTAAGGCTTTATTAAAGAGAAGACCCACAACGAAGAATAGGTTTTTATTCGGACAACATTTCGCTGTGTGTTGAGCTCTACACAGAGAAAAACATTGCAACGTGTGCCTGATTATCACGATTGTCGGCAGTACACCGTTTGGATCCGCAAACCTTTCATTAAAACTTTTCGTTCAAGTAATGCCCTCCTTGAGCGATACCTTATACTAAAGGCTCACGCTGTTTCATGTGTCTTTGTTATCTTGTGAGCTCGTTGCCTCGTCTTCGTTCATGCTCAATGATTTGTACAAACTTTGACATTCTTACTGACACTGTGTCTCTGAATTCCTGAATGAAACCTGCCGTCTAATGCTGTCTTACCAGCACTGTTAAAGTAAATTATTTGTATAAAGTCTTAAAGTTTTTGAAGATAATAGTTGATACTGTAAAGTGTGATGTTAATAAAACATTTGTAAAATTAATGTATCTGGGATGATTTATTTTACATGTATATATATATTTTATTTTTGAGACTAGAACCTGCCTCATTGGTTGGGTTGTTAGGTTTAAAGCTTTTCGAATACACGAGGGTCGTTGAGTTTGGGCGTCTCCTTTACTGCACCAGTCAAAAATATTTTAATCCCTAAAATAAGTATTAAAGTAAACTCCCTGCGTGTATTCATTGAAAGATACACACATGTAGGTGTATGCACCTACATGTGTGAATCTTTCAGTGAAACTAAGTGTTGTCTAGCGGTTAACAAATGTACTTGAACACAGTTGGTTCACTGTTCTTCATTTTGCTCGAAGTGAGGCCTGAAATGCTGTTAAATATTTGAGGTAATGGAAGTTGCATTTAACTTTAACTTTCTTTGACGAACTGTCAGTGTTAGTTTTCCCAAGTTAGGGCTATCTTAAAATTGATGCTGTCTACCCGTGACATACCTATGACAGGTTTCAGGGTTTTGTGTACCCTTGCGGCTCCACTTGAGGTCTGGCCCACGTAGCCATCATAGCCTATTTAATATACGTACTGATATTTCCTGATTTTCCCATTAGTTTAATTATTAGTATCACTAATTACTTTTATAGTTGCACGATCGTTAAACAGCTGTTTCCAATTCATAATTTTTATACTTGTTAAAGATATGGCCCTTCAATTTATTTTCTCTTTCTGAAGCCATTATTAATCTTCTTTTAATGAGTTTGACACCAGGCAGAGTGGCGTTTATTATGTGTATGGCGGTTGTTGGTAGTGAGTAATCAAACTTCAGACTATAAACAATATAAGATTTATCCATTCTCTGAAAAAGTAAAACTTTACCGGTCCACCCCTTTAACTGTTCATCTATTTCCCCCTTTCTTGCTATAAGCAAATGTTTCGTCTATAATGGTGCTCTTTCACTATTTCCCAACGAGTCTTAGTGAATTCATCCTCTAGATTTATATTTACATTTTTCTTGTATCCTGCTGCATTGCTAATCCCAATCTTTAATCTTTTGTTTCCTTTGTTCTTATTCCTGTCATTGCATCAGCTCTCTCAGTTCCTGCAATGTTAACATGAGATGATATCCACACAAATTATACTTATATTTTGTATTTTGTTATCATTTATGTATTTCCTCATATGACTACAGTAGTGCTAGACAAAATAAGACTGACGTCGAGTATGAAACAACCTAGTCTGTGATCGTTTTAGAGGCAATTAGTTCAATTGGAGTTGATAACAAGTAATCCTAAACCTCTGCAGTTTACAAAATATCTGACAAACGTTTGATTTCTAACTACAATAAACTCCACCCCAGCAACATCACATTCAGTATCCAGTGATCCATCTGGAAACATAGTCGAAATCTCCATTAAGTTCATTGTTAGTAATGGCTGGGTATTCACTCTATATTATATGTGATAAATCTTATTCTTATTTCATGTTAAATCACCTTTTCAGTTACCCGTGCCATTATCTCGCTATCCTCCCACTTAAAACGTTTTCTCTCACTACGACAGTTCGTTATTTATTCCACAGTAAGTGAGGTCGTGAACAAGTACACTTTCTAACTTTTCCCGATACTGCCTTCTTTTTAAGTGCAATTTAATCGCTCTTTTAGGAATGTTGTATACGTAATTTCTTATCAAGCTTGAGACACAGATGGTATTTACTGTCGTACTCTGTCGTAGATAGATAGTTTACAGAATTTGACATTTATTGGGCAGCTTAGAATTATTCTCATAACTTGATCCTGAAACTGCTCGAGTTTCTAGACTTTCCTCTCACCACCTCCATAATGCCATCTGGAGAGCTGTTTTGGGCCGTTCTCTCCATTAATTCTGTTCTCTCCTGGGGGTCCGGATGTACTGCTGTAGTAGTCTTCCTTCTGGTGGCTGTTGTGATCTTCTATACCTGTTGTGCTCTGGTTTCTCTTGTTCATATTTGCCGCAAAAGTCTTCTGCGCCTCATCAGATTTAACTTCTCTTGCTTCGGTGGCCACTGTCTTTATAAACTCTTGTGTTCATTCGTAGGGCTTCTGCTCCACAACACTCGTTTTCATAACAGCCATTATTTCGCATTTTCATTACAATAGCACTTCTCATTCAAGGCCTTCGGTACAGCGATTTTGACACTAAAATATAAAAGTCCATTTTTTACGTAATTTTACTCGTACTAAAATATAGCTCCTCCTTTATATATATAATTATATGTTATTTACTTAAGCAATTGCATGTTATAATAGGACTTATAAGGTCTTTAGTTAAAAACAGCACTGGAAGGACGTTCACACTTAGAGACATTCACCGTGAGGTGCATGTCTCTTAGTGTTTATATATGCTGAGAGTTTACATTAATCCCTACTTAAAGGATTAAGGTATTCTTGAGTGGTGGTAAAAAGGCATCATGCATCCTGACCCTCGTGTAGTAAATAGACTAAATTTAAGCTCCTTAACCAACCAATAGTTATTGCATTCAATCCTTGTATTCCTAATAAATTAGATAAGCCTCAGTTTGTCCTGTTTGAAAGGCGGTACATTGTTGAAAGCCGTTGCCCTCTATACAACGAATATCTTCTTATTACATGTAAGCATTCGACAATATTGTGGGCAAACTTAACGATGAGCTGGTCATCCAAGCTAAATTGAGAAGATACTTAAATACGTGTTATGAGAGATCCTTCTTCCAAGACACTGCGTGGTCTCGCCTATCTCACCGTCCCTTATATCTTGAATAATAATAATAATAATAATAACTATAAATATTATTCATGAAAGGCTACCAATATTTTAGAAAGTAGTATAACTGAACAGTGGTTGTGAGGGCACATTGATGTTTTAGGCATGCAACGACAGCTGAGTTAACCTAAAGTCAATCTGTGTAGTTTAATTTCAATGGTGTTCCTAACGTATTTCCACTGGTGTCCTTAAACCTCGCTCTCCCGCCATCTATTCACCTTTCTCTCTCTCTCTCTCTCTCTCTCTCTCTCTCTCTCTCTCTCTCTCTCTCTCTCTCTCTCTCTCTCTCTCTCTCTCTCTCTCTCTCTCTCTCTCTCTTCCATCTCTGCGCCTGCCATAAGTCTGTCTCCTTCCTCTTTCCCTCCCTCCATCCCTCCGTCCCCCAACTCAGGCCTCCAACACCCCTCTTGCTCCAACACAATTTCAGCCTCCTTTGTAGCGGTGATTGCAGAGGGAAGAGAGGTAGATGCTGCTGGGGGGCGAAGCTGAGGGAAGGAGAACCAAGGGGAGGAGAAACAGAGTACTAGAGGAGAGGCAGATGATAAGAGAGCCTGGGGAGAAGAGAAAGAGGGAAAGAGAGGCTTAGGGTGGAGAAACAGGGTAAATAAAAGGAGAGGGGAGAAGCAACGAGACTAGATAATACTGGAGAATAAGAATAATATTATTATGATTATATTCATGGAAAGTGCTAATAATTACCCGTATGGGTCATTCGGTGTTAGGGAAGATTCAGGGGACTTAGTGTGGCTGGCGGGATAGGCAGCTGGCCAGGGATAAGGGAGGCAGATGGCCTGGGAGGGGAGGCAGGTGGCTGGAGTAGGGGGGGTTATATATGTTGATAGACATGTGTCATGTGATCAGACGCACCTTGTGGGATAACACACTAAAGAATTGTTCAAAGAGTGTTTTAGAAAACTATGTGAATTTTACTCTTAAGCCTTACTAATAAAGAACAAAAAATGTACAATACCGTGACTGGAACGATACACAAATAACCCGCACATAGGAGAGAGGAGCTTACGACATTTCGTTCCGACTTGGACCGTTTACAGTCACACCGAAACGTCGTCGTAAGCTCCTCTCTCCTATGTGCGGGTTATTAGTGTAATCCTTACTAATATTCCTACACATCGCTGACACTAAATCTTTACGCTCTCAGAGACCTTGAAGCCTCAAAAGGTTTTAGACTAGTAATATAATGTAACGTTTTATTAGTTTGGAAATTATTAAATCAGCTAGTAAACCGCTACGTAGTTTTGGAAAGACAGCAAAATACATAGACTTTGCGAAGGTGGTTGATAAGTGTGATCGTGGAGTAATAGCACATAAAAATACACACAAAAATAATTAATAGTAGTGAGCAGATGGGTCTTGAAATTTTCCTATCCCTCGTGTTGTCGGAAATTCCCGGGTGAGCACTGCTAGTGTAAAGCTTTTGGGTCTTGTTTGAATGTTCAGTAGAGAACTTCACAAGTGCACAATCCTCATTAAACCGAGTCCTTTTTTTCCCTGTTTATTTGTGTCGGTTTGATGTATCGAGATTAAACGTTGATTAGATTTGCATTTTTACCGCTTAAAACTCAGTGACTGTTCAGTGTTTGTTTTGACTACAGATTCATTGTTCCATTGTCTGACCCCCGGCGCACTAGCCATGCTGACATTACCGGGTTTTAGTCTCATTGGTTTTGTCATGCCTGTTCTTAAAACTACTGTATGTATGGATTTACCTGCACCACATCCTGTGTGACATTTTCCACCACCGAAAATTTTATTTATATATATATATATATATATATATATATATATATATATATATATATATATTACAACGAGCTGTATTTTATATTATTGTGCCCACGAACGAGTGATATTGATCAAAAACAAAACTGCGACTAGCCAAGGATTCGAACCCATGCTGCTTTGGTCTGCCTCATGGTGGGCGAAAACTCATGACGCCTTAATCCACTGGACCATACAATCCTTAAGAGTAGCGTATCCAGCGGAACTGGATGTTGTACTCGCTACCCAAGGACATACGATGGCGTGGATGACTCTAGGCTAATTTCATTCTAGTCCCTATATATATATATATATATATATATATATATATATATATATATATATATATATATATATATATATATATATATATATATATATATATATATATATATATATATATATATATATGCTGGCCGGACCCCTTATATAGCTTCCTTGGATGCTTCACTTTCATAGTTCCTTGATAATGTGAGTAGTCACGAAAGCGCTTGGAATTTCTCTATTCTTTCAGAGTGGTTGTTTTGCATATATATATATATATATATATATATATATATATATATATATATATATATATATATATATATATATATATATATATATATATATATATATATATATATGCAAAACAACCACTCTGAAAGAATAGAGAAATTCCAAGCGCTTTCGTGACTACTCACATTATCAAGGAACTATGAAAGTGAAGCATCCAAGGAAGCTATATAAGGGGTCCGGCCAGCACCTCACTATCAGATCCCACAACGGTTAAACACGTGACGCGCGGCGAGCCAACTTGGATAGGTCCTTTGCAAAACTCACCCCCAAGCTATTTATTTGTCCAGTGTATTATTAAATTCTTCCCAAATTTAATAATACACTGGACAAATAAATAGCTTGGGGGTGAGTTTTGCAAAGGACCTATCCAAGTTGGCTCGCCGCGCGTCACGTGTTTAACCGTTGTGGGATCTGATAGTGAGGTGCTGGCCGGACCCCTTGGATGCTTCACTTTCATAGTTCCTTGATAATGTGAGTAGTCACGAAAGCGATTGGAATTTCTCTATTCTTTCAGAGTGGTTGTTTTGCATATTTTGAAATCACCTGTTTACTGTGATCTTATTGCATATATATATATATATATATATATATATATATATATATATATATATATATATATATATATATATATATACATGTATATATATATATATATATATATATATATATATATATATATATATATATATATATATATATATATATATATATATATATATATATATATTTATATAATATGCTCATTTGTGTCTTCATCTTCCATCTGTGATCCACTGTCACTGAACCTGACCTGTATATCAGTTTTATATATACCGACAAGTATTTTAACAAGACACAATATGCATTTTATGGCATTTATTGAGAAGACGTTTCTTCCACTAGGGACGAACTGCCTTCTCACTATTGGACGAAATGTCTTCTCACAAAATGCTATAAACCGCATATTGTGATTTGTTAACGTTCCTGTACCTTTACTTCGAGCAGTCTGTCCCTGTCTACCCTGTCAGTCCTTCTTACGTCCTAATCATATCTGCTGTAAATCTTTCTTCCAGGGGTCGTTAGGCTCAGCCCGTTTACTCTCTCCTTATAGTTCATAGCTCTCAGCTCTGGGACCAGTTTTATTGCAATCTTTGTTGGACCAGGATAGGGCAACTCGTTGGTGCTGTATGTTTTATGATGGGACTCACACAGTGTAAAATACATTGATGGAATCTTTGTTCGGATCCGTGGATGCTGTTTTGGCATATGTTAAACTAGCATCGTATATCACCAAGGCTGTACAGTTTACATCCTCATCTGGTGACTTTTTTTTTACAATTATACTGTCTTCCTAGGTCTCTTTTTCACTGATAACGGCAGAGGGTTGTACTCTGTCTCTGCTCTACCCTCTTTTCTTTCCCTGGTCCTCACTATCGTTCCATTCCCCATACCGGACTCCCCCTGAGCCTTATCCCCCGTGCACCACCTCCTCTCGGTCCCTCCGCCCATCACATATTCCATTGTGTGAGGCGTCAAAGATTTGGCGGTACACAATGATGTCTGCAGGGCCGTCCCACCCTGCTCCTTCCTCTCTGCAGCTTCACTCATATCTCCTCACTCTTTTTTCATCCATTCCTTCATTTTTGGATCCATCACCATTCGTTCTTGCTCCATGCTTCACATTGCCCCCTGCGGCCAACAGTCTTGGCGAGACAAGGCAATGATAGTGGGCAGGATATGATACCGTGTAGTGACCTTCCTAGTGACCTTTATTTCTATAAATGTCTATGTGAAAATGCTATAAGGAAAACTGAGCTTATTTTGTCGTTGAAGAATTGTATTCATGAGTTTTAAAATGATTCTTTGCCATGTGTGCCTCTTCATATGTATATGCATTTGTATATATGCTTTGCCTTCTCATTTTAATGATAACAGTGATAGCCTTATTGTTTGTTTTCATTCTGCACTAGACAGGCTATTCTGAGAAATGTTAATACCTGTGTAACAGTAACTCATGTGTGTGTTGAACGAACTATTGAAAGCTGCCATAACTACTGAACCCAGTGGAATGCTTGACGATGTCCTCACTGCCATCATATGCAAACAATGATAAGTAGGAATCAACACCCTCAGAAAGATTTATGTATAGTACTTCAGAAATAAAGGTTCTAGGCCTGAACCTTGGGTAGCCCCGCTCATCACCCTTGCCCATCCTAATTTATTTCCTCCTACAGCATCACTGTTAACTGTTCTTTAGATATTACCTTGGGTTTCTTGGTTGATGTAATGAGAGACTGGACTGAGGAATGGGTAAGGTAGGTTGGGTTTGAGTGTTAGTCCAAAGATATTTCGTATTGCTTGTGAGCTGCTGGTCTTACTAGTGGATGTATGGGTGGTAGTCTTAGATGATATCGGATATAGTCTTATTGTAATATTAATTGGCTAGTTTCGAACTTTCAAGCTTCATACAGTGTCTGGGAAATGAAAGGCAATTAAGTTTGATCCAATGAAGGGGAGGGTAGAAGAGCTCTTCACCAACATCAAGGTATCTCCCTTGAAAGGGTGGGGCATATAGGGAGGATAGATCATGTGGTAGGTGCTGGGTAAGGGAGTGGGTGGAAGTTACTTTGAGCGTGAGAGGGGTTGTCATGGGACAATACCAAAAATTTTGCCGATACCGATACGATAAAAATGAGCTGATACCACCTGATTCCGATTCTTTGGCACAGCTCTAGTGTGGGCATCTGTTTCTGATTTTACCCATTTCTACACTTGTTTATGCCCGTTCGTTGTTTGCATAACTACAGTAAGTGCTTAAGCGATAAATGTCTTCCTTTGTCCCTTTTTCATCTCTCCTTCTCTCTTTCTCCCCCTTTACCCCTCACACCTCACTTCCATTCTTTTCTTCCCCTGTTTATTCTCCCTCTCCAACCCCCCCATTAACTATCCCTTCCTTTCCATCAATCCTCCCAGCTTCTCCCCCCTTCACTCCTTATCCCTCTCCCTCTCCTTTCCTTTCCCCTTTCTCTCCCTATAATTTCACGGCTCCCTCCTCACCCTTTGTCTCTCGTCTCGTTCTTGTTTCCCTCTCTTCTGTTAGTTTAATTTGGCCAAGAAGAAGAGGCTATTAGTCCCTGTCCTATTCCCCTATATCTCCTTCCCCTTTCCCCATTCCCTCCTCTCTACCCTCGAGTAGGGGGTGGATGCCTTGGTGTTGATGAGAGGTTCTTCATCCAAGGAATTGAGTTTGGATCAAATCTGAATGCCGTGCGTGACCAATACAGTTTTATCGCTTCTCCCTCATTAAATAATCTCTCTCTCTGTCTGTCTGTCTGTCTCTCTCTCTCTCTCTCTCTCTCTCTCTCTCTCTCTCTCTCTCTCTCTCTCTCTCTCTCTCTCTCTCTCTCTCTCTCTCCCCTCTCTCTTTCTCTCTCTCTCTCTCTCGCTCTCTCTCTCTCTCTCTCTCTCTCTCTCTCTCTCTCTCTCTCTCTCTCTCTCTCTCTCT
>NC_091327.1:23825300-23917800 GCF_038502225.1 Cherax quadricarinatus
AGGAGAGTTATTAAATGGAGAGTTAGAGGTATTGGGAAGATGGAAGGAATATTTTGAGGAATTGTTAAATGTTGATGAAGATAGGGAAGCTGTGATTTCGTGTATAGGGCAAGGAGGAATAACATCTTGTAGGAGTGAGGAAGAGCCAGTTGTGAGTGTGGGGGAAGTTCGTGAGGCAGTAGGTAAAATGAAAGGGGGTAAGGCAGCCGGGATTGATGGGATAAAGATAGAAATGTTAAAAGCAGGTGGGGATATAGTTTTGGAGTGGTTGGTGCAATTATTTAATAAATGTATGGAAGAGGGTAAGGTACCTAGGGATTGGCAGAGAGCATGCATAGTTCCTTTGTATAAAGGCAAAGGGGATAAAAGAGAGTGCAAAATTATAGGGGGATAAGTCTGTTGAGTGTACCTGGTAAAGTGTATGGTAGAGTTATAATTGAAAGAATTAAGAGTAAGACGGAGAATAGGATAGCAGATGAACAAGGAGGCTTTAGGAAAGGTAGGGGGTGTGTGGACCAGGTGTTTACAGTGAAACATATAAGTGAACAGTATTTAGATAAGGCTAAAGAGGTCTTTGTGGCATTTATGGATTTGGAAAAGGCGTATGACAGGGTGGATAGGGGGGCAATGTGGCAGATGTTGCAAGTGTATGGTGTAGGAGGTAGGTTACTGAAAGCAGTGAAGAGTTTTTACGAGGATAGTGAGGCTCAAGTTAGAGTATGTAGGAAAGAGGGAAATTTTTTCCCAGTAAAAGTAGGCCTTAGACAAGGATGTGTGATGTCACCGTGGTTGTTTAATATATTTATAGATGGGGTTGTAAGAGAAGTAAATGCGAGGGTCTTGGCAAGAGGCGTGGAGTTAAAAGATAAAGAATCACACACAAAGTGGGAGTTGTCACAGCTGCTCTTTGCTGATGACACTGTGCTCTTGGGAGATTCTGAAGAGAATTTGCAGAGATTGGTGGATGAATTTGGTAGGGTGTGCAAAAGAAGAAAATTAAAGGTGAATACAGGAAAGAGTAAGGTTATGAGGATAACAAAAAGATTAGGTGATGAAAGATTGAATATCAGATTGGAGGGAGAGAGTATGGAGGAGGTGAACGTATTCAGATATTTGGGAGTGGACGTGTCAGCGGATGGGTCTATGAAAGATGAGGTGAATCATAGAATTGATGAGGGAAAAAGAGTGAGTGGTGCACTTAGGAGTCTGTGGAGACAAAGAACTTTGTCCTTGGAGGCAAAGAGGGGAATGTATGAGAGTATAGTTTTACCAACGCTCTTATATGGGTGTGAAGCGTGGGTGATGAATGTTGCAGCGAGGAGAAGGCTGGAGGCAGTGGAGATGTCATGTCTGAGGGCAATGTGTGGTGTGAATATAATGCAGAGAATTCGTAGTTTGGAAGTTAGGAGGAGGTGCGGGATTACCAAAACTGTTGTCCAGAGGGCTGAGGAAGGGTTGTTGAGGTGGTTCGGACATGTAGAGAGAATGGAGCGAAACAGAATGACTTCAAGAGTGTATCAGTCTGTAGTGGAAGGAAGGCGGGGTAGGGGTCGGCCTAGGAAGGGTTGGAGGGAGGGGGTAAAGGAGGTTTTGTGTGCGAGGGGCTTGGACTTCCAGCAGGCATGCGTGAGCGTGTTTGATAGGAGTGAATGGAGACAAATGGTTTTTAATACTTGACGTGCTGTTGGAGTGTGAGCAAAGTAACATTTATGAAGGGATTCAGGGAAACCGGCAGGCCGGACTTGAGTCCTGGAGATGGGAAGTACAGTGCCTGCACTCTGAAGGAGGGGTGTTAATGTTGCAGTTTAAAAACTGTAGTGTAAAGCACCCTTCTGGCAAGACAGTGATGGAGTGAATTATGGTGAAAGTTTTTCTTTTTCGGGCCACCCTGCCTTGGTGGAATCGGCCGGTGTGATAATAAAAAATATATATATATATATATATGTATATATATATATATATATATATATATATATATATATATATATATATATATATATATATATATATTATATATATATATATATATATATATATATATATATATATATATATATATATATATATATATATACACAAAACAACCACTGTGAAAGAATAGAGAAATTCCAAGCGTTTTCGTGACTACTCACATTATTGATAATGTGAGTAGTCACGAAAGCACTTGGAATTTCTCTATTCTTTCACAGTGGTTGTTTTGCATATTCTGAAATCAGCCGTTTACTGTGATCTTATTGCATATATATATATATATATATATATATATATATATATATATATATATATATATATATATATATACATATACATATATATACACAACACATAAAGTTTAACAAAGATAATTTTGAATACTTTTTATTGCTTTTGTTAACTGGTTTATGGCCTTAGCTGGTGTATACACGCCACGAGGCATATACCACCCAGTTTTACGCACTAAAAGTTTACTTTAATCCCTGTCTTAACAATTAATGTATTCTTGACTGGTTGTGTACGGATGACATGTAGCCTTAATATCCTTTGTGTATTCAATAGGCTTTAAATCTAATAAAGCAAGCAATGGTCTTGACATTTTAGTTTATATTCCCGCACACGATGAACATAAAGATGTTATTAATTTTGAGTAATATCCAGCCTGGTAATGGTCCTTAACTGTGATAAACTTTGAACGAAACTTTGCTCATATTTTTGTTTTGTTTTACGAGAGCACTGCAAAGTGTCTAATGATGTAATCCTTCAACGAGGTGGTGGTGGTGGTGGTGGATGGGTTGCCATAATTACGGTGAATGACTTGCTCCAAGAAACCATATGTAACCTACGTTTCCATGAATCAAACCTGATTACCTCCAGTTTCCCTCTCTCTCTCTCTCTCTCTCTCTCTCTCTCTCTCTCTCTCTCTCTCTCTCTCTCTCTCTCTCTCTCTCTCTCTCTCTCTCTCTCTCTCTCTCTCTCTCTCCACACACACACACACACACACACACACCATATGGGCGCCTAGTAAACCTAAGAACAGCATTCCGACATCTTAATAAGGAATCGTTCAGGACCCTGTACACTGTGTATGTTAGGCCTATATTGGAGTATGCAGCACCAGTTTGGAACCCACACCTAACCAAGCACGTAAAGAAACTAGAGAAAGTGCAAAGGTTTGCAACAAGACTAGTCCCAGAGCTAAGGGGTATGTTCTACGAGGAGAGGTTAAGGGAAATCGACCTGACGACACTGGAGGACATGAGAGATAGAGGGGACATGATACCGACATATAAAATACTGAGAGGAATTGACAAGGTGGACAGAGACAGAATGTTCCAGAGATGGGACACAGCAACAAGGGGACACAGTTGGAAGTTGAAGACTCAGATGAATCACAGGGGTGTTAGGAAGTATTTCTTCAGTCACAGGGTAGTCAGGAAGTGGAATAGTTTTGGAAACGATGTAGTGGAGGCAGGATTCATCCACAGCTTTAAGCAGATGTATGATAAAGCCCATGGTGCAGGGAGAGTGACCCAGTAGCGGCCAGTGAAGAGGCGGGGCCAGGAGCAATGACTCTACCCCTGCAACCACAACTAGGTGAGCACACACACACACACACACACACACACACACACACACACACACACACACACACACACACACACACACACACATAAAAGCAAGGAGAATGTCAGACCTTGTATTCATGGGGTAACTAAATTCAGGTAAAATTGGACGGGAATCAAACCCAAGGTTATGTGTGTCAGAAGCCTACATTTTGCCTTTGCACTGTGCTCGTTGTGTAGAAATGAATACATACATTAATTGTTAAAAGCAATTAATCAGACTGAAAGAAATTCAAAATATTTCTTCTCGTATGCAAAATCGAATGCAAAATCTACATCTAATATCGAGCCCTTGATCAAACACGATGGACCTTACACTGACGACAGCAAAGAAATGAGCGAATAAAGTCTCAGTCTCAGTATGACTGTTCATTGAGCCGTTAGTCAGAGTCCAGAGACGGCCTTAGGTGGGGACGGGGGGGGGCCGCCCCGGGTGACACCATTTAGGGGGTGACACCATAGAGCTTCCAAAGAAGGTGACACTAATGACTAAAACTATGCTGCAGCATCCTAAGAGAAAAATTCTTCGTTTCTATATAGCCTATTATAGGATTACAAGTACAAACAGGCCTGTATAGGGAAAATTATTGATTTTGATGATGTTATAGATGATTTTGCAGGATTGAAGGCAAGGAAATATATCAGATTCTTTCAGACGTTACCTGTACTCAAGGTTAAATCGGAACTAGTGTTTTTCTTTATTTTTCATTTTTTTTTTTTTGATTGTTGAAGATGAATAAATGTAGGATCTGTTGGCTGTACTCAGAGCGATATTTGAGTTTATGTTTCCTCAATATTACTATGATTATTTATTTTATCATTAATAAAGTTCGGTTTATGGCCTTTAAACGTTCTCATTGTTAAACATTAGTCACTGGTAATGCAGCAGTGATGTAACTGGAGTTTACTACCCCCATCCCCCCGCCCTTGGATTTCATGGGGGTGACACCAAAGATGCCGCCCCGAGTGACATCAACTCTAGCGACGCCTCTGAGTCAGACTTAAGTTTGACAACCCTAATGAATTCTTCATGAACGAGAATCAGAACTTTGTCAATATCTCCAAAATTTTCTGATATAACCCTAACCCTACTTTAAGAAAGCCGTTAACAGCATGCCCATGCAGTCTGCCCCAGTCCTAGACTCGTTCATCAAGATTATTATTATTATAATCAAGGGGGAAGCGCTAAGCCCGGAGGATTATACAGCGCCTGCGGGGGGGGGATGTGGAAGGCATTCAGGCTTAATTCGGGGAACTGGAGCACAGATCCAATTCCCTAAATAAAGAGCCCCTCACCAACATCAAGGAACCTTCCTTGAGGGGCGTTCATCAAGAACTGCAAAACTATCAGGTACCTTAAATATTGTACGGAGAGGGAGCCTAAACACGGGATGTCATCCCATATTCGTTAAAAACGACGAATATAGCCCAATTCCATAAAACTGCCAGCAAAATCTATAGAAAAAACTTTGAAAGAGTTTTAAGAACGATCATCGCTAACCACATGGATTCCGAACGTTTGCACAACGTAGGAGAGCGTGGGTTTAGAGTGTGTCGCTGCTGTCGCGCAACTACTCAACTACTGGACCATAACGACGTGGTCTTAGATTTTACGGAAAACAAACAAAATGCAGATGTAATATATACAGACTTTGCCGAACCTTCGATAAGTGTAATTATGTTGTAACAGCATACACAATGCATGCAAAGAGAATAACTGGAAAGTGGGAAATTTTTTTTATTTTTTTATTTACTAGCAAATATAATGTACAAGTTGAGTCAGAGCCCACCATAGGGAAAAAATGATTGGATGGATAACGAGAACCTTCAGCATAGTGGATGCCAAGTCATTGATTTTCCTCTTTAAGTTACTTGTTCTCTCTAGGCTGAAATAATGTTGTAAATTAACAGATCCTGGTAAGGCAGGCAAAATTGGAGACCTACTACATGTATAAATTCAGTAAAGCACATAAATTACTGGGAATGTTTGAAGCCCCTCGACCCTGGAATACAGGCAAGAAAGATACATTATAATTTACACCTGGAAAATCCTAGAAGGATTTACTCGCAACTTTGCACACATAAATCACTCCTTACGAAAGCAAGAGGCTCGACAGAAATGAAAAGCAGGGTTTGCATGAGTACCAACATACCCTGTGTTGTCTTTCAAGAGGGAAGTTGATAGGTTCCTCAAGTTAGATTCTAATCAGCTGGACCGTGATTCGTACATTGGACTGAAGTAAAAACCTGGTTGATTAGGCATTGATCCACATGAGGCCTGGTGTGCGACCGGACCACAGCTCTTCCTGACGACCATAAACATCTGTACTAGATTAATCTCATAGTGGAGAATAGTACCTCAACACCGTTTTTTTTCCCCCACAGGGTTTGACAAGGTTAGGTTAAGGATCCCCAGCTTTATTGACTCTCTTCCTATTTCCTCATATTCCTTTCATTTCACATTCTTCTCTGTACTTTCCCCTACTCTATCCTTTCCTCTTTTTCTTTGCCTTTTCATATCTTGTACCTTCTCATTTCCTTTCTTATTTATCTTCCCTCCTTCCCTATATTCCTTTCCTCCCTTTTGCTCTCGGTTTCTAAATTTTCCTCCATATTTCTCTCTGTCTTCCCCATTCATCTCTCTTCCTCTCCACATTGATTGCTTTCTTCCCTTCACCTCCCCATTCTCTCTCTCTCTCTCTCTCTCTCTCTCTCTCTCTCTCTCTCTCTCTCTCTCTCTCTCTCTCTCTCTCTCTCTCTCTCTCTCTCGCTTTCTCTCCTCTCCCCACTGGCAATGAAACAAAGTCAGCCAAAATAAAAAAAAAAATACATAAAATATTCTTACTAATGACGCTGCGATTGCCCTCGGAAGGGAAGGAGAAGGGATTAGGGCGGGGAAGCGGTAGGGGAGGAAGACGAGGATAAGGGTAAGGGACAGTAGGAAGGGTGGGTAGCCAGATTTGCCCCAGATTAAGCCTACTTTCTGCTGGATGATTACATGAGTGATTTTCGAATGTGGTTAATCCTGGTAGCCGAAGTGTGTGTAAGGGGGGATTGACCATATTGTAGAGGGGAGGGGAGATGGGGGTGTGGGAGGACATTGCTGTGGAATTGACAGTTTGTGGGGTGATGCTGCTGGACGCCGAATTGGTATTGGTTCGCGTGGAGGGGCGTTAGTGCTTCCTAAGTGAGGGTTAATGGTTCGTAAGTGGGGAGTTAGTGTTTCGTAAGTTGGGGTTAGCGGTTCGTAAGTAGGAGTTAGTGGTTCGTAAGTGGGGGTTAGTGGTTCGTAAGCGGGGGTTAGTGATTCGTAAGAAGGGATTGGTTGTTCTTAGCGTTTTTTAAGAAAGGCTAGTGGTTCGAAAGAAAATGTGGAGTTCACTAGTGAGGTTTTGTGGTTCACAATACTAACGCTTCAGAATGACATATAACAATATATAAAATACTGAGAGGAATTGACGGAGTGGATAGGGACAGAATGTTGCAGAGATGTGACACAGCAACAAGGGATCACAACTGGAAGTTTTAAAATTCAGTTGATTCACAGGGATGTTAGGAAGTACTTCACTCATTGAGTTGTCAGAAAAATGGAACAGTCTGGAGAGTGATGTAGTGGAGGCAGGATCCGTACATAGCTTTAGGAAGAGGTATGACGAAGCTCATAGAGCAGGGAGAGAGTGGCCCTATTAGCGACCAGTGAAGAGGCGAGGCCATGAGCTATGAATCGACACCTGCAGCCACAACTAGGTGAATACACACACATACACCCAAGCAAAGAGGTGGGGTCTGGAGCTTTGACTCGACCTCTGCAACCACAACTAGGTGAGTACAACTAGATTGAGTACACATGCAAGTGATGGAGTAGGTGCCAATGTAGGTTGTGTAGCAAGGTGAGAACCTGCCGCCTCTCACCCTCGCACGTGAAGCCCAGAGCTAACTCGACCACCGGGGACATTCTTTCAGAGATAAACACCTCTAAACTCATCTTTGTCGTGCTGTAAATGGCAGTGATGAGCCTGTGGAGCTATAACAGCAGGCAACAAAGTCCTGGTGATGCTGAACACGTGATTAAGGACAGCATGGGAGTCTGGTAGGACGCAGTTAACGCTGCAAATATTTCCCTAGGAAATCAAACGTGTTTGGGCATAAATTCTGCATGTATTTGTGTCTGAATGTATCTTGGAGACATGACAACAGGATAACTTGCTGCCTCCAGATATATCCATGAAGGTTTGTATCGCTGGTGGAATAATAATAATAATCTTCGGAGGCGAGCCTTAGGTTAATTGGGTATACTGTACAGGCAGCCTGGATGGTTGCTAGCCCATGCCAGACCAAGGTCTAGTGAGAGAGTTGAGGGAAGAACGTCTTACTGCTGGTAGGTCTGCCCAGTTAGTAAGAGTGAACTCCTCTACCCCTCCCGAAACAAGTATAGGTATACACACAAAAAAAGACACCCACCCAGGTCAAGTATCTATCGACAAGTGCCTTTCACAGTAACTAATTGTTACTATGTGTGTGTGTGTCGTGCCGAATAGATAAAATTGGTCAATTAGCAAGAACTCAATTAAACTTAAATCATTTCTAAAATTTTCTCTTATACGTTTAGACATTTTTTTTCATTTATGTTAATGTAAAAATTAATAATTTTGTACAAAAAGAGTCTTAGAAAACTTACCTAACCTTATTATAAGAAGCACAATTTAATTTAGCCTAATCCATCTAAATATATTTTAGATAAGTTTACAATAATTTAATAATAAACAAACACAATGAAATATATTTTTTTTTCGTTAGGTTCAGAATGAATTTTGCAAAATTATTGCATACACAAATTTTCGCTTATTCGGCAGGAAGAGCGTTCTTATTTAAGCCAGAATCGCAAGTTTTACCTATTCGGCACGACGTATATATACATATAAACAAGGAGAGTGTAAAGATATAAACAATCAAGTATAACTCAATGAATAGGTCGGTACCTCAAATTCCTTGAATCAAGAGCCCTTCGGCAGGCTCAAGACGTCCCCCTTGAAAGGTAGGACTGGTACAGATGGTCCACTACTAGTGGCCGCGTAGCGGACCATCTTAAGGCGGTGTAGGACCCTTAGATAAATGGCTACAGTAACGAGGTCCTTGTACCAGCTTCTGTGACCTTTGTGTAGAGATAAATGTATCTCTTGTATGTGTCTAGCATGGGAAGAGAGAGAGAAATAGATAGATAGAGACAGACAGACAGACAAACAGACAAATATTCGTGCCCCAAGTGCGTGTGTGAGAGTTTATGAGAGATATTCGAACAGCAGCCAAGGGGGGTGAACCTGGAAGTGATACCTAAGACATGTGCAATACTCAGATATCTGAATTCTGAAGACGTTTCGCCAACTAGTGGCTTTATTGATTCAAGATGCTGAAACTGGAGACAGTAGAAGACGAGGTAATTAGTCCCTCAGCCTAGATGTAGGTGCTCACCACCGAAGTATTGATGAATCTGAAGCACAGGCAGGAAGATGGTAGTTATGTAGGAGCCAGATGTGGTGAAGCTGTTGGTGTTGCACATGTGTCTTATTCATCAACTTGTCGGTATTGTATGCATTACTGCTACCGAATTTGGAATTATTGGTAGTCAATATTTTTTTGCATATTTAGTTACTGGGACTCCATGAAAGATTGTAAGAGGTACTGGGTGCATCAAAGGAATGCTGAGTGGTATGTCTTCGACACGCCTTCTACGGGGGTTTCTTCGAGTGGCTTCTACACTGCTGGCTGATTTTCTAGGTGAAGATCAATCCCTTGAAGACGTGTGAATATCCAGAGTAGGCAAGATCTTACCCCACTAGACGCTTGTGAGCTGATTTCATCTTGAAACACACATGTATTGTTCACCAATTTGTCTGTGTAGAAAGAGATGGAAGTTTACTTGGAGTGTGGCAAAGTATCGATAACTGCCAGAAATTGAGTAAGGGTATTGGTAATGACAAAAATGTAAATATCGTCTCATCACTAGGGTTTACATCACTACCTAAAGCCTCGTCTCTGGGGATTGTTTGTTATGCATTTTTCTATTTATATTCCATCTTGTAGATCTTTCATATGTAGATTTATAATTTTATATAACGGCTACCTGTTTCTTTTGCAAAAAAAAAGACAATATAAGCTCATTATCACTTTGCTAGATTATGTTGCAATATTTTGTAAGGTATAAATGAAACTTAAAAACAGACACCCCAAATAATATTTTTACTATTCTGAATTCAGTGTTAAGGTTTTAAACTTAAGGAAAAAGAAAGCTTCCTTATGAATTTTCAATGGCTAAGTTTAGATGTTTGAACCATCTAAATTTAACAACTGAAGCGGTGTTATGTCAAAAAAAAAAAATATGCAATATACTGATAATGCTTGTCTTTGATTTCTGTAAATTCTGGAAAATTCTCAATGTTGCCAGATCTTATGTCGGATCCTGTATCATGAACCCCCAAGGAAAATAAATCTGAGAAAAAATGGACAACCAACAATTTCAGATTCGCCAGGAAACCTATAAGGTTGCTGCCAGAGTGCGTCAGCCTTCAGATAAGAACATGTCAGATGAGTCGTCATAAGGGCACAGTCACGCCGCAGGATAATATTAGTATTCCTGTTACTAGCTGCTCTTTATTTAGAAGCCTATTACTATCATTATATTAAAATTATACAATAGTAACAAGTTTCTGAATTAGACACATCTGCAACACCTAGGTATTTTTATTTTGAAGACGCTTCGCCAATCAGTGGCTTTTTCGATTCATTTCATAATCTCTGTATTGAATTGAAAAACCTACAGTATAGTGAAACGTCTTCGAAATAAAGGTAACCAGGTGTTCCACATGTATCTATTTCATCAATGTCATCATAACCACAGTATAGTGTTTAACATTGCTAGTGCAGTACCATAAGCATTCGTGAGTGCTCCATCACACCCTCAGTGTCACCATACTCCTGCTGACACTATACCGTGCACAGCAACCCAAACTTGCTCACGTCACCACTAGAAATGAGCCGCCAGGTAAGCTGCGTCGTGGGCACCAGTAGTGCACTTGAGTAACGCCTGGGACTAACGGGGGACCTGGGATTCAGGGAGGACTGGTCGACCTGGGGGAGACGTGAATGATGTCGACCACCTCTGTTCAGACTTGATACATGCTCGCCGGACAGAGCAGAGATGTAGATACACACACACACACACACACACACACACACACACACACACACACACACACACACACACACACACACACACACACACACACACACACACACACACACTTTACCCTGCAGCTACAATTGGGTGAGTACACACACACACACTGCCAGGAGGTCTGAATCGACCCCTGCAACCACGTATAGGCGAGTGCACACAAACACATTATTATTATTAAAGGGAAGCGCTAAATTCTTAAGGAACATACAGTTCCTAGGGGTAATAAAGTTTGATCCGATAAAGGGGCAATAGCTCCCATTCTTTTAATCAAGAGCTCTTCACCGGAGACAGACAGCTATTCCTGTCATGATAGACTATTGTATGAGAGTATTTGGGTGAGGTAAGGAAGGCTTGGTATGAGAGCGGGTCGCTGGTACCATGATCCTTGAGACTTTCCACAGGTGAACCATCAGTAAGTTCTAGATGAAGATCTGAAGAAGTAGTTCTGTTTAATGTCATGCTTTATATTCACCCCATTCTCTTTTTTCCCTTCTCTCCACCTATCTCTTTTATTTACACAAGGGTTTTTACAGGGTTAGCTTAATAGTTCATACCTTTATTTACAAACTAAGAGCTGTTACCTACCTCGGCTCATATCTCTCTCTCTCTCTCTCTCTCTCTCTCTCTCTCTCTCTCTCTCTCTCTCTCTCTCTCTCTCTCTCTCTCTCTCTCTCTCTCTCTCTCTCTCCTCCCTTCCTTCCTCTCCTTCCTTCTCCATTTACCTCCTTTTTTCTTCCCTGTTACCACTCTCCTCAACTCCCAGATCTCCTTCACTTTTCAAGATGGTTTTTAATGTATTTTCTTGTAAAGTTGGTCTCTTGTTTCAGGTGTGATTTATATCTCATGAATCGGGGACTCTCGTAAATTTCTCACCAAACTTGCTGTGGTATGAAATTCAATTCGCCTGATGATTTTTCTTTGTAAAATTACATTGGAAAGTTTCTATACACTTTCCGGGCCTCCTGAGCGTGTGTGTGTGTGTGTGTGTGTGTGTGTGTGTGTGTGTGTGTGTGTGTGTGTGTGTGTGTGTGTGTGTGTGTGTGTGTGTGTGTACTCACCTAGTTGAGGTTGCGGGGGTCGAGTCCGAGCTCCTGGCCCCGTGTGTGTGTGTGTGTGTGTGTGTGTGTGTGTGTGTGTGTGTGTGTGTGTGTGTGTGTGTGTGTGTGTGTGTGTGTGACTGTGTATCTGTGTCTGTGTGTATTTGCGTAAATTCATTATTTATCGCAGTGTAAATAACCATTCTATAATGTATGAAAAATTATAAAGACGTAAATTGTTAATAAAATTGAAAAAAAATATATTGTAAATGAAAGTTATATTTTTTCATCCATAAAATCAAGGCATAATTTGGAAGAAATTAATACTTTGCTTGGTGTTACTGGCTCACTGTTGTGCTTAGTGTGACTCGGTGTGCGGTATGTGCTTATAATATGTTCAGTGATAGTATATGTAAGTAGGTAGAAGGATACTTGGTGTTGGCTGTTGTATCACTCTCGCACGTGACTCCAAAACTTGTTGTGAAGAAAGCACAGGTTAGCAGGACAAACTTTTGTTTGAGACAACGTTTTGCTTTAGTCTTCATAAAACTCTGCGCAGAGGGAAACGTCCCAGTAACAGCTTATTCTGCAGCATGTGTCTTTTCCTCACTGCTATTTGAATATACCAAAATTTTTGAATATTCGTCGTGTTATTTGACTTAACACATGCGTCTTCAGCTAGCGTCATCTTAGTGACTATAATAATGGTATATAATAGCGACAAGTAGATAATTAAGACACTTACCACAGTGCCTCTCAATTCTTACATTCTTGTTTCTACTAGTGGGCCTCGCCTCTTCTTTTTTCTTCGAAATTTTCTGTGCCTTACCTTTGGCAGTATTTAAGTGTCCATTTTGAGGTTTCAGCTTCATATTGTTCCAGACTATAGAGCAGACTACTTCTCCAGGCTGAGGGACTTAACACAGACTTCTTCTTCGATGGTGATGGACTGATTACATCATATTTACAACTCCACTGCTTCTGCTGTCTCCTTTGAATTTGACTGAAGAAGCCTACTTTGTAGGCGAAACGTTTCGGAATAAAGATATCTAACTGGTGCACGTGTGTCTTATCCCTTCACCTCAGTGACTAACCCGAAGTAAAGAAGTTGTATTGGTTGAAGAACGCCTTTTAGTTTGCAAAGTGTCTGAGTGTACTGACTACACAAGATTCTCTTCATTCTATATTAACTGTGTGATGGAGGCCTGGTCGTGGACCGGGCCGCGGGGACGTTGATCCCCGGAATTCCCTCCAGGTAGACTCCAGGTAGGTAGATTCCACATTTTGTAGTGGATTGGCACAGGCTTAACAGCAGTCATTTATATGTTCCCTTGCTTAAACATCCCGACCTTCCTCTTTAAAATATAGTTAATTGAAAATTGAAAATTATATTATATTTTTATATATAGTGGTGGAGGACAAGTGACTAGGAGAGTCAGGCACAGTGATATCCCCCAACCCAGCACAGACAGTCTGGCTTCTATTTCGTTTTGAAGTATTTATCCTTCCCTTTCGACCTAGATTATTTCGTCGTATACTCTAGGAGGTTCGTAAGACACGATGTGCCTGGCAGACTTAGTTTATTTGTTAAGAAAATCTGACTCGTTAGTGGAGTCATACCTCTGCTGGGGGGCACAGCAAGATGTCGTCTCCTTTGTTTTATTTGTCGAAATTGAATGCATCAACATTGTGCTGCTATCCTATTCTATATGATAGTTATATAATGAGGACAAGGTAGCTATTATCCTTGTCATAATTCCTCACACATGGTGGTTCATATACATATGTAGTGTTAAAATCTGTCAGCCTGAGCCGGGAGGCTTGAGTAGGGCAATGAGATATCGTCAAATATTCCACTAGAGGTTTTGAAGTCACTTGAAGGTGGGATAGCTGATGACACTGTAGGTGAACTTCAGTGGGCAGGCCAAGGCAGCAGCGACTACTGGTTTACCCATACTGGACTCAGTGAGAGGTGAGGAACCAGCGTGTGAGTACCAGTGGTTGTTGAGCCGTGTCTAGGCGGAACCCTCTCACCACGCGATACATCCATAAAACTACAAATTATGATCGGATTTCGAGTGAGTTGAGATTCGTATGTGGGTTTGTTGCGGTGCTAGTTTGTGTTGGTGAGATTCCCAGCGGCTGATGGACTCTACAAACACCGCCACCATAACTCATGTGGTAATTGTTGACTGAAATGTTTGCTATATCTTCCAACCGCAAGGTGTTTGTTTAATAGTGTTTGTAGAAGGCTTCAGAGGAGGGCTGGCGCATGCGCAAACTACAGTACATACACATTTCATTTTATATTTCAACATTAGTTTTTAACATCAATTTTACATTATATTTGCTTTACAATTGTCTTCCCTGTGCCTACCAGATTTCAATAAAATTACTTGTTGTTATCCTCATGAATTTGATCTTGTCACACAATCTTGCCTCATAATTCACTGTCGGCAGTGACAACCTTAGGGCATGTTGTAAGTGTTTTGTTGAGCACAGTTTACTGATGGTGGGCACGCCACACTGCTCACACTCCTCCAGTGTCCTGTTCAGCCCATGGCCCACGGCTGTGGTCTCCCACTAGCTATGACCGGCATCTGGCCCATGTCTAAGAGCTATAGGCTGCATCTGAGAGCTGTGTATCACGTCTGAGAGCTGTGATCCGCGGCTGAGGGATGTGGCCCACGTCTGAGGGTTGTGGCCCACGGTTGTGGCCTTCATCTGAAGGCTTAGACCAACGTCTGAGGACTGTGACCGACTTCTGAGGACTGTGACTAAAGTCTGAGGGCTGTGACCAACCTCTTAGGGCTATGACCGACTTCTGAGGGTTGTGACCAACGTATGAGGGCTTTGACCGACATATGAGGGCTTTGACCGACATATGAGGGCTGTGACCAACGTATGAGGGCTGTGACCGACGTATGAGAGTTGTGATCGACGTATGAGGGCTGTGACTGACGTATGAGGGCTGTGACTGACGTATGAGAGCTGTGACTGACGTATGAGGGCGATGGCCCAAGTCTGAGGAATATGGCATGGAAATTCAGACTCAGTTGATACATGATATTTTTGTAAAGCTTTGCGGTGGATCACTGCCAGGAGCCGCACATCTTGATTCGAGAATCGATAAATAATAGTCGAATTTCAGTTGGTTGGTTAATTGGACTTAGTGCCTATCGACTACTCAAGGCGTCAATAAGGATCCATGTCACCTGTTCACCACCAATCAGGAATACTTTAATCCCAAAAATAGGGATTAGTGTATATATACAGAGAGAGATACATCTATAAATAACAAAAAAAGGCACAATACCGTGACTGGAACGATACACAAATAACCCGCACATAGAAGAGAGGAGCTTACGACGACGTTTCGGTCCGACTTGGACTATTTACAAAGTCACACCGTGAGATACATCTTACGGTGTATATATCCTTGAATTCATGTTTGTACAAGAGAGACACATTTGTACATTCCTGTGTTATCTGTTATGTGTTTGTGGTTCTGGAGATTGTTTTCCCCGTGGCCAGGTCTCAGACCAAGCCTCTTAGGTTGGAAATGAAATATCACAGGATTAAGAACTATTAAGAAGCATGTAGGAGAGTAAAGGTATGTGTATACTGAATGTAAGTAGTATTTTGTAAGATGAGGAATTAGACACATGTGCAACATCTGGGTATCTTTGTATGTAGACGTTTCACCAACCAATGGCTTTATCAGTACAATACAATACAAGGACATAATGTGAAGAAATATATACAAAAGATGAGGTAGTCAGTCCCAGCCTTGGAGCTGGTGAAGAGCACCGTAGTCTTGAAGGCACTGAAGCAGTCATGGAGCTTGGCGCTTATGTACTAGCGACAGGTGAAGGACGTGCAACAGACGAAGGCATTGTCACTAATAGAATTTTGTAAGATTTATCAATCGTATTATTACGTGTTCATAAGAAAGAAAAGATCAGGACTCCTGTCAGAGTGCAAAATATTATGGGTGAATTCTCTGCCATCGCTGCCTCAGCTCTCTTTGGCCAGCAGAAATCAAATCAAAGTTACGGAAGAGGATACCCAAAAAATAAAAAAAAGTTGCAGCACCCTTCGCCTCAGTGGCGAACACTGAGAACTATTTTTAGTTTCAGATTTTGCCTGGAAATTGAAAACGGCGGAGCGCTGGGAAACCCTGTCTGCTTTTTCTTTCTTTTGATTAAAGACGACGTGATGCTAGGTCGCAAAGTGGTGTGGGTAGGGGATTGTTGCTGGTAGCCACGCTGCAGCTGTACCTGTGTGCCTGGGTATGTGTGTTTGTGTGTATGAAAGTGCGTTTGTTTGTATGTTCGTGTTTGTATATGTTTTATATGTATGTGTTTGTATGTATGTATGAAAGGTTTGAACGTGTTTTGTATGTATGTGTATGCATGTGTTTATTAGTATGAAAAGTATGTATGAATGTGCATTTGTATGTTTTGTACGTTATGTGTTTATTTGTATGTATGTATGTAGGTATATAGGTTGCAGGTGTGGTATAGGGACATGTGGGTTGGTCTCTGGTAAGTCTGTTGTACTTTTGTTACGTCTGTTAATGCTTTCTGGGATCATCGCTCCCGCGGCCCGGTCTCAGACCCAGACCTAAATTGGACAGGAAATATTACAAGTCAGAGAACTCTTCCTCCGTACTGGAACACAAAATCATTGACAAATGTAAACAGTAACATAGTATTCAGAATGAAGGTATTTGCGTGTGTACTCGCCTATTTGTGTTTGTGGGGTTCATGTCTCTCTTCATGACCTCATGGGTACATCCATCCTTTCCTCTTCATCCACACGCCCTTTTCCCTTATCCTTCCCGCCCATGTCCACCTCTTCCTCCCCAGCCCTATACTACAGTTGGTTGGCAAAATATTTTTTTCTCCCAGTTTTCCACATATGGAATTCAGTGATACTGGAAATCCCTTACCCAGAGACACGACCAATATTGTCATTTTTTTCTCACAGAAGCTGGCTTCAGCAGTTACTTTTGCCTGCGACTCTTGTTCTACCCTTTCTCCTTCACCTCCTCCACACCCTCATCCACCGTCTTCCCCCACATCTCCTCCATCATTCTCCATCATCTTCCACAGCCTCTTCCTCCTCTACTTCCTTACACCGCCTCCACCTTCACCCTTTCTCCATTCTTCTCTATCTCCTCCTACATAAGTTGGGTTCCCATTCACAACAGCTTGCCTTAAAAACCTCACCCTTCTCGTGTCAACCTCTCTCTACATATATTAGGATGTAGTTAGGATACTCGTAAGGATGTCATCTTATTTTCGAATACACTATCTAGTGATCCTTTTTCTTAAATGTGGTGTAAAAGCTAGCTTTGGTTGACCAATGGATGTTTAACCAATAAACGTGTAAACACCTGGTTCAGAAACATGTCAGGAATCACTGTCTTGTTTTCTGACGAATTAACAACCGCCACCATCTCTCCACCCTCATTTTTTCTCCCTGATACATAGCTTCAGTTCCCATACATTGTATTTACCCTCTCTGCAACTTCTTGTAGGTTTGATTTTTTTTCTATGTTCTCATTCAAAGGCTCAATTACCCCCTCTCTCACTAAAACAGGTTTAGGTCTCCTCTCTTACTCAAAAAGGTTCATGTCTCCTCTCTCACTCAAACAGGTTCATGTCTCTTTCCTCACTCAGGTTCAAGTCCTTTCTCTCATTCTTACATAGATTGCAGTCCTCTTCCTCGCCCAAACATATGTTTAATTTCTCTCCATCACCCATACATGAGTTTGTTTTCCTTCCAGCACTCATACATAGGCTCGAATTTCTTCCCTGCATAAATATATTCAGATCTCTTCCCTCACCTTTTATATATATATATGTTTGAATCCCTCTGCCCATACATAGGTTGGACATGACTAGTTCAAGGTCGGATCCACTCCGTGCTGCAGCTTCCATACAAGAGTTACGTTCCAGCAAGCACACATAGACGCTATATATCCGTAAGACTGATTATTGAGTTTCACAGCCTGGCTCCGCACTCTCAAATGACTATAGCACTTAGCACTTGCAACCAGTGAGAGTGATCGGCAAGTCTTATGGCGTGGACCTGTCGAATTTACTGACTATACGATCAGTAAGAGTGATCATTGAGTCTCATAGCATGGACCTGTCGACTCGACTGACTTAGCACTTTCTTAGCTTCAGCAGTAGCCGAATGCCACAGAATTAAATTTCCCGAGTAATTATTTAGTGTTCGCTAAAAAATACACTACGTGAACTCCTTCAAGACTCAGTGAGTCAGTATTTAGTCTCCTTTTGATGGTCGAGAGACATAATGTGACTGTTCAGGCATATCACTTTACTGACACCCAGGCATCAAGAGTGCTTTTCGTAGGCATTCCCTGCGGCGTAGCTCATTCTTTCCTCCCTCTGCTCCCTCCCTACTTCTCTCTTCTTTTCCTACCTCCGCTCTTTCCCGGCCTCACCCCCCATCTGTCTCCTGTCCTACTCCCATTTCTCTTCTCCCTTTACCCAATTACCCTTCTACTCTACTCCCTTCCCGTCCTTTCCCTTCATCCAGCTCTCTCCCTCCTCTCCCTTTTATCTAACTTCTCTCCCCTCTCTGACAATCATGTTTCAAGGATGCAGCAATAAATTTCCGAATATTTTTCGGTTTCAATTGAGGAATGTATCTTAGGTTAAGCTTGTCAGTAAAACAAATGAGGACAAACATAATGCATTGATAAAGATGTCCCCGAGAATATAATGACTCTCGGAAAACTTAATAATATATGCAACGTTGGAAAATAACAAAGAATCCCCACAGATTAGTAAAAATTGTGAAGGTGGTAAAAGGGTGAGTCAGTATAACATGAGGAAAGTCAAGAATAAAATAAAGAATGGAGAAGAGGCCATAGACAATAAAACAAAATAAAACAAGTAACAGTACCATTAGATAATGAAATAGCACAGCCAGAGGAACTACTTAGCGCAAGATATTATAATAAAGAGAAAATGTCACTTTGAAGAAAGATATAACTTCTGTCCTCTTGAAATGTGTGAGAACTCGCTCTGTTTGAATATGTTATGACTTAGCGTGTCCATTATTTTCACTTAAGAACCAACAAAAGATAGAAACATGTTTTTTAGGCGTGAAGATAAATGAAGTCGAAAGAGGGAAACAATAGTCACAGGCTGGAATATGACAGGAAAATATAGCTAGTTTTTGCTCGCATTCTGTAACTATCAGCTCACTGTGACTACAATTTTACTAAAAATAAAAATGACGGTCGTTTCTTTCTAATGTGTGTGTGTGTGTGTGTTCTCTCATAGTTGTATTTATCTAGTTAGGTTTGCAAGGGTCTAAACTTTAGGTAGACCAAGTCTTCATCTACTATGTTCCATTAACCACATCTCTTCAGCTGTCATCTACGTCATGTTGTTTTACCTCTCGTGCTTTTCCTGGAGTGAACGATGTTGAGGTGCATATATAGTGATGGAGGTAGCGAGCGACCTCGAGTGAATAGTGCATGGATTTTCCTCCCAGACAACTTTTTAAATTGGATTAACCAAGACAGATTCAGGAAACTATGTAATTTTCTGTTTATATGTCACACTTTTCCCCGGTCTTTACATTTCTTTACGTTTTATGATCGTTCTTAGCGTGTCTAATACCATTATTGGTCATGTGTATAGCAATTCTTTTCACTCGAATTACAGACGTTGTTGGTAAAGATGAAGCTAGGTGAGGAGAGGTGAAGGAAAGCAGAGAAGCCAAACAGCATTGGTTAATTGGGTTTAAAGCCATCAACTACATGAAGGTCAGTAAGGCTGCGTGACAACTATTCCCCATCAGTCAAGAATATTTTAATCCCAAAAGAGGGATTAAAGTAAACTTTCATCGTATACACACCGAGAGATACATATCCCTCGGTGCACATATGCTGTGCCAAACAAAATTGACTTCCCCGGGGTCAGCACTACCGACAAGTCAGTCTTACCCCCAAGCTCTCTCATTATCAATTCTCAAATCGACCCTCACGCACCTGGGTCCACCGTAGGGACTTTATTTGTGTCATACTGGCGTAGTTCACACGATACACTGAGAGCTATACATATCTTTATATCAGTTTATATAAACCGAGTACTCTTCTATATATGGTTGCAGGGGTCGAATCTCAACTCCTGGCCCCGGCTTCCCACTGACCGCTAATGGGTCTCCTCTCTCTTGGCTGCGTGAGCCCTCTCATACCTGTTCTTAAATCTGTGTATGTATCCTGTTTCTACCACTTCGCTCTCTAGGTTGTTTCACTTCGTAACCAGTCTCAGGCTATATAACATCCTAGCATCCCCATGGCTCTTATTTTTCTATTAAATTCCAGCTGTGCCCTCGCGTACCTGATTCCAGCCTCTCAAACAGTCTGTCTCTGTTCACCATATCAGTTTCTCTCACTATTTTGTACATTGTTATATCATGTCATCCCAGGCCCTTTTGTTTTCCATTGTTATTAGATTGATCTCCTTTAGTCTCTCTTCACCGCTCATTCTCCTTAGCAAACCTCAAGCTTCTTGACATGCTTTATAAGGTCTGGCTTACATACTTGAGTTGCAGATTTCAATATATGACTAATATATTCCGTATATAGTCTCGTGAGTGACTCCTTGTTGAAGTTCGTGAAAGCTATCCTTAGATTTGCCTCGCGAGTTTGCTGCAGCAGTTATTCAGCTGATGTACACCTCGGGTGATTTGCTTGGTAATATACAGACCTCCAGATCTTCCTGAGTGAGGTTTGGAGCCTTTGCCTCTGTTTCCGACCCTTCACCAGTTTTCATAACTGTATTTGCTGCGATAAAATTCTAATAGTCACTTGTCAGACCAATCCTGCAGCTTCCCCGGATCCATTTGTAGTCTCGTAGTCTGCTTCTGCTTGTATTCTCCTCATTAATTTCACGTCATCCGAGAGCAGGGAGATCTGTGACTCCGTTCATTCCGTTGTGTACACAATAAATAATACTGTGCCACGTGCTGACTTTTGTGGAACCCTACTGGTCATACTTGTCCATTCTGACACTTCTTCAGAAACAACAGAGCGTTGATTCCTCCCTGTTAGGTATTCCTTGATACTCTCTAGTGCCTTCCCACTTATTCCTGCCTGCTTCTCTAACTTTTGCACCACTCTCTTGTACGGTACTGTATCGAACGCCTTACAGTAAAAAATATGTAGTCCACACCTCTCTCTCTCTTTATCGTTCGCTCTCTTTCTCTTGCCTCATTTCCGTTACCATGTCTTAGGACTCTAGCAGATTTGTCAGACAGGATTTATCCGATCTAAAACCGTGCTGACTATTATTTATGGATTCGCTCTTTGCCAGGTGTTCCAATACTTTTCTTCCGATAATTTCCATAACCTTACAGACTATGCATGTTAGTAATACTGGCCTGTAGTTTAATGCCAACCACTGGTGTCCTGATGGTCACCAGGTCAATCCCAGTTTTGTTTTAATGCTATCTGCTATCTGCCTCTCCTTTTCTTAAGAGACTGTAATTCCTATTTTCCACACCTTTGGCAGCTGACTGTATCAACTGTCTTGCTGAACATAGTGCTTCTTCTCCCTCTCTCAGAACCCACGGAGAGATGTTGTCTGGATCCCATGTTTTCGGCGTATCTAGCATGCTGAGTAGTTTCTGAGTAGTATTGTGTACAATACCTGTTGGAGCTTTTTTTCTCTTAAACCCTCTGATAATGTCCCTGTTTCTTCTGAGAACATTTCTTTAAATCTTTTGATCAGTTCCTCCTAGACTTCTTGATCATTCCTTGAGAGCTCTCTTCCCTCCTACTTCAGCTTTATTACTTGATACTTCAGTTGTCTTCCCTGTGGTGTGGCTGTATTGGCTCTCGGTGGTGCCAGACTCTGATTGTCGTACAGTCTTTCTTCTTACCTATGTGTATTCGCTTCTGGCTCTTCTGCTCGTTTCTCCGTTCTCTTGTGCTCTTTGCTTTCTGTATTTTTTTACACTCTCACTTTTAGCTTTTACGTTTCTGACGTTTGGCTGAACCAAGGGTTCAATCTATTCTTACTATTGCTTCTTCTGCTGTTGGGTATGAATTTCTTCTCTACCTTCCAGCACTTTCCTGCTACGTATACAATCATTTCATTCGTTGTTTTTCTATCCAGTTTACTTTCCTACTGCACTCCGTTCAGGAATTGATCAGTGTACACCGAGGTGTATACAAGTCTACCTGGAGGAGTCTACCTGGAGGTTATTCCGGGGATCAACGCCCCCGCGGCCCGAAAATTGTATATCATGGTATATACTTTTAAAGTTTATACAGCTATAGGTGTACAGGAATGGTATAGGAGTATAGTAATTTGTACAGCTTAGAAGTACACAACGCTGTATGACCCTTCTGGGTTTAGCGTTTAAGTTTGATTATAATAATAATATAGGAGTACAGAATCCGTACAGCTTCGAGGTACAGGATCCGTACAGCTACGGGGGTACAGAATCTGTACAACTACGGGGTACAGGATCCGTACAGCTACGGGGATGCAGGATCCGTACAGCTACAGGGTACAGGATCCATACAGTTACAGGGTACAGGATCTGTACAACTACGGGGTACAAGATCCGTACAGCTACGGGGGTATAGGATCCGTACAGCTACGAGATACAGGATCAGTACAGTTACGGGGTACAGGATCTGTACAGCTACGGGGGTACAGGATACGTACAGCTACGGGGTACAGGATCCATACAGTTACAGGGTACAGGATCTGTACAACTACGGGGTACAGGATCCGTAAAGCTACGGGGGTATAGGATCCGTACAGCTACGAGGTGGAAATAAATGGTATAAAATACCGACACAATGGAAATATAAACACATATGCAGTATAATGTGATCCTTTATTGACTACGTTTCGCCCACACAGTGGGCTTTTTCAAGTCACAAACAGATCTACCTGGGGTGGAAGGGACGCGAGTATTTATAGTCAGGTTCAGAATGCTGAGGTCAGGTGGAGAGAATGCTGCATCTGATAATGTACCACGTGGGGTTATAGAGTCTAAAATCTTGGGAAGCGTCCCTTCCATCCCAGGTAGATCTGTTTGTGACTTGAAAAAGCCCACTGTGTGGGCGAAACGTAGTCAATAAAGGATCACATTATACTGCATATGTGTTTATATTTCCACAGCTTCGAGGTACAGGATCAGTACAGTTACAGGGTACAGGATCTGTACAGCTACGGGGGTACAGGATACGTACAGCTACGGGGTACAGGATCCATGCAGTTACAGGGTACAGGATCCGTACAGCTACAGGGTACAGGATCCGTACAGCTACGGAGGTATAAGATCCGTACCACTACAGGGGTACATGATCGGTACAACCCTGGGAGTAGGTACAACTACACAATCATTAATGCGTGTTCACAGTAGTCAAAAACAATAGCCATATTTTATATGCATTTGTACTTCCACTTAAAAAGCAATTATCCTAATGATTTATATATTACAATGGGGTGAATTTGCTGTGTAATCACTTGCACCTCCCTCTCCCTCTCCCATTACAACAATTCCTGTGTAATTTCACAATTAATTTAGCTTCGATAATAATGTTTGAAGTATAGGCATGGTATTTTAATAGTTGTTTGAGCTGCTCGTGTAGGCGGTCTATATGTTGTTACAAGATATTTTGCCATTCCTTAACTCATAAGGTGTACTACTATTTTCCCGGGGTATTTACACCGAGAGGTGTGGAAAGACCCATGAGCAAACACTAGGACATATTTGTTAAAAAACGTTTCGGTCCCAGGACCGAAACGTTTTCTAATAACTGTTCTAGTGTTTGCTCACGTGTCTTTCTAAACCAGTTTGTCAGTATTTGTTACCAAGGTTTATACCGAGAAGTGTGTATCTCTCAGTGTATATTCACAGAAAGATTACTCATGTCCCTATTTTACGAATTAGGCGTTCTTGACTCGTTGTGAGCAGCTGACAGGCAGCCTCAATGACCCTCGTATGTTGAAAGGCTTTAAACTCCCCAGGCTGCGACCCAAACAGCCGGTTAGCACCCGATACCTATTTACTGCTAAGTGAACAAAGACAAAAGATCTACGAAACATTTCCAACGTCCAGATCCGCTCCAGTATTGAAGCCGGGTTCCTCATTTTGCGTCTTAGGCGCTACCATTGAGCTACAAGCCACCCATATGTCTCACCTTGCCTGGGAATCAAGCCCGGTTTTTTCAGTTGTGAGTAGATTAATGAATATAAGTAGTAGGTTAGTAGACAGCAGTCATCCAGGGAGGTACTATCCTCTTCTCAAAAGAGTGTGAAACGAAAACCTGTTAATTTTCCTGCACTTAATCTCATGAACGCGTGAGTTGACGGGTAGATCTAACAAACCTCTGCTTACATTCACTATACACACATCTTTACTTACCTACGTGCTACTGAATAGTTTTTAATCCTGTGATGTTTTCATCATAACTGGAAACATTAATGTCTGCATAAATAACTCATTACGACTGTGACCGGATATAAACATGTAAATAGTTCGTTACCACTGTAATTTGTTCAACTATCAATAGTTTGCGGTCCAGTCCCCAGACCCATTATGTACCTCCACTAACCTAGGAGGTACTGGGGAGGCCTTCCCCACGTTCTGGCTTGAGACCGGAACGTGGGGAAGACAGTCCCTAGAACCACTAACAGGTGTGTCGACTGCCTGTACTCACCTAGTTGTACTCACCTAGTTGAGGTTGCAGGGGTCGAGTCCTAGCTCCTGGCCCCGCCTCTTCACTGGTCGCTACTAGGTCACTCTCCCTGAACCGTGAGCTTTATCATACCTCTGCTTAAAGCTATGTATGGATCCTGCCTCCACTACATCGCTTCCCAAACTATTCCACTTCCTTGGATGCTTTACTTTCATAGTTCCTTGATAATGTGAGTAGTCACGAAAGCGCTTGGAAATTCTCTATTCTTTCAGAGTGGTTGTTTTGCATATTCTGAAATCACCTGTTTACTGTGATCTTATTGTATATATATATATATATATATATATATATATATATATATATATATATATATATATATATATATATATATATATATATATATATATATATACAGAGCAATACACATATTGCGGTGTATTCTAAGGTTGTATGTATATATATAAACACCGAGGTATATTTCGCTCATCCAGGACAACTCAGATGCATATATTTTAATCAGGGGAGAGACGCTAAACTTGTAGGGTTTACATAGCGCCTGAGGAAAGTCCAGTTTTTGGCATCAAGATACCTCCGGAATCAAGGCACCTCCCACGAGGAAGGACCTTAGGTACTGTGTATAAAAATAAGTTTGACTTTTCCGAGTGTTATTATTATTATTATTAATATTAATATTATTATTATTATTATTATTATTATTGTTGTTGTTGTTGTTGTAATTATTATTAATGTTATTATTAATATTATTATTCATGTTGTAATTATCATTATTATTAAAATTATTATTAATGTTACTATTAAAGTTATTATTATTTATATTATTAATGTTATTAATAATAATATTAAAATTATCATTGTTTATTATTATTAACATTAACGTTCATGGATAAGCATTAAACACGTAGGAAACATACAACGCTGGGGAATGAGAAGTAAACAGGTTTGATTCAATTAAGAAGAGGGTAGCTCAACTTCCTAGGATCAAGAGCCGCTCAGCATAGGAGCTTCCTGGTCTCTCACAACAAACTGTGTCAGAGGCATCATCCAGAGACCTGACCACCAGTGAACGGTGCTGACCGTGTACACGGTGCTGCTGACCGTGTACACGGTGCTACTGGCCGTGTACACTGTGCTGCTGGCCGTGTACACGGTGCTGCTGGCCGTGTACACGGTGCTGCTGGCCGTGTACACGGTGCTGATGGTAGTGTACACGGTGCTGATGGCCGTGTACACGGTGCTGCTGGCCGTGTACACGGTGCTGCTGGCCGTGTACACGGTGCTGCTGGCCGTGTACACGGTGCTGATGGTAGTGTACACGGTGCTGATGGCCGTGTACACGGTGCTGATGGCCAAATACACGGTGCTGATGGCCGTGTACACAGTGCACATATTCACCATCATTCATTCAATCACTGTCTTGCCAGATGTGCTGACATCACATGACCCTCAGAAGTGGAACATCCTCACCCATCCTTCAGAGTGCAGGCACTGTTCTTCCCACCTCCAGCACTGTAACATCCTCACCCATCCTTCAGAGTGCAGGCACTGTTCTTCCCACCTCCAGCACTGTAACATCCTCACCCATCCTTCAGAGTGCAGGCACTGTACTTCCCACCACCATCACTGTAACATCCTCGCCCATCCTTCAGAGTGCAGGCACTGTACTTCCCACCTCCAGCACTGTAACATCCTCACCCATCCTTCACAGTGCAGGCACTGTACTTCCCACCTCCAGCACTGTAACATCCTCACTCATTCTTCACAGTGCAGGTACTGTACTTCTCACCTCCAGCACTGTAACATCCTCGCCCATCCTTCAGAGTGCAGGCACTGTTCTTCCCACCTCCAGCACCGTAACATCCTCACCCATCCTTCAGAGTGCAGGGACTGTACTTCCCACCACCATCACTGTAACATCCTCGCCCATCCTTCAGAGTGCAGGCACTGTTCTTCCCACCTCCAGCACCGTAACATCCTCACCCATCCTTCAGAGTGCAGGCACTGTGCTTCCCACCTCCAGCACTGTAACATCCTCACCCATTCTTCAGAGTGCAGGCACTGTACTTCCCACCACCATCACTGTAACATCCTCGCCCATCCTTCAGAGTGCAGGCACTGTACTTCCCACCTCCAGCACTGTAACATCCTCACCCATCCTTCAGAGTGCAGGCACTGTACTTCCCACCACCATCACTGTAACATCCTCGCCCATCCTTCAGAGTGCAGGCACTGTACTTCCCACCACCATCACTGTAACATCCTCGCCCATCCTTCAGAGTGCAGGCACTGTACTTCCCACCTCCAGCACTGTAACATCCTCACCCATCCTTCACAGTGCAGGCACTGTACTTCCCACCTCCAGCACTGTAACATCCTCACCCATCCTTCACAGTGCAGGCACTGTTCTTCCCACCTCCAGCACTGTAACATCCTCGCCCATCCTTCACAGTGCAGGCACTGTACTTCCCACCTCCAGCACTGTAACATCCTCGCCCATCCTTCACAGTGCAGGCAGTGTACTTTCCACCTCCAGCACTGTAACATCCTCACCCACCCTTCACAGTGCAGGCACTGTACTTCCCACCTCCAGCACCGTAACATCCTCACCCATCCTTCACAGTGCAGGCAGTGTACTTCCCACCTCCAGCACTGTAACATCCTCACCCATCCTTCACAGTGCAGGCACTGTACTTCCCACCTCCAGCACTGTAACATCCTCACCCATCCTTCACAGTGCAGGCACTGTACTTCCCACCTCCAGCACTGTAACATCCTCACCCATCCTTCACAGTGCAGGCAGTGTACTTCCCACCTCCAGCACCGTAACATCCTCACCCATCCTTCACAGTGCAGGCAGTGTACTTCCCACCTCCAGCACTGTAACATCCTCACCCATCCTTCAGAGTGCAGGCAGTGTACTTCCCACCTCCAGCACTGTAACATCCTCACCCATCCTTCACAGTGCAGGCACTGTACTTCCCACCTCCAGCACTGTAACATCCTCACCCATCCTTCACAGTGCAGGCAGTGTACTTCCCACCTCCAGCACTGTAACATCCTCACCCATCCTTCACAGTGCAGGCACTGTACTTCCCACCTCCAGCACTGTAACATCCTCACCCATCCTTCACAGTGCAGGCAGTGTACTTCCCACCTCCAGCACTGTAACATCCTCGCCCATCCTTCACAGTGCAGGCACTGTTCTTCCCACCTCCAGCACTGTAACATCCTCACCCACCCTTCACAGTGCAGGCACTGTTCTTCCCACCTCCAGCACTGTAACATCCTCGCCCATCCTTCACAGTGCAGGCAGTGTACTTCCCACCTCCAGCACTGTAACATCCTCGCCCATCCTTCAGAGTGCAGGCAGTGTACTTCCCACCTCCAGCACTGTAACATCCTCGCCCATCCTTCACAGTGCAGGCACTGTACTTCCCACCTCCAGCACTGTAACATCCTCACCCATCCTTCACAGTGCAGGCAGTGTACTTCCCACCTCCAGCACTGTAACATCCTCACCCATCCTTCAGTGTGTGGGCACTGTACTTCCCACCTCCAGCACTGTAACATCCTCACCCATCCTTCACAGTGCAGGCAGTGTACTTCCCACCTCCAGCACTGTAACATCCTCACCCATCCTTCAGTGTGTGGGCACTGTACTTCCCACCTCCAGCACTGTAACATCCTCACCCATCCTTCACAGTGCAGGCAGTGTACTTCCCACCTCCAGCACTGTAACATCCTCACCCATCCTTCAGTGTGTGGGCAGTGTACTTCCCACCTCCAGCACTGTAACATCCTCACCCATCCTTCACAGTGCAGGCAGTGTACTTCCCACCTCCAGCACTGTAACATCCTCGCCCATCCTTCACAGTGCAGGCAGTGTACTTCCCACCTCCAGCACTGTAACATCCTCGCCCATCCTTCACAGTGCAGGCAGTGTACTTCCCACCTCCAGCACTGTAACATCCTCACCCATCCTTCAGTGTGTGGGCACTGTACTTCCCACCTCCAGCACTGTAACATCCTCACCCATCCTTCAGTGTGTGGGCAGTGTACTTCCCACCTCCAGCACTGTAACATCCTCACCCATCCTTCACAGTGCAGGCAGTGTACTTCCCACCTCCAGCACTGTAACATCCTCGCCCATCCTTCACAGTGCAGGCAGTGTACTTCCCACCTCCAGCACTGTAACATCCTCGCCCATCCTTCACAGTGCAGGCAGTGTACGTCCCACCTCCAGCACTGTAACATCCTCACCCATCCTTCAGTGTGTGGGCACTGTACTTCCCACCTCCAGCACTGTAACATCCTCACCCATCCTTCACAATGCAGGCAGTGTACTTCCCACCTCCAGCACTGTAACATCCTCGCCCATCCTTCACAGTGCAGGCAGTGTACTTCCCACCTCCAGCACTGTAACATCCTCACCCATCCTTCAGTGTGTGGGCACTGTACTTCCCACCTCCAGCACTGTAACATCCTCACCCATCCTTCACAGTGCAGGCAGTGTACTTCCCACCTCCAGCACTGTAACATCCTCACCCATCCTTCAGTGTGTGGGCACTGTACTTCCCACCTCCAGCACTGTAACATCCTCGCCCATCCTTCACAGTGCAGGCAGTGTACTTCCCACCTCCAGCACTGTAACATCCTCACCCATCCTTCAGTGTGTGGGCACTGTACTTCCCACCTCCAGCACTGTAACATCCTCGCCCATCCTTCACAGTGCAGGCAGTGTACTTCCCACCTCCAGCACTGTAACATCCTCACCCATCCTTCAGTGTGTGGGCACTGTACTTCCCACCTCCAGCACTGTAACATCCTCACCCATCCTTCAGTGTGTGGGCACTGTACTTCCCACCTCCAGCACTGTAACATCCTCACCCATCCTTCAGTGTGTGGGCACTGTACTTCCCACCTCCAGCACTGTAACATCCTCACCCATCCTTCACAGTGCAGGCAGTATACTTCCCACCTCCAGCACTGTAACATCCTCACCCATCCTTCACAGTGCAGGCAGTATACTTCCCACCTCCAGCACTGTAACATCCTCACCCATCCTTCAGTGTGTGGGCATTTTTCCACTTCCAGGACTCAAGCCCGGCTAACTGGTGTTCACTGAATTTCTCCATATTATTATTATTATTATTATTATTATTATTATTATTATTATTATTATTATATTCGTGGAAGAGCGCTAAACCCGTAAGAATCATGCAGCGCCTGTTATTTTCAGCTGAGTCACTGGTAAAGCCTGATATTACACAGTAAATCAAGCACAACACGACTGTATTAACACGTTGGATAAGACATTCTAACAAGACTTTATTTCAAGCCACACATAACCCACACACACGCACATATATTCTCTATATTTGACTTCAAATGACACCCTTTTGAGTTTATAAACGCAAATTTGTCGTCATAGATTGGTGGAGGGAACGTTTCTGTGCTAGTCCCACTTCTAGCAATAACAGCCTGACTGGTCAGGTTGTCCTCCTAGTCCCACTGCTAGTCAACAGCAATCTGGCTGGTCAGGTTGTCCTCCTTGTCCCACTGCTAGCAACAGCAACCTGACTGGTCAGGTTGTCCTCCTTGTCCCACTGCTAGCAACAGCAACCTGACTGGTCAGGTTGTCCTTCTAGTCCCACTGCTAGCAACAGAAACCTGACTGATTAAGGATAAGCTTACGGAGGACTGAGCCTCCGTGACCTGACTGCCACTCCTTACTCGCAGTGACCCACACGGGTTTAGTGCTTCGTGGGATTCATTTTGGAAAATGCCTGTGTAAGTCATTCTCGCGCCACCAGTGAGAGGAGTACGGATTTGAACACTTGATGGGGCTCCGCACGGTTATTATTTTTTTAGGTTTAATTAAAGCCTATCAACTACACAAGGGTCACTGAGGTTGCATGCCACCTGTATACCAAAGGTCAAGAATACAGTATTCCCTAAAATAGGGATCAACGTAAACTCTCAGCTTACGTACATTGAGAGACACACTCCTGTGTATATTCTCCGAGAATACATACCTCTCTCTGTATATACGCTGAAAGACACACACCTCTCTGTGCATATATCCTTAACTATACCCATTTACAATGGGAGACCTGGAATATTCAAACGGCCTAGGAAAGAACTTCAAATATTTTTCATAGAAGCATTTTTATCTACTCCTAGACTATGTGTCCCCACAGTTTGCGCTAGAGAATGGACCCTCATCTATAAAATACAGTGACGATTGGCAGGAAAAGTAGTTTCTTTTTAGACGTCTCAAGGTAAGAATTTAAGTAATTTTTTTTTTAAGTAAAAGGATACAAAGCCAGGAGCTTTGTCAAGCCGTTACAAACAATACATGGACACAGAGGGTATATATAGGCTTAGAGTGAGGTGTAGTACAAGTAGACGTTGCAGACATGTGGTGGAAAAGTCAGCTGGTACATGAGAAAGAAAGGTTACAAAAGCTATGGCTTGTGTAGCATAAAAATGTTTAGTCGTCCCCTTCCTTCCCTTCGTTTCGCTTATTAAAGCTCTCTCTACTACTTCGTCCCCCCTCTCTCGTTATTTCTTCTCTCCCCCTCCACCATCAGCGTCGCCCCCATCCCCGCGCCAACAGCAGACGCTATAAAAATAACAATATACTTTGAAAACGTATACAAGAACCAAAATTTCCCACGACCCTCCTGGGTCACTAACCCGAGGACCTACGTGGTCAGACTTTTATACCTGGCTGCCTCGAAATATAACCTCGTGGCTCGTTTTAACATTCAGGTCAAAAAAATTGCAAGCTGGTCGATGAGTAAATGGTCGCCGGGAAAACGATTGCCGGAACATGGTCGGCTGGAAAGTGGTCGAAGGGAGATGGTTGGCAGCTACTGTAAGTGGTGACTAAATGATGATAGACAGTCAAGTGGTTGAGCAAGAGTCTGTGGTCATCTAGTGTTTATAAGTGTGCCTCAAGTCATGAAAGTGTCATATATCATCTCCAAATTTACACTGTATACTCATGTTTTTATTTATTCATGTCATTTATTTATATATATATATATTATATATATATATATATATATATATATATATATATATATATATATATATATATATATATATATATATATATATATATATATATATATATATATGCTGATGACACTGTGCTCTTGGGAGATTCTGAAGAGAAGTTGCAGAGATTGGTGGATGAATTTTGTAGGGTATGAAAAAGAAGAAAATTAAAAGTGAATACAGGAAAGAGTAAGGTTATGAGGATAACAAAAAGATTAGGTGATGAAAGATTGGATATCAGATTGGAGGGAGAGAGTATGGAGGAGGTGAATGTATTCAGATTTTTGGGAGTGGACGTGTCAGCGGATGGGTCTATGAAAGATGAGGTAAATCATAGAATTGATGAGGGGAAAAGGGTGAGTGGTGCACTTAGGAGTCTGTGGAGACAAAGAACTTTGTCCTTGGAGGCAAAGAGGGGAATGTGTGAGAGTATAGTTTTACCAACGCTCTTATATGGGTGTGAAGCATGGGTGATGAATGTTGCAGCGAGGAGAAGGCTGGAGGCAGTGGAGATGTCATGTCTGAGGGCAATGTGTGGTGTGAATATAATGCAGAGAATTCGTAGTTTGGAAGTTAGGAGGAGGTGCGGGATTACCAAAACTGTTGTCCAGAGGGCTGAGGAAGGGTTCTTGAGGTGGTTCGGACATGTAGAGAGAATGGAGCGAGACAGAATGACTTCAAGAGTGTATCAGTCTGTAGTGGAAGGAAGGCGGGGTAGGGGTCGGCCTAGGAAAGGTTGGAGGGAGGGGGTAAAGGAGGTTTTGTGTGCGAGGGGCTTGGACTTCCAGCAGGCATGCGTGAGCGTGTTTGATAGGAGTGAATGGAGACAAATGGTTTTTAATACTTGACGTGCTGTTGGAGTGTGAGCAAAGTAACATTTATGAAGGGGTTCAGGGAAACCGGCAGGCCGGACTTGAATCCTGGAGATGGGAAGTACAGTGCCTGCACTCTGAAGGAGGGGTGTTAATGTTGCAGTTTAAAAACTGTAGTGTAAAGCACCCTTCTGGCAAGACAGTGATGGAGTGAATGATGGTGAAAGTTTTTCTTTTTCGGGCCACCCTGCCTTGGTGGGAATCGGCCAGTGTGACAATAAAAAAAGTAAAAATATATATGCAATAAGATCACAGTAAACAGGTGATTTCAGAATATGCAAAACAACCACTGTGAAAGACTAGAGAAATTCCAAGCGCTTTCGTGACTATTCACATTATCAAGGAACTATGAAAGTAAAGCATCCAAGGAAGGTATATAAGGGGTCTGGCCAACACCTCACTATCAGATCCCACAACAGTTAAACACCTGACACACGCCGGCCCAACTGGACAGGTCCTTCGCACAACCCACCAACAAACTATTCTACCCAAGAAAATTTAAAAAATTATTATTTGTCCAGTGTATTATTAAATTCTTCCCATATTCTATTAATTATAAATGGATCTAATTTATATAAACCAAAGGAAATATTCAGATTATTGTCAAAACTGCTTTTTATGAAACAAGATTCAATTTATTCCTGTCGACCAGGGTAATAATGAATTCAAATTTAAAATTTACAGAAAACCTACAAATAACTGTTCCTATGTCCACTATTATTCTTCGCATCAAGATAGAGTCAAACTGTCTGTTTTCTCATCAATGTTTTTGAGAGCTTTACGAATTTGTAGTCCTGAGTTCATAGATGAGGAAATATCTAAAATTTATGAAATAGGTAATGATTTAAAATACCCTAGAAATGTAGTTGATAAATCTTTTAAAGTTGCTAGAAATACTTTTTACAATCCAAAAAGGGACAACCAGCCTTATTCAGCTAAAAATATGTTGGTTCTCCCTTACCATGAAAACTTGGTTGATATACCTTCTCTTCTTAAGACTTTTAATATTAAAGTTGTATTCAAAGATCTTGATACAGTAAAAAAACTTTTGATAAAGAATTCCCCCCAAAATGCTGATGGATGTGTCTATAAGATTCCTTATAAAATTTGCGATTAAGTTTATTACGGTCAAACTGGTAAAAATCTCGAACTAAGATTAAAACAACATAAATATAGCATTAGAACTGGACAAGATTCCAATGCTCTATTTATTCATGTAAGAGATTTTAACCATCCAATTGATTTTCAAAAAGTTGAGAAAGTAGTATCAAGCAAGTCCATGGTCGACAGGAATATAATTGAATCTTGTTTCATAAAAAGCAGTTTTGACAATAATCTGAATATTTCCTTTGGTTTATATAAATTAGATCCATTTATAATTAATAGAATTTGGGAAGAATTTAATAATACACTGGACAAATAATAATTTTTAAAATTTTCTTGGGTAGAATAGTTTGTTGGTGGGTTGTGCGAAGGACCTGTCCAGTTGGGCCGGCGCGCGTCAGTTGTTTAACTGTTGTGGGATCTGATAGTGAGGTGTTGGCCAGACCCCTTATATACCTTCCTTGGATGCTTTACTTTCATAGTTCCTTGATAATGTGAATAGTCACGAAAGCGCTTGGAATTTCTCTAGTCTTTCACAGTGGTTGTTTTGCATATATATATATACATGTATATAATATATATAATATATATAATAATATATATATAATATATATATATATATATATATATATATATACTGTATTTGCAAGGAGAGTATTAATGGCTGACTGGTCACCATAGTAAACGTTTGTTATGGTATAGGCTCACTATATCATCTATACTCTCATAAATACTATCATCTGTATATCATCTGTACTATCATCTATATATCATTTATAATAACATCTATACTATCATCTATATATCATCTATACTATAGATGATATATTAAGTTAGACAGTCACTATAATGGCTTATGTACATTTGCGAGATACTGAATTATTGATAGTGGACTGATGCATAGGCGACTGGCGTGTGTGTGTGTGTGTGTGTGTGTGTGTGTGTGTGTGTGTGTGTGTGTGTGTGTGTGTGTGTGTGTGTGTGTGTGTGTGTGTGTGTACTCACCTAATTGTACTCCCCTAATTGTGGTTGCAGGGGTCGAGACTCAGCTCCTGGCCCCGCCTCTTCACTGAGTGCTACTAGGTCCTCTCTTTCCCTGCTCCATGAGTTTTATCATACCTCATCTTAAAGTTATGTATGGTTCCTGCCTCCACTACCTCACTTGCTTGGCTATTCCACTTCCTGACTACTCTATGACTGAAGAAATACTTCTTAACATCCTTTTGATTCATCTGGGTCCTTAACTTCCAATTGTGACCCCTTGTTTCTGTGTCCCCTTTCTGGAACATCCTGTCTCTGTCTCTGTGTGTATTTGTGTGCGTGTACTCACCTAGTTGTACTCACCTAGTTGAGGTTGCAGGGGTCGAGTCCAAGCTCTTGGCCCCGCCTCTTCACTGGTCGCCACTAGGTCACTCTCCCTGAACCATGAGCTTTATCGTACCTCTGCTTAAAGCCATGTATGGATCCTGCCTCCACTACATCTCTTCCTAAACTATTCCACTTCCTGACTACTCTGTGGCTGAAGAAATACTTCCTAATATCCCTGTGACCCATCTGTGCCTTCAGCTTCCAACTGTGTCCCCTTGTTGCTGTGTCCAGTCTCTGGAACATCCTGTCTTTGCCCACCTTGTCAATTCCTCTCAGTATTTTGTAAGTCGTTATCATGTCCCCCCTATCTCTCCTGTCCTTCAGTGTCGTCAGGTTGATTTCCCTTAACCTCTCCTCGTAGGACATACCTCTTAGCTCTGGGACTAGTCTTCGTGTGTGTGTGTGTGTGTGTGTGTGTGTGTGTGTGTGTGTGTGTGTGTGTGTGTGTGTGTGTGTGTGTGTGTGTGTGTGTGTGTGTGTGTGTGTGTGCGCGCGCGTGTGTGTGTGTGTCTGTGTGTGTGTGTGTCTATTTGTGTGTGTGTGTGTGTGTGTGTGTGTGTGTGTGTGTGTGTGTGCGTGTGTGTGTGTGTGTGTGTGTGTGTATGTGTGTGTATGTGTGTGTATGTGTGTGTATGTGTGTGTGCTCTGGGAGTAGTCTTCGTGTGTGTGTGTTTGTGTGTGTGTGTGTGTGTGTGTGTGTATATGTGTGTGTGTGTATATATGTGTGTGTGTGTGTGTGTGTGTGTGTGTGTGTGTGTGTGTGTGTGTGCGTGTGTGTGTGTGTGTGTGTGTGTGTATGTGTGTGTATGTGTGTGTGTGTGGGTGTGAGTCAGGGAGTAGTAATAGTAGCTACTGGTTGTTAAAGGCACTTGTTGATAGACACTCGGCTTATCTGGAGTTTATCTGGAGAGAGTTCCGGGGGTCAACGCCCCCGCGGCCCGGTCTGTGACCAGGCCTCCTTAGGTCAGTGTCCCAGGATGCGACCCACACCAGTCGACTAACACCCAGGTACCCATTTTACTGATGGGGAACATAGACAACAGGTGGAAAGAAACACGTCCAATGTTTCTACTCACCTAATTGTGGTTGCAGGGGTCGGTCACAGATCCTGGCCCCGCCTCTTCACTAGTCGCTACTAGGTTACTCTTCCTACTCCATGAGCTTCATCATACCTCTTCTTAAAGCTATGTATGGACCCTGCCTCCATTACACCACTTCCCAAACTATTCCACTTCCTGATAACTCTGTGACTGAAGAAATACTTCTTAACATCCCTGTGGTTCATCTGAGTCTTTAACTTCCAGCTGTAACCCCATGTTGCTGTGCCCCATCTCTGGAGCATCCTGTCTCTATCCACTTTGTCGATTCCTCTCAGTATTTTATATGTTGTTATCATATCTCCCCTATCCCTCCTGTCCTCCAGTGTCGTAAGGTCAATTTCCCTTCACCTCTCCTCGTAGGACTTGCACCTTAGCTCCGGGACTAGGGTTGTTGCAAACCTTTGCACTTTCTCTAATTTCCTTACGTGCTTGGCTAGGTGTGGGTTCCAAATTGGTGCTGCATACTACAACATAGGCCTAACGTACACGGTGTACAGGGTCCTGAACGATTCCTTATTAAGATGTCGGAATGCTATTCTTAGGTTTGCTAGGCGCCCGTATGCTGCAGCAGTTATTTGGTTGATGTGCACCTCCGGTGATGTGCCCGGTGTTATATTCACCCCAAGATCCTTTTCCTTGAGTGAGGTTTATAGTCTTTAGCCCCCTAAACTTGACTCTGTCTGGGGTCTTCTTTGCCTTTCCCCAATCTTAATGACTTTGCACTTGGTGGGGTTAAATTCGAGGAGCCAGTTTCTGTACCAGGCCTGCAGCCTGTCCAGATCCCTTTGTAGTTCTTCCTGGTCCTCGTCCGATTGAATTCTCATCAACTTCACATCATCTGCAAACAGGGACGCTTCTGAGTCTATTCCTTCCGTCATGTCGTTCACGTATATCAGAAACAGCACCGTTCCTAGCACTGACCCCTGTGGAACCCCTCTCGTCATAGGCGCCCACTCTGACACCTCGTCACGTACCATGACTCGCTGACAGGTCTTCCTGACAGGTATTCCCTCTGTACTCACCTGTTTGTAGTTGCAGGGGTCGATTCATATCTACTGGCCCCGCCTCTTCACTGTTTGCTACTAGGTCCTCTCTCTCCCTGCTCCATGAGCTTTATCAAACCTCGTCTTAAAACTATGTATGGTTCCTGCCTCCACTACGTCGCTTTCTAGGCTATTCCACGTCCTAACAACTTTGTGACTGAAAAAATGCTTCCTAACGTCCCTTTGACTCATAGGAGTTTTCTACTTCCAATTGTGACCCCTTATTTCTATGTCCCATTTCTGGAACTTCCTGTCTTTGTCCACCTTGTCAATTCATCGCAGTATTTTATATGTCGTTATCATGTCTTCCCTGAGCCTCCTGTCCTCCAGTGTCGTCAGGCCGATTTCCCTTAACCTTTCTTCATAGGTCAATCCCCTTAACTCTGTGTGTGTGTGTGTGTGTGTGTGTGTGTGTGTGTGTGTGTGTGTGTGTGTACTCACCTAATTGTGGTTGCAGGGGTCGAGACTCAGCTCTTGGCCCCGCCTCTTCACTGATCGCTACTAGGTCCTCTCTCTCTCTCTCTCTCTCTCTCTCTCTCTCTCTCTCTCTCTCTCTCTCTCTCTCTCTCTCTCTCTCTCTCTCTCTCTCTCTCTCTCTCTCTCTCTCTCTCTCTGCTCCCTGAGCTTTGTCATACCTCGTTTTAAAGCTATGTATGGTTCCTGCTTCCACTACATCACTTGCTAGACTATTCCACCCCTGCCACCCACAACTCTATGACTGAAGAAATACTTCCTAACATCCCTGTGATTCGTCTGAGTCTTCAGCTTCCAATTGTGACCCCTTGTTTTTGTGTCCCCTCTCTGGAACATCCTGTCTCTGTCCACCTTATCTATTCCACGCAGTATTTTGTGTTAGTTACCATTGTGTCCTAAGCACATATGTGTGTGTGTGTGTGTGTGTGTGTGTGTGTGTGTGTGTGTGCGTGCGTCTGCGTGTGTGCGTCTGCGTCCGCGTCTGCGTGTGTGTGTGTGTGTGTGTGTGTGTATTGCTTTGTTGGTCTGGGTTACCCAATTTGTCACCACTAGTTGCTGGGATTTAGTGGCCACCTGGCGGAACACCTGATAAAGGGGTTGAAGGAGGGGGCAGGGTGTAACTGGGAAGGGGGTGACTTGTGGGTGAAAGGTGGGGGAGAATGTTAAAGGGATAAGAGTGGGAATTGCGTGAAGGGTATGGGAAGAATGTTAAAAGGTAGGGGTAAGAGTGAGCGAAGGTTAAGTGGGTAGTTAAATCAGGAGCGATATCTAGGACTGACTCTCAGACTTCCTATGATCTCTTTCACCCTGATTGCCTCTACTTTCTCAGGTGCTATAATAATAATAATAATAATAATAATAATAATAATAACAATCCACCTCTCTCTACACACTAACTGGGGATGCTAGGAATCTTGCTTTATCTTCTGACAAAGAAATGAGCTTTCGAAAAACAGGGCTACTTGACTTTTAGGCTGATAAGATTCCGGAAATCACCGTCTCCGTAGCCCGGTCCCAGTTGACCAGGCCTCCTGGCTGATGGCCTCTTTAGCCAGGTTGTTAGTGTTAGCAGCACACAATCAGCCGCAGCCCGGCAAATCAGATACTGACTTAAGGAACTTATCCAGTTCCCTTTTGAAGACAACTAGGTGACTGTTGGTAATTCTTCTTATGGATGAAGGAAGGACGTTGAAAAATCTTCGTCCCTTTAAACTTATTGCGTTAACTCCTCCTTCTTGCTCTTGGGAGTAATTTCGGTGTGCAGATGTGGAACCAATCTTTTTTTCTTCGGGGTTTTCTCGCCTACGTTCCAGGGAGCACATTTCCTGGGACTTCAGGATTTCCCAATAACTTAGGTGCTTGATTGAATTTATGCAAGCAGTGATGGTTCTCTGTACATTCTCCTGTTCTGCAGTTTCGCCTGCCATACAAGGAACTGTTGGTGTGCAGCAATATTCCATTCTAGAGATAACAAGTGACTCCGTGAGTAACATCATTAGCTTAGTACCTCTTGTTTTGAAGGTTCTAGTTATCTAACCTATTACATTCCTTACATTTATGATAGATACAGCACTTTTGTAATCCTGGAACGTATTATCATCCTATAATAACATTCTTAAAGTAGCCAACATACTATGCTTGCTATACTCGCTGTTTATATGATTACAATTTTTGGGAAAACAGACAAATGCAGTATAATCAGATCCTTTATTGACTACGTTTCGCCCACACAGTGGACTTTATCAAGTCACAAACAGATCTACCTGGGTAAGAGTACATGAGTACTCCGTACCATAACATGAGTTCTCCACCTGGAGAGTCAGATGGAGAATGCTATACCATTTATCTCCATTACAATTTCTGGCCATTGGCATTGAAATTTCGCATTTATTTTATTTATTATATTTATGAAAACTGTAAACTTATTCAATTCCTGAACGTTGCATAGCGGGAAGGAACAAAAGTTATGGTCCTCAACAAACACGTTAGTCTCGCAAAGAAATATTTATCATAAAAAGCACCATGCAGAAGTGTTCAACATACAAAATGTATCGATTACGCAGAAAAAAAATGCTTGCAACAAAAGTGTATTCGTCATATGTAATCCAAAACTCATTCCATGTCAGAACCCACAAATCAGTCACAAAAATTGCTGGGGTGCGGGATCAGGGCCAAACCCCCCAGTTCACGATTCATACTGGAAAAAATCGTTTTAATTGTGAAAATATGCATTATCCTTATAATTAGGGAGAAGCGCTAAGCCCATACCTGGAGTTTACCTGGAAAGAGTTCCGGGGGTCAACGCCCCCGCGGCCCGGTCTGTGACCAGGCCATAGGGGGATGGAGTCACACAACACCTCTGTAATGGAAGGTATATCACGTTTCATCCAAGAAAGAGGTGTGAATGGGTCAGAGACTTGAGAATGTCGGAGGCATGAGTTGGTCAAAGATATTCAATGTCTAGGTGCGTGTGGATCGGATGTATGGGGAAAGGTCCGAGATGGTGAGGCGTGAGGAACCTGTGTTGTCAGTCGTGTGTTGTTGACAAAGCAGTCAGCGTGGCTTGTTTGGTGTGTGTTCAAGACACTGCCACCACGCCAGCATGCCTGATAGTGCCACGGTACTGGGCAGGCACCCCGGGAGCTATTGTTAGTTAGTTACCATTTTGTCCTAGGCACATGTCGATTAGACACTAGGCCTGTTGTATGTGTGTATGTATGCGTGTGCGTGTGTGTGTGCGTTTGTGCGTGCGTGTGTGTGTTGTGTGTGTGTGTGTGTGTGTGTGTGCGTTTGTGCGTGCGTGTGTGTGTTGTGTGTGTGTGTGTGTGTGTGTGTGTATTTACTTGATGTCAAAGACACTTGTCTATCCATATATTTTTTTTTGTGTGGTTTAGTTAACGTTGGTGTGTGTGTGTGTGTGTGTGTGTGTGTGTACTCACCTAGTGGTTGCAGGGGTCGAGTCATAGCTCCTGGCCCCGCCTCTTCACTGGTCGCTACTGTGTGTGTGTGTGTGTGTGTGTGTGTGTACTCAATTGTACTCACCTAATTGTGGTTGCAGGGGTCAAGACTCAGCTCCTGGCCCCGCCTCTTCACTGACTGCTACTAGGTCCTCTTTCTCCCTGCTCCATGAGCTTTATCATACCTCATCTCAAAGCTATGTATGGTTCCTGCCTCCAATACCTCACTTGCTAGGCTATTCTACTTCTTGACTACTCTGTGACTGAAGAAATACTTCCTAACATCCCTTTGACTCATTTGGGTCTTCAACTTCCAATTGTGACCCCTTGTTTCTGTGTCCCCTCTGGAACACCCTGTTGTCTGTCCACCTTGTCTATTCCATGCAGTATTTTGTATGTCGTTATCATGTCTGTCCTTACCCTCCTGTCCTCCATTGTCGTCAGGCCGGTTTCCCTTAACCTTTCTTCGTAGGACATTCCCCTTAGCTCTGGAACTTCCCCTTAGCTCTGGAACTAACCTTGTCGCAACCCTTTTTACTTTCTATAATTTCTTGATGTGCTTGATCAAGTGTGGGTTCCAAACAGGTGCTGCATACTCTAGTATGGGCCTGACGTACACGGTGTACAGTGACTTGAACGATTCCTTACTAAGGTATCGGAACGCTGTTCTCAGGTTTGCCAGGCGCCCATATGCTGCAGCAGTTATCTGGTTGATGTGTACTTCTGGAGACGTGCTCGGTGTTATACTCACCCCAAGATCTTTCTTCTTGAGCGAGGTTCGCAGTCTTTGGCCACTTATTCTATACCCCGTCTGCGGTCTTCTTTGCCCTTCCCCAATCTTCATGACTTTGCATTTGGCGGGGTTAAATTCGAGAAGACAGTTGCTGGACCAGGTGCCCAGCCTGTCCAAGTCTCTCTGAAGTCGTGCCTGATTTTCATTTGATTTAATTCTCCTAATTAACTTCACATCACAGGGACACTTCAGAGTCTAACCATTCCATCATGTCATTCACATATACCAAAAATAGCACTGGTCCTAGGACCGACTCCTGTGGGACCCCGCTCGTGTGTGTGTGTGTGTGTGTGTGTGTGTGTGTGTGTGTGTGTGTGTGTGTGTGTGTGTGTGTGTGTGTGTGTGTGTGTGTACTCACCTAATTGTGGTTGCAGGTGTCGAGACTCAACTCCTGGCCCCGCCTCTTCACTGACCGCTACTGGGTTCTCCCTCTCCTCGCTCCATGAGCTTTATCATACCTCGTCTTAAAACTATGTGTGGTTCCTGCCTCCACTACATCACTTGCCAGACTATTCCACTTCGTAACAACTCTGTGGCTGAAGAAATACTTCTTAAAATCCCTTTGACTCATCTGAGTCTTCAACTTCCAATTGTGACCCCTTGCTTCTGTCCCATCTGTGTGTGTGTGTGTGTGTACTCACCTAGTTGTGGTTACAGGGGTCGATTCATAGCTCCTGGCCCCGCCTCGTGTGTGTATGTGTGTGTGTGTGTTACTGCACCTCCGTCTAACTATGAGGTATTGATGACCAACTGGCTACCTAATGTCTGCTACGCCATACTCGGAAAACCTGCAAAGTTACTAAGAATTTTTTGTAAATTCACATTATTCATGGTCTCAGTGATGGATTATTGAGGTGTGTGTGGGGGGGGGGTGAGAGAGAGAGAGACAGAGACAGACAGACAGACAGACAGACAGACAGACAGATAGGCGGACAGAGAGAGACACACACAGACGCAGAGACAGAGGTAGGTAGGTAGGTAGGTAGTATTGACGGGGTTACTGAGGTCGGTTCTCATGTATCGAATGAGAACACATCTTCGTGACTTGACAGGTCATGTCGACACACACAACCCCCCAATAGTTTGTTACCAGGTCTCCCGCTCCCCAACCTCAACGTACTCCCCAGACCACAGTCTTAGAAAAAAGTTGAGAGTTTGGTATACGAATTCGGACGGAATAACAAATAAATGTGAGGAGTGGCATGAAACTCACCGGGATGATAACAGGCGCAATCTTTCCATCCGGATATCAGATCCTGAGAAAAGATAGAGGGAGCAGAGGGGGAGGAGGAGTTGCACTGCTTTTTAAAAACCGATGGGGATTTGAGGAAATGGAAGGAATGGGTGGAATAGGCGATAGGAACAATTCGGCCTGGGGTCCTAAGGTGGCAATTGCATTGATATACAACCCGCCACAGAAGTGGAGGAGGCCAAGAGAAGAATATGAAGAGAGCAACAGAGCAATGGTGGACACACTAGCTGAGGTGGCCAGAAGAGCTCACACGAGTAGAGCAAAGTTACTAGTTATGGGTGATTTCAGTCACAAGGAGATTGACTGGGAAAACCTGGAGTGACATGGGGGGTCCCAAAACATGGAGAGCCAAAATGATGTCTCTGGTACTGGAAAACCTCATGCATCAACATGTTAGGGACACTACCAGGGAGAGAGGTGAGGATGAACCAGCAAGACTGGACCTCGTATTCACCTTGAGTAGTTTGGACATTAAGGACATCACATATGAAAGGCCCCTGGGAGCTAGTGATCACGTGGTTCTTAGTTTTGAATACATAGTAGAGTTACAGGTGGAGAGGGTAACAGGAGTAGGATGGATGGGAAAAGCCAAACTACAAAAGGGGAGACTACACAAGTATGAGGAACTTCCTGCAAGAGTTTCAGTGGGACAGAGAATTGGTAGAAAGTCAGTAAATGAAATGATGGACTACGTGACAACAAAATGCAAGGAGACAGAGGAGAGGTTTGTTTCCAAGGGCAACAGAAATAATGGGAAGACTAGAATGAGCCAAAGGTGTAGGGAGGCCAAAGCTAAGTGCAGTAGAGAATGGAAAAAGTATGAAAGACAAAGGACCCAGGAAAATATAGAGACTAGTTGAAGAGCCAGATACGAGTAGCCACAGATAAGGAGGGAAGCCCAGCGACAATGCGAAAACGAGATAACATCCAAAGCAAGTCTGACCCGAAGCTGTTATATAGCCACATTAGGAAGAAAATAACAGTCAAGGTCCAGGTAATTAGGTTGAGAAAGGAAAGTGGGGAGTTCACAAGAAATGACCAAGAAGTATGTGAGGCGCTCAACATGAGATTTAAAGAAGTATTTACAGTGGAAACAGAAAGGGCTCCGGGAAGTCAGAACAGGGGGTACACCAGCAAGGGATGTACCAGCAAGTGCTGGATGAAATACACAGAACCGAGGAGGAGGTGAAGATGTTGTCCGGTGGGACCAGACATCTCTCCGTGGGTCCTCAAAAGCGGTGGGACCAGACAACATCTCTCCGTGGGTCCTTAGAGAGGGAGCAGAGATGTTCTGTGTGCCACTAACAACAATCTTCAACACATCCATTGAAACTGGACAACTACCTGAGGTAAAGAATACAGATACGAGTCGCTAAACTACAGACCAGTGTCACTGATGTGTATAATATGCAAAGTCATGGAGAAAATTATCAGGAGGAGAGTGGTGGAGCACCTAGAAAGGAACAAGCTTATAAACGACAACCATCACGGTCTCAGGGAAGGGAAATCCTGTGTCACAAACCTACTGGAGTTTTATGACAAGCTAACGGAAGACACGAGAGAGAGGGGTGGGTAGATTGCATTTTCTTGGACTGTGAGGCCTTCGACAAAGCTCCTCATAAGAGATTAGTGCAAAAGCTAGAGGATTAGGCATGCATAACAGGAAAGGCACTGCAATGGATCAGAGAATACCTGACAGGCAGGCAAAAACGAGTCATGGTACATGACGAGGTGTCAAAGTGGGCGCTTGTGACGAGCGGGGTTCCACAGGGGTCAGTCCTAGGACCAGTGCTATTTTTTGTATATGTGAATGACACGACGAAAAGGATAGACTCAGAAGCATCCCTGTTTGCAGATGATGTGAAGTTAATGAGGAGAATTAAATCGAATGACGATCAGGATTACAAAGAGATCTGAACAGGCTGCAAGCCTGGTCCAGCAACTGGCTCCTCGAATTTAACCCCGCCAAGTGCAAAGTCATGAAGATCTGGAAAGGGCAAAGAATATGAAGATCTGGAAAGGGCAAAGAATATCGTAGACAGAGTCTAGGGGGCCAAAGACTGCAAACCTCACTCAAGGAAAAGGATTTTGGGGTGAGTATAACACCAAGCACATCTCCTGAGGCGCACATCAACCAAATAACTGCTGCAGCATATGAGCGCCTAGCAAACCTAAGAACAGCATTCCGACATCTTAATAAGGAATCGTTCAGGACCCTGTACACTCTGTACGTTAGGCCCATATTGGAATATGCGGCACCAGTTTGGAACCCACACCTAGCCAAGCAAGTAAAGAAACTAGAGAAAGTGCAAAGGTTTGCAACAAGACTAGTCCCAGAGCTAAGGGGTATGTAATACGAGGAGAGGTTAAAGGAAATCGACCTGACGACACTGGAGAGATAGGGGGGACATGATAACGACATATATAATACTGAGAGGAATTGACAAGGTGGACAGAAACAGAATGTTCCAGAGATGGGACTCAGCAACAAGGAGACACAGTTGGAAGTTGAAGACTCAGATGAATCACAGAGATGTCAGGAAGTATTTCTTCAGTCACAGAGTAGTCAGGAAGTGGAATAGTTTGGGAAACGATGTAGTGGAGGCAGGATCCATTCATAGCTTTAAGAAGAGGTATGATAAAGCTCATGGTGCAGGGAGAGTGACCCAGTAGCGGCCAGTGAAGAGGTGGGGGCAGGAGCTATGAATCGACCCCTGCAACCACAACTAGGTGAGTACACACACACACACACTCACAAAGGTGGGCAGTTGGACGAGATATAATTGCTAGGTAGGTTGCTACCAATCCCTGGAATAGCGGGGATTCAGCAAAGGGCAGAGGCAGCGAAAGGAAAAAAATAGACGGGAAAAAGTGATAGGTATATTATAGAGCATTCAGTACGAAGGAAGAGAGAGGGAGGGAGCTGCTGCTCATAGAGCTATAGGCACAGTGAATATTGCCTCCTGGGGAATTTTTGCCAGATATTGAGGTGTCATGTATTAAAAGATTTTGACCGTGTGTGTGGAAGTTGATTTGGTGGTTGTTGATGGTGGGATTGCTGTTGGTGTAGTGGGTGTGAAAATGGTTGTTGAAGGTGTAATGGTGCTTGTTTTAGGCGTGCTGGTTATTGTGGTTGTTGTAGTTGTGGGGACTCCTGCCGTGTATGGAATCCCTTGTCAGATCTCCTAGGCTTTGGCTACTGGTTGCCCGCTGGCCCTCATACCCATTACTGCCTTGTTGATCTGGCACTTGGTGGAGGCATTTCTCTAGTTTCCTCTTGAAGACGTTTGCATTGGTGTGAGATTCATCTGTAGAAACCTGTTTCTACAGAAGAATCTCACACCAAAGGGCCATGATAACCTTCCTAGTGCATGAAAATACAACCATGGTACAGTGGTTAGAGCACTGGCTTCCTCATTCTAGAACTGGTTTACCATGGGTTCAAGCCCTGGCCGTTCTGTGAATTGCTAACACTTAACTAAAAACCTGCACATAACCTTATGTGCAGGTTCGATCTGTCCCGGACCACTGTCAGTCACACGTGGTCCAGGATAGACCGAAACGTCATCATAAGTTTCTTTCTTAGGTGCGGGTTTTTAGTGAATTGTTCCAGACAAAGTATTGTGACTTTTTATTCTTGTTTACACTCGAGTAATTGCCATTTTATGCGAATTATGGTGGCAAGAATGCGTGGGCAGAGAAAACTTTATTTTAATACTACATTTCGCTGTAAGTAGAGTTTTTTCAGTCTTTTTCGACTTATAAAAGCTGTACTTGTGCATTCTTGTGTTTTCGTCCGCCGAGTGAGACATGGGAGAGGAAGCAGTGAGTGGGTGGGTGACCGAGGCAAGGATTAGCTGGTGATGAGTATTGTGAGAGGGAGCGTTAATGGTGGGGTGGAGAATGTATGTAAAGTCTGCTGTGGCCCCTGGCTAGTGGTCCTGGCTTGTGGCCCTGGCTAGTAGTCACAGCTAGTGAGCCCCCTGGCTAGTAGTCACAGCTAGTGAGCCCCCTGGCTAGTAGTCACAGCTAGTGAGCCCCCTGGCTAGTAGTCACAGCTAGTGAGCCCCCTGGCTAGTAGTCACAGCTAGTGAGCCCCCTGGCTAGTAGTCACAGCTAGTGAGCCCCCTGGCTGGTAGTCACAGCTAGTGAGCCCCCTGGCTAGTGGCCCTGGCCACCTTCTGATGGATTTAAGCATATATTGCCAATCAAGTATTTTATCTCCACTTTTCTTTACTCTTCTTATTAAGTAAGCTTTTATTGGTACCACTTAAAAGCTTATTCTGTAACCTGCATTTTTTTTACCATCACCGATACTCAATTTTCTGCGCTGTTGCTTCCAGTACGCTATTTGGATTACGCATTTTTTAACGACTCTGGACGATGTTACTGGTCTTTCACGAACCTAGTTTGGAGCGGAGGTTGAACGTGAGAATTTAGGTACCGACATGGTGACTGGCACCTAGACTAGTGGTTACTTTTACCTGTAGAACGGTTTCGGGGGTCATCGCCCCCGCAACCCAGTCCCAGACTAGGCCTCACTGGCTGTTGTATCGTGTGTAACACATTGTAGAGAAGACAACACACAGTTTAGTGGGCACTCATACAGTGTGGTGAAGACATCACAGTTTAGTGAAAACATCACATTGTAGCGGAGGCATCACTTAATGTAATGGAAACATCACACAATGTAGTGGATGCACAGACGATATCTTCAGGCATTCCACTAAGGGGTCAAAGCTACAGTAGTTTCCAAGGTTTTCGTTCTAGCAGAGCTGGAGATCTTTTACTTGAGAATTATAATCTCTTAGGATAGTCTTACCCCACAGGGAGGAAATAGAATTTATGAAGATACCTTCATCATTATCATTAGTCTGATAATTTGCTGTGTGTTGGGGAGGAGAGGCGGAGGAGGAGGAGGAGAGTTGAGGGTGTGGGGAAGACGTTTGGGGTAGAAGAATTACCTTTCACCATCAGTCCAGGAACTCTGCAAACCCAAATATCTGTGTGCTGGGCCGACGATCCGTGAACTATCATCGTCATCAGAAAATTTCTCAAGTGAACAGTACAGTGGGGACCGTTTGAATATTAAGTAGTGCGCTCCAAGGTAATTCCGTAGACAAATGAGCCATTAGGGCCACTCCCTACCTACCCCCTCATCCCCCCAGTGACCATTTATGTTACGCCCTATACACGACCAAGCATTTTAAATATTTATTGATCCTAACCGTAATGTGAACAAACTGCGGTCCTTGGCATGTGTGGAGCTGGGAGGCTGGGTTGGTGTGGTATGTGTGGGGCTGGGTTGGTGTGTGTTGTGGTATGTGTGGGGCTGGGTTGGTGTGTGTTGTGGTATGTGTGGGGCTGGGTTGGTGTGAGTGTTGTGGTATGTGTGGGGCTGGGTTGGTGTGAGTGTTGTGGTATGTGTGGAGCTGGGTTGGTGTGTGTTGTGGTATTTGTGGAACTGGGGAGGCTGGGTTGTGAGAAGGTAGGAGGTATTATGGGTGTTACAGGGCGCCAGTAGTGGTCACTGTGTTAGCTGTGGCACCGGTGGGTAATATATATCTTCGTCTAGTGTTGTTACGGTTCCTGGCGTGTTCTTGATGTGTATCATGCTCGCTTTACGTTTTCAGTAATAAATCACTTAGAGAAGGAATCTCAGCCCGGAGATGTTTCCTGTGTAATCTTGTTCATCTTTAAGTCGTCATTGTAAATCATAAATGCGCTTAGAAAGGAGCCACTTAAAGTCCTGTCTTGGTTTTCAAATCGTGATGGGATTAGAAGTGAGTTAGGTCATGTTGATTTGTAGTTTTTCGGTAAGCAGAACTCCTCAGTTGATCTCCTTGTCTAATGAGTTGTACGCCCGAGAAAATCTGTGTTGTTAACTTCCTCCTCCTGGGTGAATTATATACAAGGCTGTTCTGTGAAGTACTGCAAGTTGAAGCGTGTAGGTGTGATGACAAGTAATGTGTCGGGGAATAATGTTGCTGAAGCCGTCATTCGCTAAATACTTAGGTTAGATGCTGGCATAAACAGTGGAACAATCTCCCGAGTACCGTCATAGAGGCTAAAACGCTCTGTAGTTATAAAAATAGGTTAGATAAATACATGAGTGGGTGTGGGTGGGTGTGAGTTGGACCTGATTAGCTTGTGCTACTAGATCTGATGCCGTGCTCCTTCCTTAAGTGAATGTGACCTGACCTGACTATGTTGGGTCATTAACTTAAGCCGGTAGGAGACTTGGGCCTGCCTCTCATGAGCCAGTAGGCCTGTTGCAGTGTTCCTTCTTTCTTATGTTCTTATCTTTCTGTCTACAGTTCACTGGTTCAAAACCAGGAAGTCGATTAAGTCAGGAATGGTTCAACTGAAGTTAAGGCTAACGGTAACGAGGCTATGTAAGGAATCAATGACTTGGCCTATGGACATACATATGAAAAGGGAAGTAATTTATAGACTAGTCAGTTTCTTGTTCTTGATGTTCATGTTTTCCAGTCTAGAGATGAGATCGCCAAAATGATGAAGGTGGGAGTGACATATGGTCCCTAGTAATTGTGATGAACTAACAAATGACATAACACACATCGTCTTGGAAGAAAGGAACCTTAGAGTGACCCGGTATGTCTCTTGTAGTCCTGATCACCCGCCCTCCATGTTCTTTATAAGCTGTAATGCTAATAAATATTTCACGGCATTATTTATCAGTCCTTGTGATATGTTAAAGTGAGAGACAACTATGATAACAGATGATTTAATTTCTTGTCTTTTAAAATTACAATAAGCATTTATTTTCTTATTCTGTATTATTATTATTATTATTATTATTATTATTATTATTATTATTATTATTATTATTAACAATTCGCAAACGGGCGTACTTTTAACAAACGTTATCTCTCAGTTCACAGCAGGATTCGAACCTGCACAATCTGTATCAGAGTACACAGTACTTTCGCCACTCAGTCTGATCTCAGATCCCGACATCTTTATAGAGACTGTTGTATATTCTTAATGTTTATTGGTTCTCTGATTTCCTGTGTGCATTGGGAATTATTTATTAACAAATACATGAATGTCAGTATAATTAAAGAGCATTTTGCTTGGTTAAGGGTTTTCTTCCGTATGACTTGACTTAATCTCTCATTGTAAAAATTCAGCTCTTACGTCTTTCTTCTGCCTCTTGTTTAAGAAAATGGTTATAATTATAACCATAATTTTTAACTGGGTGGACCAGTATGTCAACGGAAGACCTCGGTCAGATGACCAAAAGCTCCAGCTGAGTTTCCTGACAAACATTACCTAACCTAACCTTTTGTATAAGTTACTTCCTTCAGGTCTTACACCTTTCTTCCTCCTGGCTTTGTCAAACAAATAAGTTTGACTTTTGCAAAGTATCTTTCCTTTCACTTCAGGGAAGGGCGGCCCTGGCCGTGTATAAGTTGTTTAAGAAACTAGGAAATATTCGCACTAGTCTGGCGTGTTTAGTGGCACGCTTATTAATTATCATACATCAAAGAGCCTATAAATTATGCCATTAAATGAGCTTATTTTGGGCATACTTTAGGGCTGTTCATATTAAGATAAAGAGGAGCATAATTACTCATGTAAAGTAGGAACACCGTGCCATTCTTATTCTTTGCAGTCCTACTAGGACTTGTGTAGTAGTTATATTTAAGTAGGAATGTTTATATTATTATTATTATTATTATTATTATTATTATTATTATTATTATTATTACTAGCAGCAGTAGTAATGCCAGTAGCAGTATTAGTAACCAGCAGCAGCAACCGCAATAATTATAATAATGCTAATAGTAGTAATCGTAATAATAATACTAGTAGTATTAGTTTTAATAATTTTTTATTAATATTTTTGTTTTTAAAAAAGGCAATGTTAAAATGTGAACGTTTATAACTGGTGGTGGAAGGACGGACCGACCTGAACGATGAGGCTGAACTTTGTGTTGTGAGGTGAAGCTGGCAAGACACACCCCGCGTTAAGGGTCAGTTTGACCTCCAGACAACACTGACAATGAGTCATGAAGGCTGGGGATGCGGGGCGTGGTGCCCTTAGGTGCCCCGCCCCGCCCCGCACACTTACCTCATACCCCCACATCGGTTATATATTCGTCAGGTTTTTGTGATATATTCAGGATATGGTGTGTGTAAATAGAGGATATGGGTTATTGCTCAGGTGTTATATGATTGGTATAGCGCTAGTACAATATTACTGTAGTATTAGTAAAGTATTAGTGCAGTATTGGTACAGTATTAGTTTAGTATTAGTACTGTATTACTGCAATATTAGTACAGTATTAGTGCAGTATTGGTACAGTATTAGTTCAGTATTAGTACTGTATTACTGCAATATTAGTACAGTATTAGTGCAGTATTGGTACAGTATTAGTGCAGTATTAGTACTGTATTACTGCAATATTAGTACAGTATTAGTGCAGTATTGGTACAGTATTGGTACAGTATTAGTGCAGTATTGGTACAGTATTAGTGCAGTATTAGTACTGTATTAGTGCAGTATTGGTACAGTATTGGTACAGTATTGGTACAGTATTGGTACAGTATTAGTGCAGTATTAATGCAGTATTAATACAGTATTAGTGCAGTATTAGTACAGTATTAGTGCAGTATTAGTACAGTATTAGTGCAGTATTAGTACAGTATTATTGCGGTATTAGCGCAATATATTTTATAAGATAACCACGACGATAGACAAAAACAGTTGGAGAACATAACAAAGACACAGGAGAACAAATCAAGGTTGTAATATGTAATGTGTTATTTGTCATATCACAGACCTGTGCCAGTGAAGATATATTCTCCTTGAGGGTGCTTAGTGATAAAACATAAAAAAATGCCTGAAATTAAATATTAATCAAATATATAATGCATTGAGTAAATTGCATAATTTCTTCAATAGCTTAACACTTTTCTGTACCAAGAGCTGCTAGAACAAAAACTTACAATATATACCACTCCATCCAACAGTACCCTCTTGGGAGCACCACTGGGTCACCAGGCCATCGACACGGTCCTCGAGGACAAATTGAATGACCTGAAGAGAATGGAGGAGAGAATAAGCGATCTTGATGCCCATCATGCCATAGTAAGACAAGGTGTCTTACTATGCGAAGATTGACTTACTTCCTGAAGTGTGCACCCTCTTTTGACAACCCAACACTCGACGAATATGACGCACACCTGAGATCAACCTTTTAGAAGGCACTGAATCTGTCACTACCTAGAGGATCTGCAGTGGGATCAGACAACCCTCCCAGTGTGACTGGGAGATATAGGGGTGCGCAAAGCAACGCAGGTAGCTTTACCCGCATATCTGTCTTCGTGTTTGGCTTCCAGTGGATTAGTCAAGAAGACTGTTCCCGAACGCTTGAGAGACGCGGTAGGAGCTCAGGACCCCAGGTTTACTGAAGGAGCCATGTGGTGGGACGCCCTTGCAGACTCCTAAAGTAGATCAGCTCCTCCCATAGAGCACAAACAGTCCCACTTTGACAAACCGATCATGGAAAAAATCGCCAACACAATGCTCACCAACACTTGAGGAAAGGACAAAGCTCGTCTCTTAGCGGTGAAGGCACAGTACTCAGATTTCCTTCTAGCTGTTCTCAATTCCTCCCTGGGCGCTCGACTCGACCAACAGGCCATTCGGATTGGTGTTGCTCTTCGTCTAGCCGCCCCCATCCTCACCGAACATAGGTGTATTTGCGGCAGGGCGACCGCTGATCAATTCGGACTTCATGGTCTCGTGTGTCACACAGCAGAAGGGATGCCAGACATGAGGCGGTCAACGACATCATAAAGAGAAGCCTCGCCACAGCCCAACGGAAACCCCAAGTGCAGAGGTCTGACGGAAGTCAAAAACGTCCTGATGGAGCCACTATGCTACCCTGGAAGGATGTAAAGCAGATTGCCTGGGACTACACCTGTGCCGCCACATTGACAGACACCTATTTCCCATACTCCGTAGCTGAAGGGGGTGGAGCTGCCAGCCACAGAGAGATCCAGAAGACTCCCAAATATAAAGGCCTTCCCCCTTGCTATAACTTCATCCCAATAGGGTTGGAGACCCTTGGAGCATGGTGCAAGTGTGCTCTAAAGTTCATCAAAGAGCTGGGTGAAAAACTCATCATAGAAACCAAGGACCACAGGGCGGCCAGCTTCCTCTTTCAGAGACTCAGTGTTGAGACCCAGAGGGAAAATGCCTGCAGCATTCTGGGCACGCGAATTGTTAAGCATTTCAAATCTCTCTCTCTCTCTCTCTCTCTCTCTCTCTCTCTCTCTCTCTCTCTCTCTCTTTATATATATATATATATATATATATATATATATATATATATATATATATATATATATATATTATATATATATATATATATATATATATATATATATATATATATATATATATATATATATATATATATATATAAAGAGAGAGAGAGAGAGAGAGAGATTTGAAATGCTTAACAATTCGCAAACAGGTGAAATTATATATATATATATATATATATATATATATATATATATATATATATATATATATATATATATATATATATTATTTTTTATTTTATTAACACACTGGCCGATTCCCACCAAGGCAGGGTGGCCCGAAAAAGAAAAACTTTCACCATCATTCACTCCATCACTGTCTTTCCAGAAGGGTGCTTTACACTACAGTTTTTAAACTGCAACATTAACACCCCTCCTTCAGAGTGCAAGCACTGTACTTCCCATCTCCAGGACTCAAGTCCGGCCTGCCGGTTTCCCTGAATCCCTTCATAAATGTTGCTTTGCTCACACTCCAACAACACGTCAAGTATTAAAAACCATTTGTCTCCATTCACTCCTGTCAAACACGCTCACGCATGCCTGCTGGAAGTCCAAGCTCCTCGCACACAAAACCTCCTTTACCCCCTCCCTCCAACCTTTCCTAGGCCGACCCCTACCCCGCCTTCCTTCCACTACAGACTGATACACTCTTGAAGTCATTCTGTTTCGCTCCATTCTCTCTACATGTCCGAACCACCTCAACAACCCTTCCTCAGCCCTCTGGACAACAGTTTTGGTAATCCCGCACCTCCTCCTAACTTCCAAACTACGAATTCTCTGCATTATATTCACACCACACATTGCCCTCAGACATGACATCTCCACTGCCTCCAGCCTTCTCCTCGCTGCAACATTCATCACCCATGCTTCACACCCATATAAGAGCATTGGTAAAACTATACTCTTATACATTCCCCTCTTTGCCTCCAGCACAAAGTTCTTTGTCTCCACAGACTCCTAAGTGCACCGCTCACCCTTTTCCCCTCATCAATTCTATGATTCACCTCATCTTTCATAGACCCATCCACCGACACGTCCACTCCCAAATATCTGAATACATTCACCTCCTCCATACTCTCTCCCTCTAATCTGATATCCAATCTTTCATCACCTAATCTTTTTGTTATCCTCATAACTTTACTCTTTCCTATATTCACTTTTAATTTTCTTCTTTTGCATACCCTACCAAATTCATCCACCAACCTCTGCAACTTCTCTTCAGAATCTCCCAACAGCAAAGTGTCATCAGCAAAGAGCAACTGTGACAACTCCCACTTTATGTGTGATTCTTTATCTTTTAACTCCATGCCTCTTGCAAGATCCTCGCATTTACTTCTCTTACAACTCCCATCTATAAATATATTAAACAACCACGGTGACATCACACATCCTTGTCTAAGGCCTACTTTTACTGGGAAATAATCTCCCTCTTTCCTACATACTCTAACTTGAGCCTCACTATCCTCGTAAAAACTCTTCACTGCTTTCAGTAACCTATCTCCTACACCATATACCTGCAACATCTGCCACATTGCCCCCCTATCCACCCTGTCATACGCCTTTTCCAAATCCATAAATGCCACAAAAACCTCTTTAGCCTTATCTAAATACTATTCACTTATATGTTTCACTGTAAACACCTGGTCCACACACCCCCTACCTTTCCTAAAGCCTCCTTGTTCATCTGTTATCCTATTCTCTGTCTTACTCTTAATTCTTTCAATAATAACTCTACCATACACTTTACCAGGTATACTCAACAGACTTATCCCCCTATAATTTTTCCACTCTTTTGTCCCCTTTGCCTTTATACAAAGGAACTACGCATGCTCTCTGCCAATCCCTAGGTACCTTACCCTCTTCCATACATTTATTAAATAATTGCACCAACCACTCCAAAACTATATCCCCACCTGCTTTTAACATTTCTATCTTTATCCCATCAATCCCGGCTGCCTTACCCCCTTTCATTTTACCTACTGCCTCACGAACTTTCCCCACACTCACAACTGGCTCTTCCTGACTCCTACAAGAGGTTATTCCTCCTTGCCCTATACACGAAATCACAGCTTCCCTATCTCCATCAACATTTAACAATTCCTCAAAATATTCCCTCCATCTTCCCAATACATCTAACTCTCCATTTAATAACTCTCCTCTCCTATTTTTAACTTACAAATCCATTTGTTCTCTAGGCTTCCTTAACTTGTTAATCTCACTCCAAAACTTTTTCTTATTTTCAACAAAATTTGTTGATAACATCTCACCCACTCTCTCATTTGCTCTCTTTTTACATGGCTTCACCATTCTCTTAACCTCTCTCTTTTTCTCCATATACTCTTCCCTCCTTGCATCATTTCTACTTTGTAAAAACTTCTCATATGCTAACTTTTTCTCCCTTCATCATTCCACCAATCGCTCCTCTTCCCTCCCGCACCCACTTTCCTGTAAGCACAAACTTCTGCTGAACACTCTAACACTACATTTTTAAACCTACCCCATACCTCTTCGACCCCATTGCCTATGCTGTCATTAGCCCATCTATCCTCCAATAGCTGTTTATATCTTACCTTAACTGCCTCCTCTTTTAGGTTATGAACCTTCACCTCTCTCTTCCCTGATGCTTCTATTCTATATATATATATATATATATATATATATATATATATATATATATATATATATATATATATATATATATATATGTCGTGCCGAGTAGGTAAAACTGGTCAATTAGCAAGAACTCATTTAAAATTAAGTCCTTTCTAAAAAATTCTATTATACGATTAAAAAGATTTTTTTTTCATTTACGTTGATGTAAAAATTAATAATTTTGTACCAAAAGGACCAAACAAAACTTACCTGACCTTATTATAACAAGTGCAAATTAATTTAGCCTAATCCAACTAAATATATTTTAGATAAGTTTACAATAATTTATTGTCGTGCCGAATAGGTAAAACTTGCGATTTTGGCTTAAATAGTAACGCTCTTCTTGCCGAATAAGGCAAGCGAAAAATTTGTATATGCAATAATTTCGCAAAAATCATTTTGAACCTAACGAAAAAAAAAGTATTTCATTGTGTTTGTTTATTATTAAATTATTGTAAACTTATTTAAAACATATTTAGTCGAATTAGGCTAAATTAAATTGCGCTTGTTATAATAAGGTTAGGTAGGTTTTCTAAGGTTCTTTTGGTACAAAATCATAAATTTTTATATTAACATATATGAAAAAATATATCTTTAAATGTATAAGAGAAAATTCTAGAAAGAACTTATATATATATATATATATATATATATATATATATATATATATATATATATGTATATATATATATATATATATATATATATATATATATATATATATATATATATATATATATATATACATATGTCGTGCCGAATAGGCACAACTTGCTATCTTAGCTTAAATAGCAACGCTCATCTTGCCATATAGGACAAGCGAAAATTTGTGTATGCAATAATTTCGCCAAAATCATTCTGAACCTAACGGAAAAAAATATATTTCACTGTGTTTGTTTAGTATTAAATTATTGTAAACAAATCTAAAATATATTTAGTTGGGTTAGGCTAAAATAAATTGTTCTTGTTATAATAAGGTTAGGTAAGTTTTCTAAGATTCTTTTGGAGCAAAATTAAATTTTTTTTACATTAACATTAATGAAAAAATATATCTTTAAACGTATAAGAGAAAATTTTAGAAAGAACTTAATTTTAAATGAGTTCTTGCTAATTGACCAGTTTTACATATTCGGCACGACATATATATATATATATATATATATATATGCGTGCATGAGTGTGCGTGAGTGCGTGCGTGTGTGTGTGTGTGTGTGTGTGTGTGTGTGTGTGTGTGTGTGTGTGTGTGTGTGTGTGTGTGTGTGTGTGTGTGTGTGTTTGCGCTCACCTAGTTGTGGTTACAGGGGTCAATTCATAACTCTTGGCTCCGCCTCTTCAATGGTCGCTACTGAGTCACTCTTCCTGCTCAATGAGCTTTATCATACCTCTTCTTAAAGCTATGTATGGATCCTGCCTCCACTACATCACTTCCCACACTATTCCACTTCCTGACAACTCTCTGACTGAAGAAATGCTTCCTAACGTCCCTTTAAGAACATAAGAAAGAAGGAACACTGCAACAGGCCTACTGACCCATGCGGAGCAGGTCCATGTCCCCCCCCGGATTAGACCAATGACCCCCCCCCCGGATTAGCCCAAAGACCCACCCAGTCTGGTCATCTTCACTCAAGGATGGAACACTGCACCAGACCCAGCAGCACAAGCTAGTCAGGTCCAACTCACACCAACCCACACCCACTTATGTATTTATCTAACCTATTTTTAAAACCACACAACGTTTTAGCCTCAATAACTGTACTCGGGAGTTTGTTCCACTCATCCACAACTCTATTACCAAACCAGTGCTTTCCTATATCCTTCCTGAATCTGAATTTTTCCGACTTGAAACCATTGCTGCGAGTCCTGTCTTGGCTGGAAATTTTCAGCACGCTATTTACATCCCCTTTATTTATTCCTGTTTTCCATTTATACACCTCGATCATATCCCCCTAATTCTACGCCTTTCTAGAGAGTGCAGATTCAGGGCCCTCAGTCTATCCTCATAGGGAAGATTTCTGATACATGGGATCATGTTGAAGATTGAGACACTTATGCAACATATGGGAATCTTTATTCAGGAAACGTTTCGCCACGCAGTGGCTTCATCAGTTCAATACAAAGTATTGGACTGATTGATGGACTGAGCATATCGACTCCAGGCTGAGGGACCGATTACCTCAAACTCTTCCTCTCCTTACGCCTTTCTACTTTGTATTTTACTGATGAAGCCACTGCGTGGCGAAACGTTTCCTGAATAAAGATTCCCATATGTTGCATAAGTGTCTCAATCTTCAACTTGTCGGTTTTTCAAACCATTCATCACACACACATGGGATCATCTTTGTGTGTGTGTGTGTGTGTGTGTGTGTTTAACGACTTTTTGCCTCATTCACACCCAGTGCTCACCACCATCAGTATTTTCCATAAGCAACAACGACCACCACCACTGATACTTCCAACAACACTCACAACTACCACCACCATCACCACCACCACCATCACCACCACCACCACCACCACCACCACCACCACTACCATCAATATATAGATCTAATAGGTCATCTTATAATAAATATAAGTGTCAGGAAACACTTTTCCTGTTTTCTGATGAATGAAATTACAACCACCAACGACACTTACAACCACCAGCACAAGCACTCTTAACCACCAACAACAATATTCCTGTCAACATTCGCGACCACCACCACCAATACTCCCACTAATAGTCATAACCACTACCACTAACAATCATATCCGCTACCACAACAACAGTACTAACACCACTCTGTTACCAACTGTTCCTACTACTATAGCTGCTACTCACACATGTCATATCCCATCACAGTGCTTCCCTCCCTAGACTGGGGGCCAGAGCACTGTCTGTGCCTCTGCTCGTTAGTGGGCATCCAAAACTTCCACTCCACATTCCCCCCTCCAATAAAAATGAAAATTGAGCATAAAGTGGCTTTCTGACGACCTTGAAATGCTTCGCGGCCAGTTTTCCCTTCACTTTCGGCTTTTAAGAGGCGAACATTTATATTTTCATATATATCCCAGTGGCTTGGGTGCTAGCAGTGGTTATTGTGTAGCATGGGGGCACTAAGTTATTCTGTCTCTGTCTCTCTCTCTCTCTCTCTCTCTCTCTCTCTCTCTCTCTCTCTCTCTCTCTTGCACCTTCTATTCCTGTCACGTACCTTTCTATTTTGTTTTTTTTCCTCCCCTTAGCAACTAGGAGGAGAGTCCCTCCACCGAAGGTAAGACAACTCTCTGCTTCTTGCAGGGTGTTGTCTTCAAGTCACCATCACTTAAGTCTACCGGCGCCATCACTTCAAGCCCAAGTAGACTTGAAGTGATGGTGGCTTCTTCATCAACCCGGCTTCTCACCAACACTTCATCTTCTAAACTTTTTTATCATTTCTGTTTTATAATAAATGTACGAAATTAAACTCACTTGGAAAAATAATCAAGAAGACGTACTGAATATTTAGACCTGTATCAAGTTTATTGTTAAATCAGAAATGAGACTTTTGTTATTATCTTTAGTTATTATTAACTGTTTCACACTGTTTCAGACTTATTCAGCTTGTACCTATCATTTTTTCCAGTGTGTGTATATCACATTGACGCAGTGTTAGTCTGTTGGTTTGATATCCTTATTATGCACCCCATACCCATCCTGTGGGCGGTAGTGAAAGTATTGCAGGGAAACATAATGGGTCGCACTTTGTTCTGAGATGGGGAAGATGTCAGCTGACTACTACTCGTTCTTCAATGGAGACTAGGGTTCTCTTCATCCCACAAAAGAACCATCCACGCCCTCTTTCTCTCTGGTCCATTTCTTCCCTTTTGTTTGGGTTTTATTCTCACCTATTTGATTGCTTAGTTTAATTATGGCACTATAAATGTTGAATAGTGTCTCACGAAATCACAATGACACGATTGCAAACAAACGACACCGCAGGTGGGGACTGAACTCGTGGCGAGTTCATTTCCTGCCCGTGGTATGGTTTGAACAGTGTGTTCATAATAGTGTGGCGATAATAGTAGCGGCGACAGGTGGCATTAAGGAAGCAACTGCGGTTGCGATTGGGACTAACGATAGTGGCTTATCGCTTCTTTTCCCTTTCTTAGGGTTTCTCAGTATGATTCTGTGTTCAGTGGGCTGTTAATCAAATTAAAGGTTGATAATCCAAATGAATTCTTCATGAACATCAAAATGGTATACAATACCGACAGGTTGATAGGTAAGACACATATGCAACAGTTAGACAACTTTATTCCGAAACGTTTCGCCTACACAGTAGGCTTCTTCAGTCGAATACAGAAAATAGGCAGGAACAGTAGAGATGTGAAGACGATGTAATCAGTCCATCACCCTTGTAGTCGTAGAATTTGAGGTTGTCAGTCCCTCGGCCTGGAGAAGTTCAGTTCCATAGTCAGGAACTTGATCTTCAGATAGTTCCTGACTATGGAACTGAACTTCTCCAGGCCGAGGGACTGACAACCTCAAATTCTACGACTACAAGGGTGATGGACTGATTACATCGTCTTCACATCTCTACTGTTCCTGCCTATTTTCTGTATTCGACTGAAGAAGCCTACTGTGTAGGCGAAACGTTTCGGAATAAAGTTGTCTAACTGTTGCATATGTGTCTTACCTATCAACCTGTCGGTATTGTATACCATTTTGATGTTCATCTTGTCAGACACTGCAACACATGGCATCTTGGTACAGAAAACACCTTGGACAAGCTTTTCAAGTGAATTCTTCATGAATGAGACTCAAAACTTTGTCAAAATCTAAATTTTTGACATAACCTTATCCCCACTTGACCTCGAAAAAGCCGTTAACAACATGCCCATGCATTCTACTCAAGGCCCAATCTCGTGGAACTCCGTGTTCCTCAAGAACTGCAAGAAATTCCTGTCATATGCCTTAAATACTCTATGGAAAGAGAGACGAAACACTGAGGGAGGGAGGGGGGTCATCCCACATACATTAAAAACAAAGGATATAGCCTCAGCAGCAAAGAATTATAGAACGATGGCACTGGCGTCCCATGTCATAAAAATATATGAAAGAGTTTTAAGAAACAACATTGCTAAACCACATGGATTCGCAACAGTTGCAGAACCAAGGGCTGCATGGGTTTACATCATGTCGCTCCTGCCTCTCGCAAACTACTGGAGCATTATGACTTGGTCTTGGATGCCGATTTAGTATATACAAACTTTGCAAAAGCCTTCGATAAGTGCGAATCTCCAAGATGATATAAACAAAGTCTTCCAGTGGGCTGCAGAACGCAATATGTTCAACGAGGACAAATTTTCGCTATTCACATATAGAAAAAATTAAGGAAATAAACCCTAGAACGGAATATCAGACTAACTGTAACCACACAGCATAGTGAAAAACTACCATGAAAGATTTAGGGTGATAATGTCATAGGATCTTACGCTCAGGGATAACCAGTGTTATCACAACCGCAAGGAAATGATAGGATGGATAACGAAAATCTTCAAAATATGGGATGCCAAGCCAGTGATGGTTCTCTTTAATTTACTTGCTCTCTCTTGGCTAGAATATTGCTGTACATTAACGGCCCGTTTTAAGACAGTCGAAATTGTAGACCATGAGAATGTGCAGAGAGCCTTCACTGCACGATTAAATTCAGACAAGCACCAAAATTACTGCGAACGTTTGAAGGCTCTTGACCTGTACGCCCCGGAATGCCGGCAAGATAGATAATTTACACAAGTAAAATTCTAGAGGGGCTGGTTCTGGATCTGCACACCAAAATCACTCCCTGTGAAAGAAAGAGGCTCGGCAGACGGTGTAAAGTACCCCTAGTGAAAAGCAGGGATACCATGAGCACACTAAAGGTGTCCCGTAGCTCGATTGCTAGCGTACTCAGCTCACACACTGAGGTCCGGGGGTCGATCCCCGGTATGGGTAGAAACATTAGAACGTGTTTCCTTAAGACACCTTCTGTCATGTTCATCTATCAGTCGACTGGTGTGGGGTCGCATCCTGGGGACAAAATTGACCTAATTTGCCCGAAATGCTCTGCATAACAAGGGCTTTCTGTATAGCAGTATGTCATTGATGTCACCTAGGTCTGTATACCTTGTACATGTACTTGTAGAATTAAAGATTATTATTATTATTATTATTATTATTATTATTATTATTATTATTATTATTATTATTATTAACTGTAAGGCGTTCAAGACTTCAATAGCCTCCTCCCATCTACAAACGGGGGATTATCAACGTACCTTCTGCTGTCTTTAAGAAGCTAATTGATAAGTTCCTCAAGTCAATTCTTGATCAGCCGGGCAGTGGTTCATACGTTGGACTGAGTGCGGCTGGTAGTAACAGTCAGGTTGATCAGGCGTTGATTTATCAGGAGGCCTGGTCTGATACCGGGCCGCCGGGGCGTTGACCACCGAAAATATCCTTCAGGTATCTAGTGCTTAGTGTCGTCGGTATTTAATAACAAACAAAAAAAAGGGCACAATACCGTGACTGGAACAATACACAAATAACCCGCACATAGAAGAGAGGAGCTTACGACAACGTTTCGGTCCGACTTGGACCATTTACAAAGTGACTTTGTAAATGGTCCAAGTCGGACCGAAACGTCGTCGTAAGCTCCTCTCTTCTATATGCTGGTTATTTGTGTCGTCGGTATTTGCTTGTGGCATTACTTCTTCGACCCTCTCGTCCCAGACTCATTACCCCACCCAGTCATCACCCTACTTAACTTCCTATTACTTTTTCCTTCCACATTTTCTTCCTCTCCCTTCCTTCTTCCCTCCTTCCCCTTTTCCCCCTCCATTCATCCCTCCCCTTCCTCTATCCCTTCCCTCGTTTCCTTCCCTCCTGCGAACGGCCCCACTTTTGCCATGACATTTATTGTCTGTCGTTCCTCCCACATCCCTAAATCATCAGGACTATTTTCCTCCCTACTTTCTTTGTCTTTCTCCTTCCCTTCCTCTCAAAATACAATCTGTTTACCTTTTCTAGAGCTGTACAGAGTTGTTAGCGGACTATCCCTGCGCGTTACTCTATTGAAATACAAATGTATGTGTGTGTGTGTGTGTGTGTGTGTGTGTGTGTGTGTGTGTGTGTGTGTGTGTGTGTGTGTGTGTGTGTGTGTGTGTGTACTCATCTAATTGTGGTTGCAGGGGTCGAATAATAGTTCCTGGCCCCATCTTTTCATTGGTCGCTACTACTGTGTATGTGTGTGTGTGTGTGTGCTCACCTATTTGTGGTTGCAGGGGTCGAGTCTTAGCTCCTGGCCCCTCCTCTTCACCGGTTGCTACTGGGTCCTCTCTCTCCCCGCTCCATGAGCTTTATCATACCTCGTCTTAAAACTATGTATGGTTCCTGCCTCCACTACATCACTTTCTAGGCTATTCCACTGCCTGACAACTCTATGACTGAAGAAATACTTCCTAATATCTCTCTGAACTTCCTAATATCTGCGTGCGTGTGTGTGTGTGTGTGTGTGTATAATCACTATACGTACTTACACAAAAACAGGCAACATACTAGAAAATGACAGTTTATTTTGGGAGAAAAAAAATAAAATTATTCAAGCCCCAATAAAAAGTAGGGGCGCCATTGGTACACTAAGGGAAAACACCATAAGTGTCCGGGGCCCAAAACTGTTCAACAGCCTCCCATCAAGCATTAGGGGAATTGCCAATAAACCCCTGGCTGCCTTCAAGAGAGAGCTGGACAGATACCTAAAGTCAGTGCCGGATCAGCCGGGCTGTGGCTCGTACGTTGGACTGCGTGCGGCCAGCAGTAACAGCCTAGTTGATCAGGCCCTGATCCATCGGGAGGCCTGGTCATGGACCGGGCCGCGGGGGCGTTGATCCCCGGAATAACCTCCAGGTAACCTCCAGGTAAGACCTTCACACATACAGCAGGGACTACAGTGCTAGTCACGGCATTATGCCGCCCCTCCCCCCCACACGTAACAAAACACAAACACATACCATGAAAGATTATAATATATATATATTTGCACACTTACGGAGGTTTTAATACTTGGTGCTTCCTCCTTTACGCTTAACTACGTTCCTCAGCCATGTAGGAAGACTCTTACACAATTTCTTGAAGGTAGAGTGGTTTAGCGATTCTTTTTGATTATAATAATAATAATTGAGGGTAGAGCAGCCTCCAGGAGCGGGGTGGAACTGATATCCTTGCCCAGTAAAGTTTGTTTCACTATTGACCAGAGGTTCTCAGTAGGGTTTAGGTCTGGGGAATTGCATGGCCAGTCATTAAAGAACGTAACTTCACAGTCCTTAAGCCACTGAACTACAGATTTGGCGGTATGACACGGTGCACCGTCCTGCATAAAAACCGTAGCCCCACATTTGTAAAACGCCTCAGGTAAATTGTCACACGATAACTCCAGGTAATTATACTGGTTCATATACAGGTTTTTGGGAAGCACAATGAGTTCACTAACACTCTGAGCACTGAAATACCCCCAAACCACGAGCGAGTCTGGGTGTTTGGTGGTACCACAGGTGTAGCGTGGGTCTAGCGGGTCACTACCTCTGGGCGGTACACATGTCCCCTACGGTTACAGGTGACGGTGAAGGTTGCTTCATCACTTCAAAGTACTTCAGACTACTGTTGAAGATTCCAGTGAAGATATTTCTTTGCATAATCCAGTGTATGTTTCTTCTGTGGCTTGGAGAGGCTCGGTTGCTTAACCTGGCAGTGACTACTGTAGCCCATTTCTGACACACGTTTGTTAACAGTTCTTACAGACACCTCTGAGAGAAGATGTGGGGTCTCTTCTTTCAGTTCTCTAGCAGTTATCTTAGGTGTGCTGTAACTGCTTCTTTAACACAGTTAAGATACGAACAGATGTCTTCTTCGAGGGGCCAGGCCGAGGTTTGGCAGACGGTAACTAGACACCGCCATCAGCTTTGAAACGCTGCACCCAGTTCCTCACTGAACGCTCACACACACCAACATTCTCCACTATTTCTTTCGTCTGGTGCCCAGCTTTGTGAAGCCCTATGATTTGAGCTATAGTTTCAGGTGTTAAAGACTTCCTTTTACCCATAATCAAACATGTATAGCCCCAAACCAGAGGGAACACCGGACAAAAGATGAGGCGGATGAGAGACAAAAGAGCAACACTTCCTCTCACCACAACAGCCACATGAACACTGAGGAGTCGCTGTGGAGTGTGGCGGCAGGCTGTAATGTCATGCTAATGGCTGCTACCCGGCATAATGCACTGACGAAAAAAAGACCCCCCTGTATGGTAGGCCTTTGATTTTCGTCACAGCATTATGCCGGGGCGCTCATCCGGCATAATGCCGTGACTAGCACTGTAAATGAACTAGAAACTAAGTGAAAAGTGAAAATTAAATACAGTAATGGTGTGCATGTAGACATTACTGCACACTCGAATAGTGAGATGAAGGCGAGACTATTGGAAGCAAAGAAATATATTATAGCTATAATAGAGACGAAGTTAACGGGAATTACAGTGAAACATGTTCCATGAGGTATCACATATTGAGGAGAAAATGATGAGGAATATGTGGGAACGAAGAAGGGAAGGTCGAGGATAAAGAGGGAAAAACAAAATGAGCAAGCGGAATAGGTTGATTAGTGGGTTTGTTAAGGGCCTAAAGCCTATTGATTACACGAGGGACATTAAGGTCACATGTCACCTGTTCATCACCTGTCAAGAATCCTTAATCCCTGAAATAAAGATTAAAGTAAACTGTCAGCATATATACACTGAGAGAAATACACCTCACGGTGTATTTCTCTCAGTAGTATAATGTACTGGTTTTGGTGTTTGTGGTAATGTTTGTGAAGGTTCAATGAGAGTAGTGTCATATGGTTGTACTGATGTTTGTGGGGGTTCTCTGAGAGTAGTAGTCCTGTTGTGGTGCTAGTGTTTTGTGGTTATGTTTGTGAGGGTTCACTGAGAGTATCGTCATGTGGCGAAGCTTCGATCCTAGTCATATCTCCCGTTCATTATTACCATGCCCTACAACCCACTTCCCTCCCTCCTTTCTTCCCTCCCATCACTCCTCTTTATTAGCCCCATTTCTCCCTCATTCATTTCCTCTTCAATGTTTATGAAATTACCTGCCTAACGTAGTTGATTCTCAAGTTTCTTAGGCTCTATCATATGCATTTTTGACAATAAATATTGAGTTTACATCCACCCTTCCATTTCATTTCGCTTCTTCATTAACTGGAGAATGAGCTAGTGCTTTATAGCATTCCTTTATGCATCGGAGTATATATATATATATATATATATATATATATATATATATATATATATATATATATATATATATATATATATATATATATATTGTAACCACCAACGAGTGGTATTAATCAATAACAACACTGCGACTAGCAGAGGATTCGAACCCATGTCGTATTCGCCTACCTAGTTGTGAGCGAAAATCATACATGACGCTCTAACTCACGGGACCACGCAATCCTACAAGAATGACGATATATATATTCAACATTCTGGCCGTGTCCCACCGAGGCAGGGTAACTCGAGAAAGAAGAACACCATATATATATATACTGTCGACCCTCAACTAATGGCGGGATTAAGTAACGGCAATTTCGTCTAACGGCGCTTTTTGCCATAGAAAAAACGCCTTAACCAACGGCGAAGCATGTCCTTAGCGGGCCCAGCCACTCCAAGACTCAGTGTGCCATTGTTTACAAGCTGTTGCAGTCGGTTTCCACGTGTGCCTCCCATACATTTTGGATTATTCCACTGTTTCTAGTGCTTGTAACCGCTAAATAAGCCACCATGGGCCCCAAGAAAGCTTCTAGAGCCAGCCCTTTGGTAAAGGATGTGAGAAACACGATAGAATTCAAGAAAATTTTTGTAGCAAAATACGAAAGTGGTGGTGGTAGAGGGTGGTAGTGATGGTGGTAGAGGGTGGTACTGGTTGTGATGGTGGTAGAGGGTGGTACTGGTTGTGACTGTGGTAGAGGATGGTATTGATGGTGGTAGAGGGTGGTACTGGTTGTGATGGTGGTGGAGGGTGGTCCAGTGATTCTCAAGGTAGTCCTAGTGGCATTAAAAAAACCAAGAAGGGAGGTAACCCCACCAAAGGACTTGGTACCCGAAGTCTTTATGGAAGGGGATTCTCCTTCCAAGCAATAGACAATCCTGAATCTCCCCTGCTGCTGGTACATCACTCATCAACAACTCCACAATAAAAGTAAGTGGCATTTAATTATTGTTTATTTTGCATGTTCCATTCCTTTCCATGTAAGGAAATGTATATTTCATGTAACATTTTTTTTTCAGACTTTGGGGTGTCAGGAATGGATTAATTCTATTTCCATTATTTCTTATAGGGAAAATTAACTCGACCAACGGCAATTTCGACCAACGGCAAGCCCTCTGGAACGGATTAATGCCGTTGGTTGAGGGTCCACTGTGGGACCCATAGCCTCGGAAAAGTGGATAAAAAGGCTTCAAGGAAGAATATTTGGATTTCTTCCTGAAGCCATTTGAATATTCCACTTCCCCTACCACCCCATCTTTTAAACTATTTTTTTTTACCAATAGGAATATTTTATTACATAATATGGCACAGAAGATTTAAGAGATACATTGTTGATATAAAGGTGGCATATATATATATATATATATATATATATATATATATATATATATATATATATATATATATCAAAATGCAGCATGCATTACCCCTTTGAACAGCCGCGCTGAGCCGCTGGAACAGAAAACTAGCTGCCCTGGGATCCCTAGTTACCCTGATGAGTCTTTTCCCAGCTCCTTAAGGAAATTAGATGCACTCTTTCCCCATGTATATATATATATATATATATATATATATATATATATATATATATATATATATATATATATATATGTGTGTGTGTGTGTGTGTGTGTGTGTGTATGTATGTATGTAGGGTGTTTTAAAAAGATGAACCCCATCGTGAAATAAACTGCTTTGAAATTGGGTCTATCATTTTGAAACTCCCCGTATATTGTTCGTGGTACTTGCATCTCAGAATGTCGCTCTCCACTTTATTAGTCCACCTAAGTATATGTTATTTTGCAGTCATGTTTTCCCCAAGCTTCCTCTGTTTCAGAGTCGTCAGGTACATTTCGTTTAGAATATCATAGTAGTAAACATTCCTCAGTTATGAATCGAGTTTGCTTGTAAAACTTTAGACCTTTTCAGGTTTCAAAACATGCTTGATAGGTGTTAGCTTCACACTGGTGCTACGTATTCAGGTGTATGCCTCACATTTATTGTGCTTAGAATTCATTATGGAAGTTCCTAAAGGCTATTCTGAGAGCTGCTAGCCTCGGATAGGCTGCCAAAATCTAGCAATATGCTCTGTGTGATGTTCACCGTGTTAGTGAGGCTGTGTAAGAGAGTAGTGATATGTAGTTGCAGAATAAACGCTGTTCTCGTCGTCAGAGGATGCGTGTGTGTGTGTGTACTCACCTAGTTGAGGTTGCAGGGGTCGAGTCCAAGCTCCTGGCCCCGCCTCTTCACTGGTCGCCACTAGGTCACTCTCCCTGAACCATGAGCTTTATCGTACCTCTGCTTAAAGCTATGTATGGATCCTGCCTCCACTACATCGCTTTCCTTACTATTCCACTTCCTGACTACTCTGTGGCTGAAGAAATACTTCCTAACATCCCTGTGATTCATCTGTGATTCCAACTGTGTCCCCATGTTGCTGTGTCCCATCTCTGGAACATCCTGTATTTGTCCACCTTGTCAATTCCTCTCAGTATTTTGTATGTCGTTATCATGTCCCCCCTATCTCTCCTGTCCTCCAGTGTCGTCAGGTTGATTTCCCTTAACCTCTCCTCGTAGGACATACCTCTTAGCTCTGGGATTAGTCTTGTTGCAAACCTTTGCACTTTCTCTAGTTTCTTTATGTGCTTGGCTAGGTGTGGGTTCCAGACTGGTGCCGCATACTCCAATATGAGCCTAACGTACACGGTGTACAGGGTCCTGAACGATTCCTTATTAAGATGTCGGAATGCTGTTCTGAGGTTTGCTAGGCGCCCATATGCTGCAGCAGTTATTTGGTTGATGTTCGCTTCAGGAGATGTGCCTGGTGTTATACTCACCCCAAGATCTTTTTCCTTGAGTGAGGTTTGTAGTCTCTGGCCCCCTAGACTGTATTCCGTCTGCGGTCTTCTTTGCCCTTCCCCAATCTTCATGACTTTGCACTTGGTGGGGTTGAACTCCAGGAGCCAATTGCTGGACCAGGTCTGCAGCCTGTCCAGATCCCTTTGTAGTTCTGCCTGGTCTTCGATCGAATGAATTCTTCTCATCAACTTCACGTCATATGCAAACAGGGACACTTCGGAGTCTATTCCTTCCGTCATGTCGTTCACAAATACCAGAAACAGCACTGGTCCTAGGACTGACCCCTGTGGGACCCCGCTGGTCACAGGTGCCCACTCTGACACCTCGCCACGTGTGTGTGTGGTGCGTGCTTGCGCTCGCCTACTAACTGTTCTTGGTAGTCGCACTCTAGCTCTTAGAGCCCCACCTCATAACCGATAATCGACCGGTAGGAGTGTGGGAAGTGCTGGGAATGGAAGGAAACTTTGGTTGATTGTCACACCTGAATGGCAGCAAATAAGACCCAGCAAGTAATCATTATCATCCCATTGTCACGTTTCTCTTCTCTAAGAAACCAAGCGCTGTCGAACCTGATAAACTATCTCGCCATGCACCTCCACCACCCAGTAGCTATTTCACGTATAAATAATAATAATAATAATAATAATAATTATTATTATTATTATTATTATTATTATTATTATTATAATAGCAGTACACATACCCCTTATGTGCCAAAGTGGATTAGAAACGGGCGATGCTCAATCACTGAAGGTGCACTTGCTGCAATCTTTAAGTCCTGTAATTTGGAGTAAAGGATCACTTTATGGTGGAGTGAGTGCGACCTTTGTCCTGTTCCCCCCGCAGAGCATCGTGTGTCATCGTTGTATGTGATTGTGGCACTGAGAGTACCTGTAACCTCTCTCACCACTCCTAACCTTCGGCTTGCCCTGCCACAAAAACATTGGTTTTTCAAGAAGCGCTAAACCCGTTAGGTCATCCGGCGCAAAGAGTGGCAGAGGCTTCATCCCGCTAATTGCGGCCTGGCCTTCGTGTATAATAATAATAATGTCTATTTACTACAAGTACGTGTTATACAGGCCTAGCTGACATCATTGACATACTGTATAGAAAGCCGCTTGTTATACAGAACATTTCGGGCAAATTATGTCAGTTTTGCCCCAAGATGCGACCCACACCAGGCAACTAACTCTCAGGTACCCATTTTACTGATGAATGAACATAGACAACCAGTGTAAAGAAACACGCCCAATGTTTCTACCCTTGCTGCGAATCGAACCCAGGTCCTCGCCGTGTGAAGCGAGAGCTTTAGCCACCAGGCCACGGGTCACCGTATGTAGTGTGTTACTGTTCCGTAACATCCTTCTGCACGGAGCTACACTGCCTGTGGTACACTCGTTCTTTACTCCGCACATTGGCTCTGATATATTTGGCCAGTTGTAAGTGCTACTTATTCCTGCATCCCATTCCTCTTGCCACCTTGCACCTATGTTTTCTTATGGTCCCGCCTTCGAAACTCTCAACTTTCCACCCGTGTATTTTTACTTACCAGTTTTGCTTCTCTTTACCACTGGTTTTCTGTTGCCTTCTCTCTGGTCTACCTGCGTGAATGCCAGCGAACTGCCTGTGTCTGCCCGTGCTGCCTTCTGCCTGGTCTTTTAATATAACTCCTAGCCTGCGATGCTTGTTCTGTATTCACGAGAGAAGCGTGTCTCCTTCCAATTTTCCTTCTGGTCTACTCGCATCAGTCACACACAGGCTTCTTGCATAAGTTCTTGGAAGTTTGCCCGCGTGCGAGTTTGGCTTCGCCTTCCTGCTTCCCTAATTCTTGGCTGCGTCTTTGTGAATATTTAGCTAGCAGTTCCTACCTGCACGTTCTCATGGGATAGCTGAGACCTAGCTGGCCTTCACTCCTTCACTCCTTCTGGTACGTCTGCCTGTGTTCCTGCCGGAGCAACCAGTGTGTGATGGATATGTGGGCTAGCGGGTCGCCAGCAGCAACGGTGTGGTCTATCAGGTATGCGCCAAACAATCCTGGTCAGACTGCGGAGGAAAACTCTCGAGAATTTTGAGAGGTATACCAAAGATAAAGGCAAGGTAGTTAAAGCCGCAGAATACTCATGCAGCTTCTGGTAAATGAGTTTTAGACACTTTAGATCTAAACAAGAGGGTGGCAAGTATGATGGAGAACCCTTTACCAGCATCAGTGAACTTTCCTTGATGGGTTATCTTGCAAAGCTTCTAATAGGTTTGCGATACAGGACTCAGTTTCTGTAAAACTGTGCTATCATTTTAGTGTCCACAGTTCCGCGAAGAAAACCCATAAATAAGTTCACTGAGGGATGAGGGTGTTCGCTGGCAGTAAAATATTGGTATCCAGGTTGTGAACGCTGCTAATGAATGGACACCACTCAACTTACCTTTCACTCATAATTCAGTTTTTCCTAATTTGTGCATTTTACGACGGCCAATACACGAGGGGTCCCTTTTAAAATCCATGTTTAGTTCGGTGCTGCTGCTGCTACTGTTGCTGCTCCTGCTGTTATTGCTGCTGCTACAATTGTTGCTGATGCTATTATTGCTGCTTCTGCTGCTACTGTTGCTGCTGCTACTACTGTTGCTACTGCTGCTGCTGCTACTGCTGTTACTGTTGCTGCTGGTGCTGGTGCTGCTTCTGCTGCTACTGCTGCTACTGTTGCTGCTGCTTCTGCTACTACTGATGCTGCTTCTGCTACTACTGCTGCTACCGTTGCTGCTGTTCTTGCTACTACTGTGGCTGCTGTTGGTACTGCTCTTGCTGCTGTTGCTTTTACTGTTACTGCTGCTGCTACTATTGTTGCTGCTGCTGCTGCAGTTGCTGCTACTGATGCTGCTGCTACTACTACTGATGCTGACACTGATCACCAAACTACAACATGGTTGTTTTATTGCACACTAATTGTTTTATTACACCCTTGATTATTGTGCTGCACACTTGATGGTTTTACTACACCCTTGATTCTTTACTACACCCTTGAATGTCATATTTCACCTTACGCTGATTGTTTTACTGCACAGCACCCTGATTGTTTTACTAGACCCTTGATTGTCTTACTACACCTTGATTAGCCGAAGGGCCTGAACATCTTCAGTTAAAGCAGAGGGACTGCAGAGCTTTATAAAGGCCAAGGGGCAGACCACCTTTAACTAAGGCTAAAGGATTGAACACCTTTATTTAAGGCTGAGGGACTGAACATTCTTGCAGTATCCCACTAAAGAAGCCTGGTGTGCAGGAGAGACTTTTAGGCAATAAAAATACCTAGGTGTTGCAAATGTGTCTTATTCACACTCAGTAAAACAACACACTCGGTGCAAGACACTCATTACAGCAACACACTCGGAACAACAGACTCCGTAATAGCAACAGGCTCAGTACATCCACACAGTACAATACATTCAGCACAGCAACACACTCTTATATTCACACAATATATCAGTATACTCAGCACAACAACACACTCGGTGCAAAACAGTAGAGCAACACAGTATATCCACACAATACAACAATACACTCAGTACAGCAATTCACTAATTATAGCCTCACAGTACAACAGTACATTCAACACAGCAACACACTCAGTACAACACACTCAGTACAACACAACAGAGTAACACACTCAGTACAACACAGCAGAGCAGCACACTCAGTACAACACAGCAGAGCAACACACTCAGTACAACACAGCAGAGCAACACACTCAGTACAACACAGCAGAGCAACACACTCAGTACAACACAGCAGAGCAACACACTCAGTACAACACAGCAGAGCAACACACTCAGTACAACACAGCAGAGCAGCACACTCAGTACAACACAGCAGAGCAACACACTCAGTACAACACAGCAGAGCAACACACTCAGTACAACACAGCAATACACTCAGCACAACACAGCAGAGCAACACACTCAGTACAACAAAGCAGAACAGCACAGTCAGTACAGCACAGCAGAACAGCACACTCAGTACAACACAGCAGAACAGCACACTCAGTACAACACAACAGAGCAATACACTCAGTACAACACAGCAGAACAGCACAGTCAGTACAGCACAGCAGAGCAACACACTCAGTGCAACAAAGCAGAGCAATACACTCAGTACAACACAGCAGACCAGCGCACTCAGTACAACACAGCAGAGCAACACACTCAGTACAACACAGCAGAACAGCACACTCAGTACAGCACAGCAGAGCAATACACTCGGTACAACACAGCAGAGCAGCACACTCAGTACAACACAGCAGAGCAATACACTCAGCACAACACAGCAGAGCAACACACTCAGTACAACACAGCAGAGCAATACACTCAGCACAACTCAGCAGAGCAGCACACTCAGTACAACACAGCAGAGCAGCACACTCAGTACAACACAGCAGAGCAGCAAACTTTGTACAGCACAGCAGAGGAGCACACTCAGTACAACACAGCAGAGCAGCACACTCAGTACAACATAGCAGAGCAGCACAGTACAACACAGCAGAGCAGCACACTCAGTACAACACAGCAGAGCAGCACACTCAGTACAACACAGCAGAGCAGCACACAGCTAATGTAGTCCCCATATTTAAGAAAGGAAACAGAAACGAGGCACTAAACTACAGACCTGTGTCTCTGACATGTATCGTGTGCAAAGTCATGGAGAAGATTATCAGGAGGAGAGTGGTCGAACACCTGGAAAGGAACAAGATTATAAATGAAAACCAGCATGGGTTCATGGAAGGCAAATCTTGTATCACAAACCTCCTGGAGTTTTATGACAAGGTAACAGAAGTAAGACACGAGAGAGAGGGTTGGGTAGATTGCGTTTTCCTAGACTGCAGGAAGGCCTTTGACACAGTTCCCCACAAGAGATTAGTGCAGAAGCTGGAGGATCAGGCACACGTAAAAGGAAGGGCACTGCAATGGATAAGGGAATACCTGACAGGGAGGCAGCAACGAGTCATGGTACGTGAAGAGGTATCACAGTGGGCCCCTGTTACGAGCGGGGTCCCACAGGGGTCAGTTCTAGGACCAGTGCTATTTTGATATATGTGAACGACATGATGGAAGGAATAGACTCTGAAGTGTCCCTGTTCGCAGATGACGTGAAGTTGATGAGAAGAATTAAATCGGACGAGGATGAGGCAGGACTGCAAAGAGACCTGGAGAGGCTGGACATGTGGTCCAGTAACTGGCTTCTCGAATTCAATCCAGCCAAATGCAAAGTCATGAAGATTGGGGAGGGGCAAAGAAGACCGCAGACAGAGTATAGGCTAGGTGGACAAAGACTACAGACCTCACTCAGGGAGAAAGACCTTGGGGTGACCATAACACCGAGCACATCACCGGAGGCACACATCAACCAAATAACCGCTGCAGCATACGGGCGCCTGGCAAACCTGAGAATAGCGTTCCGATACCTTAATAAGGAATCGTTCAAGACACTGTACACTGTGTATGTTAGGCCCATACTGGAGTATGCAGCACCAGTCTGGAACCCACACCTGGTCAAGCACGTCAAGAAGTTAGAGAAAGTACAAAGGTTTGCAACAAGGCTAGTCCCGGAGCTCAAGGGAATGTCGTACGAGGAAAGGTTAAGGGAAATCGGACTGACGACACTGGAGGACAGAAGGGTCAGGGGAGACATGATAACGACATACAAGATACTGCGGGGAATAGACAAGGTGGACAGAGATAGGATGTTCCAGAGAGGGGACACAGGGACAAGGGGTCACAACTGGAAGCTGAAGACTCAGACGAGTCACAGGGACGTTAGGAAGTATTTCTTCAGTCATAGAGTTGTCAGCAAGTGGAATAGCCTAGCAAGTGAAGTAGTGGAGGCAGGAACCATACATAGTTTTAAGAAGAGGTATGACAAAGCTCAGGAAGCAGAGAGAGAGAGGATCCAGTAGCGATCAGTGAAGAGGCGGGGCCAGGAGCTGAGTCTCGACCCCTGCAACCACAATTAGGTGAGTACAGCAGAGCAGCACATTCAGTACAACACAGCAGAGCAGCACACTCAGTACAACACAGCAGAGCAGCACACTCAGTACAACATAACAGAACAGCACACTCAGTACAACACAGCAGAGCAGCACACTCAGTACAGCACAGCAGAACAGCACACTCAGTACAACACAGCAGAGCAGCACACTCAGTACAACACAGCAGAGCAGCACACTCAGTACAACACAGCAGAGCAGCACACTCAGTACAACACAGCAGAGCAGCACACTCAGTACAACACAGCAGAGCAGCACACTCAGTACAACACAGCAGAGCAACACACTCAGTACAACACAGCAGAGCAGCACACTCAGTACAACACAGCAGAGCAGCACACTCAGTACAACACAGCAGAGCAACACACTCAGTACAACACAGCAGAGCAGCACACTCAGTACAACACAGCAGAGCAACACACTCAGTATAACATAACAGAGCAACACACTCAGTACAACATAACAGAGCAACACACTCAGTACAACACAGCAGAGCAACACACTCAGTATAACATAACAGAGCAACACACTCAGTACAACATAACAGAGCAACACACTCAGTACAACATAACAGAGCAAAACACTCAGTACAACATAACAGGGCAACACACACTGCTCGTGACACAATACACGTAACACGACCACTGGTCATGTCACTCTAATCTGGGGTTCAGGAGTATGAAAAAATTAAACAAATTAAATGTGAAGTCCTTACAAGTAAGGTGTGGGGAAGGTGTCCTCACCTCCCCAAATCCCGTCCCCTACCCACTTCCCCTCCTGGTGCTTAATCATCAGCTCTGCTGGAGGTAAACCTTTGAAGTTCCCGTACCTGCTGAACCTGCGACTACTGACGGTGTCCTCTTCGCCCTACTGAAGTATCGCAACTAAAATTAACAAGTTTCAAGACTGCTGTATGAAATCCATCCTGTGTTGGGGAATGAGAGGGAAACTTAGCTAGCTTTTGTTCTCACTCTGTAACTATCGTATAGGAGCACACTCTTGACGTATCCAATTTTGCAAAAAAAAAAAAAATAAAAACTTTCATCCCTCGTCTCCATCATCTCCCCATCTATCTCTACTCTCCCTTCCATCCTACATCCACTCCCACCATTTTCTCCCCTCTCCCCCGGGACACGTGCCTCTCACATCATTAATAGTCATGGGAGGGGGCTGACACCGCCATAATCTAGGTAATTTGTCCCTGTAGAAAAAAGATTGATATAAAAAGTCAGAAACGAACTCCCTGTATTAAAAGTATCCGTGAAAATATTTAATATACCTTAAAAAGTCTCGTATATTTGCCATATAAAAAAATCGTAGAGTAACATTTCAAATAACTCTCGTCAAATGCATAAAATGTCTTTTTGAAAATTGTGACAATATCCAACAAAAGACACGGGAAAATTTTTCATAATAAATAGAAAGTAAAATTCAGGAAACACGCTCGTAAAAAAAAATTGTGAAAAATCCTGTAGATGAAAAAAAAAAATAAAGCCTGATAGATTAAAAGTGATAACTTAAAGCACAAATATATTTTGTAATATATCCTTCGACAAAGCATTTCTATTTATAAAATTTAAGAATGTCCCCGGGAAAAGTTTTATGCAAATAATTCATATACATACATTTTATATATGTCGTGCCGAATACGTAAAACTTGCAATTTTGGCTTAAATAGCAACGCACTTCTTGTCGAATAGGGCAAGCGAAAATTTGTGTATGCAATAATTTCGCAAAAGTCACTCTGAACCTAACGAAAAATATATATTTCATTGTGTTTGTTAATAAAGTTAGACAAGTTTCCTAAGGTTCTTTGGTACAAAATCATTAATTTTTATATTAACATAAATGAAAAAATATATCTTTAAATGTATACGAAATTGTTTAGAAAGGACTAATTTTAAATAAGTTTTTCCTAATATATATATATATATATATATATATATATATATATATATATATATATATATATATGTATTTATGTATATATGTATATATATATATATATATATATATATATATATATATATGTATATGTATATATATATATATATATATATATGTATATATATATATATATGTATATATATATATATTGTATATATATATATATGTATATATATATATATATGTATATGTATATATATATATATATATATATATGTATATGTATATATATATATATATATATATATATATATATATATATATATATATATATATATATATATATATATATATATATATATATATGTGTGTGTGTGTATAAATGCGTCCATATAAAATAATATGATGTTTATTATTGCTTATTTCAATCAGTTATTAAGATGTTTATGGAAAGCGCTGATTCAGATCTCTCTATATATAGATTCTGAAAAATGAGATCCTGTACATGTCAATTTATGAATGTTCCTGTGATATATTTGTGGTGGTGGTGGTGTGTTGAACATTAAGATTTAATACTCGGTGGTGATGATGTGGTGAATCATGAATCATATGTCCATGTATTACTGTCTCTACTGTACAGGTTGGTACTTGTGTAGACGACTTGCTAGGTATAATATGCCGTGTAGCCGGTGATCTGTCACTAACATCTGGATATGAACTGACTTTGTACTCTAATTCACACTCAAAACGGGTTACTTGTTAATGCTTCCATAAGCCGATGCCCACGTGGTTCGATTCCTAATCATGCCTCTAGTTTGAAGGCATGGTCAGTCAAAACCCACTTATCAGGAACCTGTCGAGTTAATGCTTGAAAACAGGTGTGTTGGCAGTTTCACTTATATATGAAGAAACATGTTCGTACACCATACCACGCGTGGAGATTGAACCCTCGGTCAGAGAGTCGTAAAACTTCAGATCGCGGGTTCAAGCCCCACCCGTCGTATGGTTTGTTTGCAATCGTGTCACTACGATTTCGTGAGTCAAACGTGTTGGTACTGAGGATGTGTTAAGGCCCTGAGATAGCAGGCAGATGCTGAAGCTGTTATTTCATGTGCCCTCTATAAAAGGTTTTTTGTCTTAATGGTTATCTTTGTCCTGGTTGACCAGGCAAATACCACACGAGCCTGGCCCATGGCCGGGCTCTGGGAGTAGGAAGATTCTGGGAACTCATCAAAAGTATATCAAAGATATTCGTCGAAAATGTAGTGAAGAAGTGACGGATCCGGTGTGCCTGCAGATGAAACAGATTGTATTGGGTTCAGCACAATGTAGGTGCGTGGCCTTTATCTTTACACAATAATCTGTTACTGGGACTGCCTACATAGCGATTAAAAATAGGGCACACCCGCCTCACCCGTGGTCATCTGCTCTCAAATTTTGTACGTCCTCCTGATTACAGACACCATTTCACTGTTGTAAAAGTGTCGTAGGGGAGACTGACAGCCCGTCGTCTTGTTCACAGACATTTTAGTGTACGCTGCTGCATGACTCTGCTATTCAAATTCCGAGTGTTGATATTGTAACTGTCTGCTCTTTACGTTGTAAACATGACTTAATTACCGTGGTGTTTGCCCACGTACCTCTGCGAACTTTTTTTTCGCAAATCTCTTACTACGGGATCGTTTATTAACTTTTTAATGAGTGAACGAATTTTTAATATTTAATGAATTTGTCGTTTTTTTTTATTTTAGATGTGCGTTTCCTACGGCAGTTTTAATATAGCTTGTTTTTAGTGTGTTTGTGTGCTTGTGCGCGTGTTTGTGCATATATGTGCGCGTGTGTTTGTATCTGTGTTGAATGCTGAATGTTTATGTTGAATGACCACTGGGTCATCATGCCCTGCAAATCCCATAATTCCTTCCTTTCTCTATTCCTCTCTTTTTTTTTTCGTTTTCCACCCTCCCCTTAACCCCTTCCTTCCTCTCTCCCTCGCTCCTATCCTCCCCCTCTCCCTTCCTTCTTCCATCGTTCCCCTTCTCTTTCCTTGCTAAGCTCTTGAAAGCTGATTTCGGTCAGGCAATAAGCTCCTTAAGATAATTTTTGTATTGCTTCTTCCTGCCCTTTCCTCCCAGTAACCTCCCACTGACTCGTCTTACTACCCATTCCCATATATATCTATCTATATATATATATATATATATATATATATATATATATATATGTATATATATATATATATAGTTATAGGTAATACATATTTTAAGAAAAAGAGGATAAATAAGTATACACGATATGATGTAGGGCGAAATGACAGTAGTTTGTTGGATTATGTATTGGTAGATAAAAGACTGTTGAGTAGACTTCAGGATGTACATGTTTATAGAGGGGCCACAGATATATCAGATCACTTTCTAGTTGTAGCTACACTGAGAGTAAAAGGTAGATGGGATACAAGGAGAATAGAAGCATCAGGGAAGAGAGAGGTGAAGGTTTATAAACTAAAAGAGGAGGCAGTTAGGGTAAGATATAAACAGCTATTGGAGGATAGATGGGCTAATGAGAGCATAGGCAATGGGGTCGAAGAGGTATGGGGTAGGTTTAAAAATGTAGTGTTAGAGTGTTCAGCAGAAGTTTGTGGTTACAGGAAAGTGGGTGCAGGAGGGAAGAGGAGCGATTGGTGGAATGATGATGTAAAGAGAGTAGTAAGGGAGAAAAAGTTAGCATATGAGAAGTTTTTACAAAGTAGAAGTGATGCAAGGAGGGAAGAGTATATGGAGAAAAAGAGAGAGGTTAAGAGAGTGGTGAAGCAATGTAAAAAGAGAGCAAATGAGAGAGTGGGTGAGATGTTATCAACAAATTTTGTTGAAAATAAGAAAAAGTTTTGGAGTGAGATTAACAAGTTAAGAAAGCCTAGAGAACAAATTGATTTGTCAGTTAAAAATAGGAGAGGAGAGTTATTAAATGGAGAGTTAGAGGTATTGGGAAGATGGAAGGAATATTTTGAGGAATTGTTAAATGTTGATGAAGATAGGGAAGCTGTGATTTCGTGTATAGGGCAAGGAGGAATAACATCTTGTAGGAGTGAGGAAGAGCCAGTTGTGAGTGTGGGGGAAGTTCGTGAGGCAGTAGGTAAAATGAAAGGGGGTAAGGCAGCCGGGATTGATGGGATAAAGATAGAAATGTTAAAAGCAGGTGGGGATATAGTTTTGGAGTGGTTGGTGCAATTATTTAATAAATGTATGGAAGAGGGTAAGGTACCTAGGGATTGGCAGAGAGCATGCATAGTTCCTTTGTATAAAGGCAAAGGGGATAAAAGAGAGTGCAAAAATTATAGGGGGATAAGTCTGTTGAGTGTACCTGGTAAAGTGTATGGTAGAGTTATAATTGAAAGAATTAAGAGTAAGACGGAGAATAGGATAGCAGATGAACAAGGAGGCTTTAGGAAAGGTAGGGGGTGTGTGGACCAGGTGTTTACAGTGAAACATATAAGTGAACAGTATTTAGATAAGGCTAAAGAGGTCTTTGTGGCATTTATGGATTTGGAAAAGGCGTATGACAGGGTGGATAGGGGGGCAATGTGGCAGATGTTGCAAGTGTATGGTGTAGGAGGTAGGTTACTGAAAGCAGTGAAGAGTTTTTACGAGGATAGTGAGGCTCAAGTTAGAGTATGTAGGAAAGAGGGAAATTTTTTCCCAGTAAAAGTAGGCCTTAGACAAGGATGTGTGATGTCACCGTGGTTGTTTAATATATTTATAGATGGGGTTGTAAGAGAAGTAAATGCGAGGGTCTTGGCAAGAGGCGTGGAGTTAAAAGATAAAGAATCACACACAAAGTGGGAGTTGTCACAGCTGCTCTTTGCTGATGACACTGTGCTCTTGGGAGATTCTGAAGAGAAGTTGCAGAGATTGGTGGATGAATTTGGTAGGGTGTGCAAAAGAAGAAAATTAAAGGTGAATACAGGAAAGAGTAAGGTTATGAGGATAACAAAAAGATTAGGTGATGAAAGATTGAATATCAGATTGGAGGGAGAGAGTATGGAGGAGGTGAACGTATTCAGATATTTGGGAGTGGACGTGTCAGCGGATGGGTCTATGAAAGATGAGGTGAATCATAGAATTGATGAGGGAAAAAGAGTGAGTGGTGCACTTAGGAGTCTGTGGAGACAAAGAACTTTGTCCTTGGAGGCAAAGAGGGGAATGTATGAGAGTATAGTTTTACCAACGCTCTTATATGGGTGTGAAGCGTGGGTGATGAATGTTGCAGCGAGGAGAAGGCTGGAGGCAGTGGAGATGTCATGTCTGAGGGCAATGTGTGGTGTGAATATAATGCAGAGAATTCGTAGTTTGGAAGTTAGGAGGAGGTGCGGGATTACCAAAACTGTTGTCCAGAGGGCTGAGGAAGGGTTGTTGAGGTGGTTCGGACATGTAGAGAGAATGGAGCGAAACAGAATGACTTCAAGAGTGTATCAGTCTGTAGTGGAAGGAAGGCGGGGTAGGGGTCGGCCTAGGAAGGGTTGGAGGGAGGGGGTAAAGGAGGTTTTGTGTGCGAGGGGCTTGGACTTCCAGCAGGCATGCGTGAGCGTGTTTGATAGGAGTGAATGGAGACAAATGGTTTTTAATACTTGACGTGCTGTTGGAGTGTGAGCAAAGTAACATTTATGAAGGGATTCAGGGAAACCGGCAGGCCGGACTTGAGTTCTGGAGATGGGAAGTACAGTGCCTGCACTCTGAAGGAGGGGTGTTAATGTTGCAGTTTTAGAAACTGTAGTGTAAAGCACCCTTCTGGCAAGACAGTGATGGAGTGAATGATGGTGAAAGTTTTTCTTTTTCGGGCCACCCTGCCTTGGTGGGAATCGGCCGGTATGATAATAAAAAAAAAAAAATATATATATATATATATATATATATATATATATATAGGTATATATATATATATATATATATATATATATATATATATATATATATATATATATATATATATATATGTCGTGCCGAATATGTAAAACTGGTCATTTAGCAAGAATTCATTTAAAATTAAGTCCTTTCTAAAATTTTCTCTTATACGCTTAAAGATATATTTTTTTCATTAATGTTAATGTAAAAATTTTTAATTTTGCTCCAAAAGAATCTTAGAAAACTTACCTAACCTTATTATAACAAGAACAGTTTATTTTAGCCTAACCCAACTAAATATATTTTAGATTTGTTTACAATAATTTAATACTAAACAAACACAGTGAAATATATTTTTTTTCGTTAGGTTCAGAATGATTTTGGCGATATTATTGCATACACAAATTTTCACTTGTCTTATATGGCAAGATGAGCGTTGCTATATATATATATTCTGTTTATTAATATTAATATTAATAAATGTTCACATAGAATATCAAATATAGGGGGTGATAGAAGAAAATATTCAAACAGCTCCGAGGAGAGCCTTGAGTTTTCCCCGAGGTACGTTTATTGTCTTCTCTGAGGATGAGGGTCTCCATTCCAGCCATAAAGGTTGTACTTCCCTATATATATATATATATATATATATATATATATATATATATATATATATATATATATATATATATATATATATATATATATATATATATAATGTATATTTATATACATGTATATATATATATATATATATATATATATATATATATATATATATATATATATATATATATATATGTATATTTATATATATGTATATATATATAAATATACATATATATATATATATATATATATATATATATATATATATATGTGTGTGTGCGCGCGCGCGCGCGTGTGTGTGTGTGTGTGTGTGTGTGTGTATCTTGGTTTTGATGTATTGATGTATTTCGAGAGGTTACCTTCTCCCGCCTTGAGCCAGGCTTGTCTGATGTTTGCTAGGTTTACCAGGCTCTTGCTGCTGGCAGCCCGCTGGCCCACACGGCCATCAGAGCCTGGTTGCGATGGATATATAGGGCCATACATACATACATACATCGTTAGGGGAGACATGATAACGACATATAAAATACTGAGTGGAACTGACAGGGCGGACAGAGACAGGATGTTCCAGAGATGGGACACAGAAACAAGGGGTCATAATTGGAAGTTGAAGACTCAGATGAGTCAAATTGATGTTAGGAATTATTTATTTAGTCATAGAGTTGTCAGGAATTGGAATAGTCTGGAAAGTGACGCAGTGAAGTTTTAAGAAGAGGTATGATAAAGCTCATGGAGCAGGGAAAGATAGGACCCAATAGCTACCAGTGAAAAGGTGGGACCAGGAACTATGTAGGTGAGCACATACATGCATACATATATTTATACACCTTTGATTTGTGACTGTACTGTGAAACTTCATTCTGTTTAATTTCGATACCGTTAAAGTTTTTCCTAAGGAACGACCAGGAATGGCGGTGTGGTGGCTCAGGTTGCAGGTGTAACCACACACGTGAAAATCCAAGTGTATCCAACCACTAGCGAACCTTGGGAAAGAGTTGTGCTAGATTTGTTAACTAATTTCCAATGTTCCCTCCAGGGCAACAAACATCTGTGTGTTATGGTAGATCATTTCACCAGATATTGTGAGTTAGTTCCTATTGCAGATAAGACTGCCGAGACAGTAGCTAAAGCGTTTAAAGAACGCATTATCTGCAGGCATACCACCCCTAAGTCCCTAGTAACAGATAATGGAGGTGAATTCTGTAATGAGATTCTTGAAAATTTGTGCACCTTGTACAAGATCTCTAAATCCACCATTGTTCCTCATCATCCTGCCAGCAATGGGTTAGCGGAACGTGCCAATAAGAAAGTACTTGATGTCTTGAGAGCCACTATCAATCCCAACAGTGAAACTTGGGATGAAGTTATACCTGATGTGCAGTGTGCTATAAATTCTGCTTACAATAGCGAACCTTGGGAAAGAGTTGCGCTAGATTTGTTAACTAATTTCCAATGTTCCCTCCAGGGCAACAAACATCTGTGTGTTATGGTAGATCATTTCACCAGATATTGTGAGTTAGTTCCTATTGCAGATAAGACTGCCGAGACAGTAGCTAAAGCGTTTAAAGAACGCATTATCTGCAGGCATACCACCCCTAAGTCCCTAGTAACAGATAATGGAGGTGAATTCTGTAATGAGATTCTTGAAAATTTGTGCACCTTGTACAAGATCTCTAAATCCACCATTGTTCCTCATCATCCTGCCAGCAATGGGTTAGCGGAACGTGCCAATAAGAAAGTACTTGATGTCTTGAGAGCCACTATCAATCCCAACAGTGAAACTTGGGATGAAGTTATACCTGATGTGCAGTGTGCTATAAATTCTGCTTGCAATGTTTCTATAGGTGACACTCCACATTATGCATTGTACGGTGTAGATAAACGTTTGCCTTATGAGTTGCTATATTCTAATCTGGAACCAAATTACAACCCTGATGATTTTATAGCAACTCGTACCAGCTTAGCTCAAAGTGTTTTTAGAAGAATCCGTGAAACACTTCATAAATCAACAGCAGAATTTACAAGAGTCGCAAACACTCGAGCAAAGCCATCCAAAATCAAAGTAGGTTCGAGAGTTATGCTGACTAACTTTAACAAAACGTCTGCAATGCCAAAGCTTGATCAAAAGTTTGTTGGTCCTTATCGAGTAGTTGAACATATCACTGGTAATAAGTATAAGGTTAGAGAAATTAGTACTGGTCAGTATAAAGAATCGCATTTAGATCATATGAAGTTAGTATGTGATGATAATGATGTTCCAACCCAGACTAATGTGACAGACTCTGACAATCCTCCTGATCCTGTACTCTCTACCTCTGATACTCAGTCAGACGATCAACCTGAATGTCGTTATTCCCTACGTACACGACAGGTATTGAGAAATCCTCAAGTATCATTTGTAACTACCAATTCAGATTTGCCTCAAATACAGCATGAGTTAGCCAGTGCAACAGAGTTTGATCCTCCCAGAGATGACACCCATTCTGCATATGTCAATCTCACCCTAGCAGAGTTGGGGTTAAATGTAAATAATCTGTATAGATGAATAATTACAGTATCAACTTAACAGTATTCAATAATTTTTTTTTTTGTGTGTTCACGTTCTCTCCGAATTCTGAGAGTTAACAGTCTAGATTTGAGTGCACCGAATCTGCCTTTCTGTTAAACACTTCTTTCTTTTTAGATATTCCTTCCTCAGAATCCGTAGATCACATGAATACAGATCGATCGATCAAATTTTTCTTTTATCACTTCTATTGTGTAATCCCAATGTTGAGTTTCATTCGATGAGTTGTGCTATATTATACCTTGTATTGCATTACAGTTTCAGTTACATAAGCTTCCATTCCAATATTCTACTTATGTATGTTATAATGTTCAATTGTTGTGTACTTTGACATTGTATAGAATCAGCCCAAGCTGTACACCTACCATCTCTAGTTTGTATTAGTTGTATGTCGGGATGACATACGTTAGCATCGCCGAGCTCTCAGTAGTAGTACCAGTTCCTAGTAACCAGTTACCAGTAACCAGTGTACAAGTAGATGACTCACTACCAACCGTCTCTGCATGAATCACTGACTGTATTCATATTGCTGCTGACCATAGCAGGATTTCAAACACCCCCTCACCCATAGGCACTGTGAGTCAGTCAAGATAGGGAGCAGAGAGAGGCAGGTCGGCTGTTGGTGCCTTCCCATACTTTCCGTTATATTATACGTACTACCAGCCTACGTGAGTATTCTTACCCCATCCACTTTATCAAAACCCACATGACAGAACTATGTAGGTGAGCACATACATGCATACATATATTTATACACTTTTGATTTGTGACTGTACTGTGAAACTTCATTCTGTTTAATTTCGATACCGTTAAAGTTTTTCCTAAGGAACGACCAGGAATGGCGGTGTGGTGGCTCAGGTTGCAGGTGTAACCACACACGTGACTGCGGAGTTATGTAGTGTTGGAAAAAGTTGGTGTGTGTCGCGGTACCCATGCTCTCACCAGATGTCACTACACCAGTATTCAAAAAGATCGTCATATTTTTTTTTCTAAAAAAAGGCACTTTCAGAACAAGGGAAATAATGCCGATGGTGACACTTTTCAAATCGCTAGTTCTCCCTCATTTAGAATATTGCTCAGTGCTGACGGCCCCGTTCAAAGCAGGAGAAATATCAGAGCTGGAACAAATACAGTGATCGTTTAAGGCTCACACTGAGGCAGTAAAGCACCTAAATTACTGAGAACGCCTTCAAGCCTTGAACATGTACTCACTGGAGCGGAGGAGAGAGAGATACATGATAATATATACCTGGAAAGTACTCGAATCCTGGTCCCAAATCTGCACACTGCCATAACAACATACTCGAGTGAGAGATAGGGGAGGAAGTGTAAAATAAACCCAGTGAGGAGCAGGGGGGCGGTGGGGACAATAAAGGAACACTGTATCAACATCCGGGGTCCCAGACTATTCAGCATCGTACCAAAAAGTATCAGAAACACGGTTGGAACAAGTGTAGAAGCCTTCAAGTGGAAACTGGACAAGTATCTTCACCAGGTGCCAGATGAACCAGGCTGTGATGGATATGTGGGGCAGCAGGCGTCCACCAGCAACAGTCTGGTTGACCAGGCAAGCGCCAGACGAGCCTGGCCCATGGCCGGGCTCCGAGAGTAGTGAAACTCTCGAAACTCTTCGAAGGTATATCATAGGTGTATAGTGTAATATACTCAGCACAATATAATTTAATATACTCAGCGCAGTATAGATTAATATATTCAGCACAGTATAGTTTAATATATTCAGCACTGTATATTTTAATTTACACAACACTGTATAATCTAATGTACACTTCACAGTATAGTTTGATATACTCAGCACTGTAAGCATTAATATAGACAGCACTGTACAGGTTATTATAGACAGAATTGTGCAGGTTAATGTGGGCATCACTGTACAGGTTAATATAGACAGAACTGTACAGGTTAATGTAGACAGAACTGTACAGGTTAATATAGGCAACACTGTACAGGTTTATATAAGCTGTACATGGGGCAGGTGATTTTATCATGCAACCGTAGAGGCGGCCCCTGGCCGGGCGTTCATATATTGTCTGGGGTTTATGTTCGTGTAAGGACATTATTGGACACTGGCCACGCGTGACTCATTAATCTGCAGATATTTGTGTTACGTTATTTGTCGAGTCATGTCTGGTATATGTTGAGAGAGAGGAAGTGGTTGTTAGCGTATGACTAACGATGTGTTCCGAGTCCTAGGTGACCTAGTATGTTGTGAGGGGTCACAGTCATGTGTGATTAGTACCATTATAAATGATGGAAATTATTATGATTTATAACAATGGTTAGTGATACATGATTATAATCGAGAATGAAAATAAACAGAGAATAAAAAACTTTATGTATACTTGTACGAGTATATATATATATATATATATATATATATATATATATATATATATATATATATATATATATATATATATATATATATATATATATAATACTCTTCATATATATATATATATGTCGTGCCGAATAGGCAGAACTTGCGATCTTGGCTTAAATAGCAACGCTCATCTTGCCATATAGGACAAGTGAAAATTTATGTATGCAATAATTTCGCCAAAATCATTCTGAACCTAACGAAAAAAATATATTTCACTGTGTTTGTTTAGTATTAAATTAGTGTAAACAAATCTAAAATATATTTAGTTGGGTTAGGCTAAAATAAATTGTTCTTGTTATAACAAGGTTAGGTAAGTTTTCTAAGATTCTTTTGGTGCAAAATTAAAATTTTTTACATTAACATTAATGAAAAAAATATATCTTTAAACGTATAAGAGAAATTTTTAGAAAGGACTTAATTTTAAATGAGTTCTTGCTAATTGACCAGTTTTATATATTTGGCACGACATATATATATATATATATATATATATATATATATATATATATATATATATATATATATATATATATATATATAGAGAGAGAGAGAGAGAGAGAGAGAGGTTTTTAAATTACTCTTATTTCGAGCAGAATGCTCAAAGAATATTTCACATCAGTATCACCGTATCTAAGGAAAAATATTGCGTAAATATCGCAGAGCCATGAGCATTATAACATGCATATCCGACATAGATTGAGACATAAATCATAATACTGTATCGTCCTTTGCAGGCGATACTAGAATTTATATGAGAGTGACCTACGTTGAGGGTACAGCAAATCTCAAAGCTGATACAAACCAGTTCTTCCGGTGGGCAACAGAATGATGTTCTATTAGGACAAATTTCAGTTACTCCGCTATGTAAAGATTGAAAAATTAAAAACCGGAACGTAATCCACTAAAAGTCTTTAATCACTTTATAAACCGGAAGAAGAATGTGAGGGACTTAAGAATATCAGAACAGCTTACCTGGAGTTTACCTGGAGAGAGTTCCGGGGGTCAACGCCCCCGCGGCCCGGTCTGTGACCAGGCCTCCTGGTGGATCAGAGCCTGATCAACCAGGCTGTTGCTGCTGGCTGCACGCAAACCAACGTACGAGCCACAGCCCGGCTGGTCAGGAACCGACTTTAGGTGCTTGTCCAGTGCCAGCTTGAAGACTGCCAGGGGTCTGTTGGTAGTCCCCCTTATGTATGCTGGGAGGCAGTTGAACAGTCTCGGGCCCCTGACACTTATTGTATGGTCTCTTAACGTGCTAGTGACACCCCTGCTTTTCATTGGGGGGATGTTGCATCGTTTGCCAAGTCTTTTGCTTTCGTAGTGAGTGATTTTCGTGTGCAAGTTTGTTGAGGTGGTTTGGTCATTTAGAGAATGGATCAAAGTAGAATGACATGGAGAGCGTATAAATCTGTAGGGGAAGGAAGGCGGGGTAGGGGTCGTCGCTGAAAAGGTTGGAGAGAGGGGGTAAAGGAGGTGTTGTGGGCGAGGGGTTTGGACTTCCAGCAAGCGTGCGTGAGCGTGTTTGATAGGAGTGAATGGAGGCAAATGGTATTTGGGACCTGACGATCTGTTGGAGTGTGAGCAGGGTAATATTTAGTGAAGGGATTCAGGGAAACCGGTTATTTTATATAACCGGACTTGAGTCCTGGAAATGGGAAGTACAATGCCTGCACTCTAAAGGAGGGGTTTGGGATATTGGCAGTTTGGAGAGATATATTGTGTATTTTTATACGTATATACTTCTAAACTGTTGTATTCTGGGCACCTCTGCAAAAACAGTGATTATGTGTGAGTGAGGTGAAAGTGTTGAATGATGATGAAAGTATTTTCTTTTTGGGGATTTTCTTTCTCTTTGGGTCACCCTGCCTCGGTGGGAGATGGCCGACTTGTTGAGAAAAAAAAAAAAAAAAAACGTAGATCTACTTTTGGAGCACTACGCATGTGAATGTAGATCTGCTTGAACCGTTTACGGGTAAAGTAGTGTGTAAGCATTAGGATTAGTTTGCCCAAAATACCCCCACATATTTGTGGCTTTCTTTATACTTTACAACACTTTATAAAATGTAAATCACACACTGTAAATTTTGCAAAGAAACAAACTTTGCATTTGTACTATACAGTCGGGCCCCACTTCAACAGCAGCTTAGGTTCCAGGCTACTGCTGGAAAGCAGACATAGCCAAAAAGCAGAACAACATTTTTTCCACTTATAAATGCATATAAATGCCAGACAAGTTTATACTCAATTATATTAAGTTAATAATAGAACTAGGCATTAAAAAACACATTAAAAAGTAAAATACATACACAGAACACTCATTACTTACATTAAAATATTTTATTTATTTATTTATTATTAATCTGGACATGATACATAGATGTACAAAGAAATACAGTGGTTAAGTGTAACATGCCAAAAGCCTCTTGCATGCAGAGCATTATGGGCAGGTTTAAAATATATTCAGTGGTAAAAATTAAACAAATAACAATTAAGCACAAATGAGTATTTCAAAGACAGATCATATTTTCATTTACTGTGCATTCAAGAGAATGGAGTATTCTATTAGGTAATGTAATAAAAAAAAAGTTTGGTTGTGTCACAGGTTATAATTTATGAGATAGTTATTTTTTTATTTTTTTTTTAACACACTGGCCGATTCCCACCAAGGCAGGGTGGCCTGAAAAAGAAAAACTTTCACCATCATTCACTCCATCACTGTCTTGCCATTCTGAAGGATGCTTTACACTACAGTTTTTATCCCCTTGACTGTCGCAACCCCCATTCCTGAGGTGTCTCCTGGTGTCGCAAAATTTAAAAAAAAAATTATTTTTTTCTTATGAAATGATAGAGAAACTTTTCCCGATTGTAATGACACCAAAAAAGCGAAATTTGATGGAAAACTGACGGAATTATGCTCTCGCGAAGTTAGTGACCTCGGCGATATTTACAAATCGGCAATTTCGCCCACTTTGAGCCCCATTTTCGGCTAATTCCGTTGTTCCAGTCGACCAAACTCATAGCTATTTCTTTAGAACTCCATTTTTTCTATCGTTTGAGTACAAGAAACTACCCATTTACCGATTTCAACTACCCAATAATGTGGTCAGAAATTTGCAATTTGGCCAATTTCACGAAAATTAAAAAAATGACAATTTCAAAATAAGGTCCATAATGAACAATGCAGACATTCCTGGCTCTAAAATAACATCTTTGTTCATCAGTCATGTCTCCAGGCCCCTCTGATATTACTCTTGCTTTCTATTTTGAATTTTTATTCAAACAAAAAATAAAAGACTTACTATTATGCAGACTACTTCAATACTGTAATAATTGTATAAATAACATCAACCCATTCATGACTGCATATTAGAATGGCTAGTTGGACATTTATTGGACAATGACATCATTTGTTTACTTCTGAACATCGGCAAAAATCAAACATTTCCCCTACTTTGAGCTTCATTTCCAGGTTCTATTTATAGTAAAATCAATCAAAATCACCTCTATTTCTATAATATGTTTTCCATTTTATCAAATGAGACCAAGAAAACGAGAATAGACCACAAAGTCGGCATTTTAATTAAAAAAAAACGGTCGGAGTTTTTTTTTCTCATCATGCACTGCGTGCTCCAGGATTTTTTTATATGGTGCACACTGACCACACAGACCCATTCTCTCACATGTGGGCCTACCAGCTTTCTCCTGCTTGATTTGAAGCCGCTAGAATTTATGAGTATATATACGTCAAACACGGTACCTTGTAAGACGTATATATACGGCCACGACAGTCAAAGGGTTAAACTGCAACATTAACGCCTCTCCTTCAGAGTGCAGGCACTGTACTTCCCATCTCCAGGACTCAAGTCCGGCCTGCCGGTTTCCCTGAATCCCTTCATAAATGTTACTTTGCTCACACTCCAACAGCACATCAAGTATTAAAAACCATTTGTCTCCATTCACTGCTATCAAACACGCTCATGCATGCCTGCTGGAAGTCCAAGCCCCTCACACACAAAACCTCCTTTACTCCCTCCCTCCAACCTTTCCTAGGCCGACCCCTACCCCGCCTTCCTTCTACTACAGACTGATACACTCTTGAAGTCATTCTGTTTCGCTCCATTCTCTCTACATGTCCGAACCACCTCAACAACCCTTCCTTAGCCCTCTGGACAACAGTTTTGGTAATCCCGCACCTACTCCTAACTTCCAAACTACGAATTCTCTGCATTATATTCACACCACACATTGCCCTTAGACATGACATCTCCACTGCCTCCAGCCTTCTCGCTGCAACATTCATCACCCATGCTTCACACCCATATAAGAGCGTTGGTAAAACTATACTCTCATACATTCCCCTCTTTGCCTCAAAGGACAAAGTTCTTTGTCTCCACAGACTCCTAAGTGCACCGCTCACCCTTTTCCTCTCATCAATTCTATGATTCACCTCATCTTTCATAGACCCATCCGCTGACACGTCCACTCCCAAATATCTGAATACATTCACCTCCTCCATACTCTCTCCCTCCAATTTGATATCCAATCTTTCATCACCTAATCTTTTTGTTATCCTCATAACCTTACTCTTTCCTGTATTCACTTTTAATTTTCTTCTTTTGCATACCCTACCAAATTCATCCACCAACCTCTGCAACTTCTCTTCAGAATCTCCCAAGAGCACAGTGTCATCAGCAAAGAGCAACTGTGACAACTCCCACTTTATGTGTGATTCTTTATCTTTTAACTCCACGTCTCTTGCCAAGACCCTCGCATTTACTTCTCTTACAACCCCATCTACAAATATATTAAACAACTTACGTTAAAGGATCACAACAGTATTGCTATGAGAACCACAAGGAAAATGATAGGCTGGATAACTACACCCTTCAAAATAGGAGATGGCAAATCAAGGGTAAAATACTAAAAGAGCCCTAGATGTCTTCAAGAGGCAAATGATACATTCCTGAGGTCGGTTCCTAATTAGCCAGGTCATGACACTTGCGTTGGACTTGTACTGTTAGAACCAACAGCTTGATTGATCAAGCTATTAGCCTTGAGGCCTGGTCTAAGACTGGCCCCACGGAGTCATGGCCCTTGGAATGGACTACAGATAGTTTACAGGTAGTCTGTCACAGGTATAGTGAAACAAGCTTGTTTCTTCAAGGGCCAGGATGAAGGAAACGGTTAAAATCATGGGGGATAATTGAAGTAGATTCCATTACCTGTTTCATTGCTGGAGGAAATGATGCTGAGGAGCATAACAGAGAGGCATTGCTTGCCAAGTACA